>NC_057715.1:84053419-84103523 GCF_004010195.1 Chiloscyllium plagiosum | reverse complement strand
AAGCGCAACCCACCCATACCCCTACATTTAGCCCTTTAACCTAACACTACGGGCAATTTAGCATGGCCAATTCACCTGACCTGCACATCTTTGGACTGTGGGAGGAAACCGGAGCACCCGGAGGAAACCCACGCAGACACGGGGAGAATGTGCAAACTCCACACAGTCAGTCGCCTGAGTCGGGAATTGAACCTGGGTCTCTGGCGCTGTGAGGCAGCAGTGCTAACCACTGTGCCACCGTGCCGCCCAATGTGAAATGTTAGTCCAGATCTTCGAGATGTCAGATAGTCAGAAACTGGACATACCCTTAAAAATGTGCATCGGGATTCCTCTTGGAGGACCTGATGCATGGACTACGAGGGAATTTCCCAGGAAATTTCAACTTCCATTGGACAATTACTTGACATGTGGCACCCTGCAAAATAAGGTTCCCAATGCCGAGTTACAGTTAGAGTCAGAGACTTTTCAGAGGATTCCAAATTACTTACATTAAAGATTAGGCAGGGAATATGAGGGGAATTCAACGGAGTTAGCTTCACACGGTCAAAAAGAAGAGATCAGACCGAGAGTGAGATACTGCCCAAGTCTGTATATAGTTCATGGAATTTGGAAGCAACGTGGGAATTTGGTACAGAGGGGAAGAAGTGCTTATTGCTTAGCTCTTGTTTGTAAGTTTTTTTTTAACAGGATAAATTGAAGCACAGGATGAGGGACCCAGCACAAAAGAGTGATATGAAAGGTAAACTATAATTTCACTGTTTGGTGATAGCTTTTGTTTCTAGGTTATTTCCAGACTGAAGGTAAGTAGATGATATTTTAAAGATTACAAACTAAAAGACCAGTATGAATTTTTTTAAAAACCAAACTAAAAACTAAGTAGTTAAAATAAAGGTGTGAGGCTAGGGGATGTGTTGTGCCTGATGTGGGAGCTGGTAGACCCCACTGTGGTTCAGAGTGACCACAGCTGTAGCAAATGTTGGTTACTTGAGGAACCTCAGAGTTGATGATCTGGAGTCTGAACTTCAAACACTGCAACACGTCTGGGAGGGGGAGAGTTACTTGAATACCATGTTTCAGGAGGCAGTCACACCCAATCGATTAACTATCTCAAATTCAGTCAGTGATCAGGGCCAGGAGGGTGTGATTACCAGGGAGGCAGGTAGGGCGATCCAGTCGGTAGTGCTGAAGGAGCTTCAGTCCTTGAGCTTTGAATCACAAGAGTCATAGAGCTGTACAGTACGGAAACAGACTCTTAGACCAACTCATCCATGCTGAACAGATATCCTAAACTGATCTAGTCCCATTTGCCAACATTTGGCCTATATCCCTCTAAACCCTTCCTATTCTTAAACCCATCCAGATGCCTTCTAAATGTTGTAATTTAAATACCAGACTCTACCACTTCCTCTGGCAGCTCATTCCAATCACCCTCTGCATAATAAAGTTACTCCTTAGGTTCTTTTTAAATCTTTCCCCTCTCACCTTAACCCTATGCTCTCTAGTTTTGGGACTCCCCCACCCTGGGGAAAACACCTTGTCAATTCTCCCTATCCATGCCCTCCACCAAGTCACCCCTCAGCCTCCAATGCTCCAGGGAAAATAGCCCCAGCCTATTCAGCCTCTCCCTATAGCTCAAACCTTCCATCCCTGACAATATCCTTGTAAATCTTTTCTGAAGCTTTTCAAGTTTCACAGTATGCTTCCTATAGCAGGGAGGCCAGAACTGCACACAGTATTCCAAAAGTGGCTGAACCAATGTCTTGTACAGACACAACATGACCTTACAACTCCTGTACTCAGTGCACTGACCAATAAAGGAAAACATACCAAACACCTTCTTCACTATCACTATCCTGTCTACATGCGACTCCACGTTCAAAGAGCTATGAACTTGCACTCCAAGGTCTCTTTATTCAGCAACACTCCCCAGGACCTTACCATTAAGTATACATCCTGCCCTGATTTGGCTTTCTAATATGTAGCACCTCATATTTATCTAAATTAAACTCCATCTGCCACTCCTTAGCCCATTGGTCTATCTGATCAAGATCCCATTGTACTCAGAGGTAATCCTCTTCGCTGTCCACTACACCTCCAATTTTGGTGTCATCTGAAAACTTACTCGTCATATCTCCTATGTACATTTCCAAATCATTTATCCCTAATCAGTCCTTGCCTTTCCAAATACATGTAGATCCTGTCCTTCAAGATTCCATGGTCTAACAGGTTTTGAGGTTTTTGCTCCCTGTCTGGACAAGATTGGGGGCTGTAGGGAGGATGAACAAACTGACCATAGCACTGTGGTACAGGGAGTGATTCAAGATCAGTGGGAAAAGAGAAATGTCATTGTAATCTATAATAATTCAGTCAGTGGAACCGACATTGTTTGCTGTGGTCAGGATCTAGAGTCCCAAAGGCTGTGTTGCCTGTCTGGTCCACGGCTATAGGATCTCTCTTCTGGGCCACAGAGGATCTTGGAGTGGGAGGGGGAAAGAACTAGTTGTTGTCATCCACGTACGTAGCAATGATGGTGGAGCAGCAATAGCAGAGGTTTCTGGGGATAATTCAGGAGGCAAAGCAGAAAATCATTCCAAGGAAGACGAAGAGTGCCAATGGGAGGATGAGGCAACCGTGGCTGACAAGGGAAGTTGGGGACAGGACAAAAGCAAAACAAAAAGCATACAATGTGCTGAAGACTAGTGGGAAGCCATAGGATTGGGAAGCCTTTAAAAACCAGCAGAGGATGACCAAGAAAGGCAGTAAGGGGGAGTAGACAAAATATGAGAGTAAACTAGCTAATAATATGAATGAAGATTGCAAGAGCTTTTTTAGATAGCAAAAAGATAAGAGAGAGGCAAGAGTGGACAATGAAAATCAGGCTTAAAAAATGAGGCTGGAAAAATATAATGAGGAATAAAAAAATGGCAGAGGAACTAAATGGATACTTCGCATCTGCTTTCACAGTGGAAGGTATCAGCAGCATGCCAGAACTTCAAGAGAGTCAGGGGACAGAGATGAGTGTAGTGCCATCAATAAGGAGAAGGTGCTGGGGGAGCTGAAAAGGTCTGAAGGTGGCTAAGTCACCCGGATCAGATGGACTGCACTCAAGAGTTCTGAAGGAGATAGCTGAGAAGATTGTAGAGGCACTGGTGATGATCTTTCAGGAATCACTGGAGTCAGGGAAGGTCCCAAAGGATACCCTTGTTTAAGGAGGGAGGGAGGCAGAAGATAGGAAACTATAAGCCAGATAGCCTGACCTTGGTTCTTGGTAAGATTTTAAGAGTCCGTTATTAAGGATAAGACTGCAAAGTACTTGGAAGTGCATTGTAAGGTAAGGCATAGCTTCATCAAGGGGACATCATGCCTGACAAATCTGTTAGAATTCTTTGAGCAGGTAATGAGAAGGTTAGACAATGGAGAGCCAGTAGACATGATCTATTTGGATTTCCAGAGGCTTTTGACAAGATGCTGCACAAGAGGTTATGACTTAAGAGCCCATAGCGCTAAGGGAAAGGTTCCGGCATGGACTGGCTGACTGGCAGAAGACAGAGAGTGGCAATAAAAAGTTCTTTCTCAAGATGGCAGCTGGTGACTATGGGAGTTCTGCAAGGGGTTTGTGTTGGGACCACACCTATTCACATTTAAATTATAAATTAACGATCGGGTTGAAGGAACAGAAGACATTGTTGCTAAATTTGCTGATAACACAAAGTTAGTTGGAGAGACAGGAAAGTGTTGAGAAAATGGGGAGGCTGCAGAAAGATTTGGACAGGTGAGGAGTGTGGACAAAGAAGTGGCAGATGTAATACAACGTGGGAAAGTGAGGTATGAACTTTGATGGGAAGTATAGAGGCATAACTATTTTCTAAGCTGGGAAAGGCTTCAGAAATCTGAAACACAGTTGACCTGGGAGTCCCAGTTCAGGATTCTCTTAAGGTTAACATGCAGGATCAGTTGCCAGTTAGAAATGCAAATGCAATGTCAGCATTCATTTCAAGAGGGCAACAATACAAGAGAAGAGATCCATTACTGAGGCCATATAAGGCTCTGGTCAGTCTGCATTTGGAGTGAGCAGTTTTGGGCTCCATATGTAAAGAAGGATGTGCTGGCATTGGAGGGGTCCATATGTAAAGAAGGATGTGCTGGCATTGGAGGGGTCCAGAGGAGGTTTATAAGAGTGATCAAAGGGATGAAAAGGAGGAGCGGTTGAGACCTCTGGGTTTGTACTCAATGGAGTTTTGAAGGATGAGGAGGGATCTGATTGAAACTTACAGAATACTGAGAGGCCTGGATTGATTACGTGTGGAGAAGATGTTTCCATTAGTCAAAGAGATTAGGACCCAAGGGCACAGCCTCAAAGTGAAGGGATGACCCTTTTGAACTGAGATGTTGAGGAATTTCTTCAGCCAAACAGTTGTGAATCTATGGAACTAGTTGCTGTAGAGAGCTGTAGAGGCCAAGCCATTGAGTGTATTTAAGACAGAGATAGATACGTTTTTGACTGAAAGGAGGCTCAATAGTTATGGAGAGAAGGTAGGAGATTGGGACTGAGAAACATATCAGCCATGAACAAATGTTAGAGAAAATACGATGGACTGAATGGCCTAATTCTGCTCCTGTGTCTTATCGTCTTATGAACTTATGATTTTAACCTGAATTCTGGCTCACTATAAAACTCAGCTTCCGATAACACACAACCACTCCTCAACCCACTGTAGACACCTAACAAACAATTCTTCACACCCAGTCCCATCCTGAATATACTACCAGCAGCTCACTCTGACCTCAGCCCCTGGCACCTGACCTCTCCTACCTTTTAACCCACTGTCATTTGTACCCCTCAACCATCTGCCATTATAACCTCCCATCAATCCATCTACCACCTTGTTTCTTTACCCATCTGCCAT
The DNA here is from genome assembly GCF_004010195.1 of Chiloscyllium plagiosum. NCBI lineage: Eukaryota > Metazoa > Chordata > Chondrichthyes > Orectolobiformes > Hemiscylliidae > Chiloscyllium > Chiloscyllium plagiosum. The sequence continues at coordinate 84,098,616 of NC_057715.1, read as the reverse complement.
CCTATCTTCTCATCAAATGTGCTATTCTACCTACCTGACACTGTTATTCCCTCCCATTATACTTTCTATTGGACTGACCTCTGTGTACTCTGGTTTCCCCAAACGAAAGCCAATGTGTCAGCTGGCTGATCAGTGAATGCAGAACCTTCGGGTGTAGCTTACAGGGAACACTGCCTGCCACCAATCCACTCACTCACTTACCTTACACACGTACCTTCTCTCAGTAGCTGTCAAAAAGGCTTTGGGTCATTGAACCATTTGCTTACCAGTTTACAGCAGCTTTAGTGCAATAAGTGGGCACAATGGCTGGGCTGGGACACTCCAAAGCTGCTTGCATGGTGTACTGGACTCCATCTGTTGTGATGGATTCTGCATCACAAGTTTGGCCAGAAATATTCTGGGCATGCAAATGGACAGGAATTTATCTGAACTGGGTTCAAAGTAGGGATGCCCAAACAGATCAGAAAAATCAAGCCATTATATCTTCTACCTGATGTTACTTGACTGTTTCCAGATTGCAATGCCTGTTCTATTTTATTATTTTGTGTTGCTTTCTCAGGGATTACCTTTTTTTACATAATGTAATTGAATTGTTTACAACACAAAACTTAGGGGGGTGTAGTTGCCTCTATAACAGAATTTCAACAAGGTTTGTTTTCAGACAACTTTTATAAAAAGATTAACAACATATGTAAAAATCTATGTTTGGCATGGATGTAATATTTTATGATACAATGAAGATGTTTGGAGTAGTTGAATCTCTTTCATTCACCAGCATTCAAGTTCATCGAAGGGAAAATAAAATACAAAAAGAAAAGCTGTAACAAACAATTCAGGAGGAAATTTACCATCATTCACATTGGGGGAGGGGTGCCTGTACAGAAAATGCCTTTTCCAGGTATGTTGCATGTATAGGAACTGATCTGAAAATGTGTTGCTGGAAAAGCGCAGCAGGTCAGGCAGCATCCAGGGAACAGGAGAATCGACGTTTCGGGCATAAGCCCTTCTTCAGGAGAAGGATTTATGCCCGAAACGTCGATTCTCCTGTTCCCTGGATGCTGCCTGACCTGCTGCGCTTTTCCAGCAACACATTTTCAGCTCTGATCTCCAGCATCTGCAGTCCTCACTTTCTCCTGTATAGGAACTGATCAATAGCAATAAACCCTGTTGCTGAAACTGGTTTCGAACCTTTTTATTTGACAAATATTTTTCAAGAAATTGGCTACTTGTAAGTTCTAGTTTATTAATAACTAGTTTTAAAAAAAAATCCTCCAGCCCAAAGAATATCCTTTTGTTTATTCTTTTCTGTAAAACAAAATTTGACTTTTTTTTTCCCTGAAAGAAATAATATTTTTGCTCACATTATATTTTGTTCTTCTGACCTAGGAAGCTTGGGATTCTTTTAAGTATTATTTAATAACTGAGATTTCAGGCTTGCTGTTTTGTTGATTGATTTTTATTGTTTGATCAAATCAATGAAATTAGTTGTTTTTAAACCTACCCTCTGGATGAGCCCTGTGAGAGACCGAAAGAGACAGTGGGCAAAATCTTCCCAGACTTTGACAACAAGGGCATTGGTGAGTCAATTAAAAAACACAGGGTAGATCGGCAGAAATGAGATTGTCAAGGTCCATTTCTTCAAATAGGTTTTGAGCAGTAAGGCAAGAACCTTGCTAGTGAGTAGCAAGAGAACTATGTGCATCCATTTACTCATTAACATGTTAAAAAATTTGATTTTGATAATAAAACACAATGTGGCCTATCTTTAAGTGGAAGGCTGAGTCCACGAACTGTGAGTAACCTGATTTTAAGAACCCTTTGATAAGCATTTACCTATGAATTTGCCAATGAGCAGTTCTACACATGTCAATCACACACATAAGCCCTATGGAATCTTATAGTTTTTTTATATCAATTTAAATATTCTGACAATTATTTGAATTCTAACAGTTTATTTGCCTTATTTTATTCCATAGAAACACTGGGCTCCGGTTAACTAGTGCATCAAAATCCCAAGGCTTCTCTCCCATTCTAACACATTGTCAGTAAAGTACCTACCTGTATACCACCATTTCTTGCCATTTTAGAACTACCTGTAATTTACTTTCTCTGCCATTTGTTGCAAATAAACTGACTATCTCCAATTTCTCCTGAATGTGGTTCTCATTATTTGGCATTTCTCCCATCTTGCCTGCAAAGCTGGACATTTTGAATTGACCTGAAAATGTGTTGCTGGAAAAGCGCAGCAGGTCAGGCAGCATCCAGGGAACAGGAGAATCGACGTTTCAGGCATAAGCCCTTCTTCAGGAATTCCCAGTCTAACCAAGTCACTTTAATATAGTACCAATGACTTCAGAAAATGCTGAAAATGCTCAGCACTTCAAACAGTATCTGAGAAGACAGTGACAAAGTTAATGTTTTGTTCTGAAACTGTTTCAGACTTCCAACATTTGCAGTATTTTGCTTTTCACTACTTTCCCATCTAGCTACCTAATGCAGCTGATGCTTTTTGTATGGCAGGCTGAATAATCCTAATACCCAGCTAACACTTATTGTCTTAACAAGATGATAATGTGAAAAGAAAAATGGCAAGTTAACCAATTGAAATTTGTCTTTGATAACTCAAACACCCATAATTTAACGTGTTCACGACTGAGCTTACCTCAGAAATGCGTTCCTGAGTAAATGTTTCAGGAACTTTCTGTGGTGCAACATCACTGCAAGAAGGAAATGGTTTTCCCATCATTCTGGGAAATGTCTGTTGAGTAGGAGGTTTGATTCCAGACACCATTAATCCAGTTGTATATATCTTAGTTCTTTGCAACTCTGGTCTGTATCTGTCATGAGCAGACCCAGGAACACTGAGCACAGAGAGAGGTTTATTTTCACACACAGAGGTCTTGTGTTCTTTAGAAATGCAAGGTTTAGAAATTGATTCAGTCCACGTAGAAAGTTTTGGAGGTAGTCCCAGAGCATCATGGATAGCATCAAGTGGTTTTACCTGAAGTGGCTTTCGAATGTATGTTATAATTTTAGGTCTTACATATTTGGGCTTAGGAATGGGTTTAGCTTCAGTCTTTCCTTCAGACATAGGTTGGTAATTTGTTTCTATCTCTCCTTTATCTGTTAGAACAGTCCTTGGATGCTGTAGTATTGGTTTTGGGATTCCACTGCTGCAAACAACTTTATCAGAAGCTTTAGAGAATGAATTCATTGTCTGCATGTCCCCTATTGGGTGTGGTAGCGAAGATTCTGACGATGTCCCAGCATTAAGCAGCGAGGTTTCCTTAAAACCAGAATCTGAGGACCGACTGGTAGCTTTCATATTTACCAACTGCTGAACCTCTGTACAAGTAGCAATTGCAGGGTTTACAGTCTGAGAGACTACTGGGCTCTCAGAGTGCTGGAGCTCTTCAGAAATCTTTATGAGCTGCTTTTCTCCAATTATTATAACATTGCTATTTATTTCATTTTTTTTCCTTTGCGAAAAGCTGTCTGTCTTTTTCACAGAACAATCACCATCATTCTGATCAAGACTAACTCCTTGTCTTGGCAATCCACCCATGCCTGTATCTCTACCTAACACAGAAGGATGGTGCTTTGACAGTTCTGATTGTGCAATGTTAAGGGTTTCAGAATTGTCCTTTGCTGTCACACTAGAAATGCTTTTCATTTCAACTGCTTTGTGTTCTGATGAAATGTTGCCACTCCCAAAAGATTGCCTTCTGTCTTCTTTCCTGCCATCAATAATTTCAAATGCTTCATGAAGGCTGATAAATTCTTGCTTTGAAAGGTCATTAGTTCCTGTCACTGGCAGTTTATCCCTTTCAATGTCATTATCTGCCTGGTGGGTAGTGCTTGGAGCTGTGGAAACAGTAGATTTCATGCTGGCCACATTACTAGTAGCACTGGAAATGGAACTTCCAAGATGTTCAGCTGCTTCTGTGAAATCGTGAATACTATATAATTCATTTTGTAATGGACTGACAATTCTGTTTTTATAACCCGGTCTCATTAATACTGAAGAATTGTTTCCAGGTACTGGATTATCACCAGTATAACATTCCACCTGTTGGACTAAGGGCTGGTCTTCTTCAACACTGGGACTTATAAGATATTGTTCTTTTGAGCTCTCTATTTTGGCTGTCTCTGCAGGAAGCAGAGTGAGTGACTGCTGGCTAACATCACAAGGATCAATTCCCTCCTTTACTTCAGAAATATTTCTCCTGCTCTGAACTGTTATTTCAGGCAAAAATTCACCAGTCTCCTGCTGGTTAACTTTAGCGATCTGACTGTGTGCATCAATTGTGTTACATTGATCAGATAATACTTTCAGGTTTGTCTGGGTTTCTGGTTTATTTATAGCCACCAATAGATCATTGCCTGAAGCTGTGGTAGATATTATATTTTCACAATGTGATGGACTTACATTGACAAGGTTAAGTGGCCTTGCTACATTTGCTTGCAGTTTTGGGACTGACATTCTATTTTCTGAGGTAACTGAGTTGATATGAAATCCAGTTGTTTCAACTGAGGTCAAGTCAGATGGATCAGATGGAGAAATAGTTTTGAATAGATCTTCTGATTCCCTTTGTGAATCATGAGTGCTCCTATCGATATCTATGTAGAATTCCTGAAAGTTCAATGAACCAGTACAACGGTCAGTCACTGTGACACCATCTGGCAAACACCCAATACCATTGTCTTTGGATGCAGTGGTCTCTACTGATCCATCCATCTTAGTAGCTTTCTGTAGTGAACTGCAAGATGAAGATTCCTTGTGTGAAAACTGCATACTGTGCATTTTTTCATCATCATCTGACACATCTTTCTTTAGCCATTGATGCTCTGCAGCAGATCCAGCAGCATAAGGCTGCCTTCGCAGGGTATACCATTCCTTTTGAATTTGAGAAACACTAATTATTTTACTTGTACCAGATTTCTGATCTTCTTTTGCGGGGAACTGCAAGCTGCAAACTTTTTCATGGTGCTGGGCATATTCTGTATTGTCCAATTCAACAGTTTCAATTTTATCACACATACGAAGCTCTGAAAACTCCAGATCTCTGCTTCTGTTTGATTGATTCCCGCCCTCAGCTGATTGAGACTCCCTACCTTGGCTCACAGGGTCTTCCAGAAATTCTTCTGGTATTGTGTTCCGTGTGATGTGGAGATGCTCATTCACAATACCAGCTGTTAGGTTAGGGCTCTCTTGTCTTTCTTCCGTTAGAAGAGTCTGTGATGCTATTTCATTTGCATTGGTGTCTCCATCTGTTCCTACTGGCTGTTGATTGTTATTCTCTACTTCCTTTGTGTTGCCTTCTTTGTCAGTGCAGAATGTGCTATTCTGAACTGAAGAAGTCATTTTCTGTCTTCCTTCCCTTTTCAGTTTTATATCCTTGATTACTTGTGAATTGTTAGTGATGAAAAAGTCTCCAATGTCTCGATTTCCCTAAAATGGAAAGTAATATATGCTTCGCCTTGACAATGATAACTTGTTAATAAAAGTAGCTCATGAGACAGAATGTACTGATAAAATGTTCTTTTCTCAGCCAACGTGGAGCTTTACAAGAGTTTTAAACTTTTTCTCACTGTGGATTTTTTCACTCATGTATCTTTTCTTTCATATTCATTTGTTCACTTTGCCATCCCTTAAATGCTAATTTTGCACTCCACAACAAACCAGTTTATTTGTCCTTTTCGCTCCACTTCCTCTTGTAAGATTTTCTCAGATTCTTTCAAAAAGTGACCAGTTGGTTTGTGGAACCTGTAAAAAGCATATACAGAAACAGACCATCAATCTCTCCGTTCAGAGCGTTAGCCAGGTGTACAAACTATTTTTACCCACCATCTTGCAAGAAAATACCTGATGAACCCAGTGGAATTTAAAACTATAGGTACAGAATCAGCTTTAATTTCATGCTCTAACACCCAACCTAAAAGACCAACAGCCAGGAAAATAAGCCTCGACTGTAAACTCTAGTACAGAAACAGAAACCATCCCTTGGTTATTCATGCATCACCAACTCACCTCTGATCATGGCAAGATCAGATAATTTTCAATTTTGATGCAATATCAGTAAAATGTTACTGTGATTTACCTTGTACTAGAATTCAAAGTCCACCAGTTACATTTTAAATCGTTGTTGTTGTGGCTTTTGGTTACCTCTCTTAGTTTCCTTTTCTTTTTAATGCAGTACCTTTCTGAACACAGCAAAGACATCTCTAGAATGTCAAAGAGCAGCTGTGCTGACAACAATATACAGTAGTGCCACAATGAATAAATAATTAAATGCAACTACAACACTCGAGCTTTTGCAGTGTAACCCCGAAAATGTCACTGCCTCAGATCAAACTAACAAAGTATTTATTCAGCACTTAAAAATCCATAGCTGCCCTCTCCCAAATGAAGGGCAGAACATGGCCATAATGCAGATTATGCTGGGGAGGGGGTGGGGGGGGTGTCACTAAAGACCTGCTGAGCATTTTTGACTAGAGTTAAAGTTTTGCCAGTGACAAAAGAAAATACCCCTGTCAACATTTAGTTTGAATTCTTATTTAAAACCATTCATTGGGTAGAAAACGTTGGTTCCGCGGTTTACTGAATCTCAGTGTTTCTTAATCTCAGTGCAGAAGGTTAACACAAAGGTGCAGCAGGTAATCAGGAAGGCTAATGGAATGTTGATCCTTATTTCAAGGGGGTTGATGTATTAGAACAGGGAAGTTTTACTGCAATTGTGCAAGGTGCTAGTGAGACCGCATCTGTCGTACTGTGAGCACTTTTGGTCCCCTTATTTAGGGAAAGAAGTCTTTACCTTGGAGGCAGTTGAGAGGAGGTTCAACAGGAAGACCTCTGATATGGAAGGATTGTCTCATGAGTAAAAGTTAAACAGGTTGGTTTTGTACTCACTGGAGTTTAGAAGAACGAGAGGTGATCTCATTGAAACATGCAGGATTTTTAAGGGGCTTGACAGGCTGAGAGGATGTTTTCCCTCATAGATAACAGTGGGCATAGCCTCAGAATAAAGGGGCACCACTTTAGGATTGAGATAAGGAGGAATTTCTTCTCAGAGGGTTGAGAGTCTTTGGAGCTCCTTGCCACAGAGATAAGGTTGAGGTAGATAGATTTTTGATTAGTAGGGAAATCAGGGGTTATGGGCAAGACAAGAAAGTGAGGATGAAGAACATCGGGTTAGCCATGATCCTATTGAAGGGTGGTGCAGTTTTGAAAGGCTGACCAGTCTTCTCCTGTTCCTATTTCTGACGGTTAATTGCTTTGGGACTGTTGCAATTTCACAAGAGCATGAAATAAGCAAGTTTCCACCTAAGTTGCATGCTCCAAACCATGTGGGGAGTAAAGGAGTAAGCACCCGGCCGCAATTTGGGGAAAGCTCTGAAAGATTTCAGAGTTACCATAAGATTTCTGATAGAAACACTGATTAAACTCACTGGTCCCTATGCCTGCTCAGTCCAGCACAAGCCTCACTGCTGGGTCTAACGAACCAGTCTCAGGAGTCTAAGGAATTGATCACTTTCCAAAGTGATAGCACAGGATGCTATCTAAATTATTGTGATACTCTGTGCCTCATGCTTCCATTTTGCAAAAGGCATAGTGTTAATCCAAGTTTTCGGCAGCAATACAGGGACAAAGATCAGGTCAGGTCAGGTCAGGTCAGGTGTGATGATGGAAGCTGGTTCATACCCATGTCAGTGGTTTTGTTTAATAATAAATATTAACTCACTATATTCACAGGATATGGTAAAAAAGGACATCTCTGGAGCTTTCCAGACTCAGGCCCTTGTTCCATGTGATTTAATGTCCTTGTGACGTAACTCCTTATGCACATGCTCAGTGGTAATTATTAGATTAAAGGTGTTTACAGGCACAGCATATTCTCTCCAGATTTATAAATTATTCCAAACCTGGTATCTGTGTCAAGATCATCACCAGACAGAAATTCGTTCCTGTCACATGTCTGGCCCCTTGGCAATTCCTGCAAAGCTGCTACTCCCCTTATCTGGACAGTTTTGAACATTAGGATCCACCATTGAAAGTTTCTTATGTGTGTATTTTTGTTATTTATAGCTAATAATACTACTCCCAACATTGCAATAACTTTATTAAAGGCAATTCACTGGGAACGGGCTGATTGCCCTGATCTGGTTCACAAGATTGGTCCAGGGTTGGAAAGTTTGTCCTAGGATGAGAGGCTGAGTAAATTGGGTAACATTCTTAAAGGTTCAAAAGACAGAGAGTTAATCGGTAATTGAAACCTTCAAGATTATGAAGAGGCTGAACAGAATAGAGACTGAAAGGTTGTTTTTCTTGACTGGGGAATCTGGAATAAAGAAGCACACTTTCAGGGTAAGAGGCTTAGGAATGTGATGAGGGAAATTTTTTTTTCAAAGAGTCATGAATCTACCCTTGAAGGTTACGGATGTTCCTTCGCTGAGTATACTCAAGACTGAGAAAAATAGATTTTCTTAACTTTTCTCAGAGAATCAAGGGATATGGGGAACAAGGAGGAAAGATTGAGTGAGGCTGAGGTAGAGGATGAAACATAATTATATTGAGTGGGAGGGCAGCCTTGAGAGACCAAATCGTCTATTCAAGCTATTATTTCTGTGCCCACCCTATTCAACATCAGTTTTCATCAGAGCAAACACCTTTGATGACCGTTGAATGGACAAAAGAAATATACTTTGTGCCCAGGATTCCTGTTAATGCCCTCTCTGTAAATATCACTGTCCAGGAAAGGGTCAATTCAGAAACCTGGATTCAAATGTTCACTATGGAGCCACATACACAATGTTGGAAAGATTCCAGACTAGGAACACCTTCCTTGAAAGAAACAGTTCCAAATGATCAGATTTTCATTCCAAGAAAACACACATCATGTATATAGCCCCACATTAAAGAAAACCAATCCCTTAACAAACTCTTGGAGCTATCAGTTAAACTATAAATAATCAGGCCCCCACTGTGATACCGGAGGATTATAGAAGCAGTCAAGCAACGACAATATTGTAATGACAGCCGAAGGCTTCTATCAACAAATAGCTATTGAAATTGCCAATGCTGTGTTTTTCTTTCAACTTTAAATTACAGCTGGCTTTTATTTTCTAAATTTAAAGAATAGAGGTTTTAAATTAGTTTGCAGCTTGATTGCTGCACATTCATGCCTGATCTTACAAATCGTAATTTACACACTGTAGGAAGCAGACCTCTCTCCAACAAATATAGCATCTATTTAAACTCTGCGCGGAAATCAAATCCCCTTGCAGGATTAGACCTGTGCATCACTCCCTATCCCTTTCCCTCTCCCATTCAGCAAAAATAGAATCTATCAAAAATAAGAACAGATCCAGGGTCTTGGTTTCTTTTTGTTGGGCCTCGGTCTTAAAATATTTTCTGGGATGATCACTTGAGATCATATTATAGCCTGGGACTTAAACTTGACTTGAGAAAGTCTCATCACATTTGATCTATTCTTTTGTAAATCTTCACCCTCATACAGTAGGGGGTATCCCTCCCTTTGAATATGTATCTATATGGCCAAAGTATCTGATTTAATAATTTTCCTAGGAAATATATTGAAAATGATTTTTATCTGAAACTGCACTGAATAGAAAAAAAAACACCTTTTAATTTGTGCTTGAAGTACCAATCATGTTCAAATGATATAGTTGGTATAGGATCAAGGCAGCCTCATTGTCTCAGCCATGTGAAGAAATTATCATTTTCTTTTTGCTAGAATAATGGACTATGGCAAAACGCTTTCTTTTCCAGTTCAAAAAAAAAGGAATTTTGCTTCAACAAATCAGGTAATTAATTTATCCTTCAACATGAATAGAAAATTCTAAATATTTTCAAAAATAGATTTTCATAAATCATATTTCACAGTGAATGTATTTAATTTCCTTTGTGTCTTATGTAGACCCACGCATATGCAACATAAGTGCAAAAGACAGATTGCATCCATGGTGATTACCTAATCACTAAATACATTTACACTGTGATATATATCTTCTCTACCAGCTCCAAAATTTCAAACACATTTCATAGTAAGAATGCAACTCAGAATAGACACTTCCAAGAGAGCTGATTAGATTTGAATCATTTTCATTTTAAAAACAACACATTCTTCCTCAATACAGCAAAGATATTTTTGTTTTGAAATTTACGTCACTTCCTTACTCGAAGAATAAATCTACTGTGATTTCAACAGAGAAGGCAATTCAGCATGAGGAAAAAGAAGAGGTCAGCTCTGCCCTCTTCCCTTCCTGGCAACTTCTAATTGAATGCTGAGCAATCTCTTGGGAGGATGTTTCAAGGTAAAAAAAAAAGATGCAGGGTGCCTATGTGCATGAGTAGATGTATACATGTATGTGTGGCTGTGGGGGGTGTGGGGGACATCTGCTGTTGGGGTGGGGGTGGGGTAAGTGTTGGAAGGGAATTGTCAGCTACCGCAGTGGAGTACGATGTATTTATAGAAGGCAAACCTTACAAATATTTCATTAAAATTCTACAACCAGGCAAAACAGCAGAAAACAATGTACTTCTTTTTCTATATCTTGTTTGCTTATCACTCATCAGTTGCTGCCTTTGCAAATTGGACGTTTCTTTCACTACTTGTTATTCTGGCCCCCCCCATTTATTCCATAACTTTGGCCGTCAGCCAGGTGTCTAAAATAAACTCGAATATTTCTTATCTGCACAATTTTAACATTTACTATTCCACAGGAAAGACATATTGAAGAGTGGGCACAAATTACAGACTGTACTACATCCAGGAATCCTTTTTGCTTGCTGCCATACATTGTACATTTGTAGCACAGCCAGAAGCAGTAATCAGTTGGTCTTGATGCTTGAAATTTGAAATCAACTGCAGCTGCAATGTTTATGCTAACGATCAAACTGTTAAAAAGATTAATATCTGGTAGATTTATTTTGACTGATCTCTTCAATTTAAAACAATTGTTTAAATGTCTAGTCCTGATGATACCCATTAAAATATTGCCTGAGAAAACTGAATGACCCCATCACAGATTTATCAATCGGTGTAATCAATATTTTAGCTAGTTTTATAATATGACTTCCAGATGGGCTGTGATGGAGCAAGTTGAATCAAGATACTACCAGCTACAAAAAACAGCTCTACAGCCAACTTTGCAACAGTTTGGATGTCAATTTGCTCGAGCCACAGGTTGGTTAAGCTCCAGATTTATCTATAAAGATAGGTGACACTGGTTTGGACAATTCATCCATCAATCAGGAAGATGTACAGTGGTCTCGATTTCAATGAATTGTACAGGTAATGATCTCAAAACTGACAATGCAACCGCTCCAGTTTAAAACAGATCTATTGTCATGTATCTAAAGTGATCACCTGTTTTAGGTATTATACAAATCTCTTAAATTGGTTAAATTTTGATGATAGGTTGCATATGCTTAGCTTCACTCTAGAGGATTGGGAGCCGATCTGATCAAGGAACTTAAAGGGTAGATGAAGAGAAAGGATATCAGCAGGCACAGGAGTCATGAACAGGGGTTCATGGGATCATATTGTACAGAAAAGGCCCTTCAGCCCATCAAGTTTGCACTGTCAATATATATTACTACCTACACCAGTCGAATTTTCCCACACTTGTCCCATAGCCTTGAATGTTATGACACTACAAGTTCTCATCCAAGTACATTTTAAAGCTTTCCCACCACAGCTACCCTCACAGGCAATGCATTCCAGATCCCACCACCCTTTGGATCAAAATGGGTTTTTCCTCAAATTCCCTCTAATCCTCTTGCTTTGCACTTCTGACCATTCAACTAAGGGGAATGACTGCTTTCTACTCACCCTGCTCATGTCTCACATAACCTTTTCTGCACTAAAGAAAAAATCTGAAATTATTCAGCCTCTCCTCATAGCTGAATACTGTGGCAACACTCTCGTTTGCACCCCCTCCAGTTATAACCGCAAAATAGATCTCGATAATTCAGAAGGAAGATTAGAAAACACTAATTCTTTTACAAAAAGGTGGTAAAAATCTTCCCAAAAGATTATGGATGCAAGAATAATTGGAGGTCTCAAGACTGAGTTAGGTACAAATCTATTCACTTGATGTATCATGGAATGTTGGTGAATGGAATTGAGATACAGGTCAGCCAAGATGTAACTGAATAGCAATCTGTGCTTATCAAAAGCACTCCAATGTTTTGTAGATTTTGATTCTATCTATCAAAAGCACAAAAGTAACTATTCTGCATTGTACAATACCTGCAAACATCACTTGCATTATGTATGTTTTCCAAACTGTAGACTACAAGGCAATAACTTTTTTAAAAAATGGCACTAATTTTTCAGCATGAAAGCACACAATAAATCAACTGGTGAAGCATCAATGATAAATTACCTCACTCAGTGGAAACCGTTCAAACTGCACACACTCAGTATAAACCAGAGCAACGGCACTAATCTGTTTCATGTCACCATAGCAACGTACATGAATAGCAAGCACATCTTAACTGCAGCCCAGCACAACAACCATGCATCAGCCCTTGTCCATGAGCTCTGTCAATAGTCAGAGGTACACCGTCCTTGGCATGCTCAAGGGAAAACCTTTGCAGGTTCCACTGTACTAGAGAGGCAAAGAAAGTGATGCTGTCTTGTGGAATCTGACCTCCAGCTCCCTTCACCACTTCTTGTCAAGGCTATCAGAGTTGTGAGCTTTGACACGAATGGCTCATCCCAAGGTGCCGTAGAAAATCAATTAATCTTCAGTTTATAGATATATTAAGCAAATGACTCGACACAATTCACCAAGGCAAACACTTTCATTTCTTTCTTCACTGAAATAAGATTTGGCATTTTGTTCCCCAAAATCACTTGAGCCTTATACTCCTCGTGAACAAAACCACTCTACCACTCCTTTTAACTTGCTATTAGCTTATTCTAGCCCCATATCCAGCACAGTTAACCATAGAATCCCTACAGTGTAGAAGCAGGCCATTCAGCCCATCGAGTTTACAACAACCCTCCAAAAAGCATCCCACCCAGACTCACCCCACATTTCCCATGGTTAACCCATCCAAGCCTGCACATCCCTGGATGCTACAGGGCAATTTAGCATGGCAAATCCACCTAGCCTGCACATCTTTGGAGTGTGCAAGGAAACCAGAGCACCTGGAGAAAATCCACACAAACATGGAGAGAACGTGCAAACTCCACACAGACAGTTGCCCGAGGCTAGAATCAGACCTGGGTCCCAGGCGCTATGAGACAGCAGTGCTAACCACTCAGCCACCATGCCACTGCAAGCTAATTATGTCATAATTTAATGTGTGTATACTTGTTGCTTCAAGTCTTTGTGTTTGCCACAGCAAACCTTACAGACAGAGTCCCAGACACCACCATCACCATCCCTGGATATGTTCTGTCCTACCGGAAGGACAGACCCAGCAGAGGTGGCAGGACAATGGTATACAGTCAGGAGGGAATTGCCCTAGGAGTCTTCAACATTGACTCCAGACCTCATGAAGTCTTGTGGCTTCAGGTTAAACATGAACAAGGAAACCTCCTGTTGATTACCATGGAACATTATCCCTCAGCTGATGAATCAATCCTCCATGTTGAACCACACTTGGAGGAAGCACTGAATTTGGCAAGGGTGTCCACGTGGGGGATTTCAATGTCCATCACTGAGTGTGGCTCGGCAGCAGCACTTTGATTGATCTGGTCAGATCCTAAAGGACACAGCTGCTAGACTATGTCTGTGGCAGGTCCAACTAGAGAGAAAATATAGAAGAAGAATCCCTACAGCAAGGAAACAGGCCCTTCAGCCCAACAAGTCCACACCAAATCCCCGAAGAGTATCCCATGCAGACCCATTCCCCTACATTTACCCCTGACTAATGAACCTAACCTAGACATCCCTGAACACTATGGGCAATTTAGCTTGGCCAATCCACCTGACCTGCACATCTTTGGATTGAGAGAGGAAATTGGAGCACCTGGAGGAAACCCATGCAGACACGGGGAGAATGTGCAAACTCCACACAGTCACCCAAGGCTGGAATCGAACACAGGTCCCTGGTGCTGTGAGGCAACAGTGCTAACCACTGAGTCACTGTGCTGCCCTCATACTTGACCTCATCCCTACCAATCTGCTGGTTGCAATTGTATCAGTCTATGACAGTATCGGTAATAGCATCATTATTTAGCACCAATCTCCTGCTTTGTCATCATACCTTGCAAACCATTTCTATCCAAATAATCATCCAATGCCCTCTTGAATGTCTCTATGACAGTATCGGTAATAGCAACCACCACACAGTCCTTGTGGAGATGAAGGCCTGTCTTTACATTGAGAATAACATCAATCATGTTGTGTGGTGCCACCACAAGGCTGAATGGGCCAGACTTCAAACAGTTGAAACTTTATTGCTGGAACAGCACAGCAGGTCAGGCAGCATCCAGGGAACAGGAGATTCGACGTTTCGGGCACAGGCCCTTCTTCAGGAAGAAGGGCCTGTGCCCGAAACGTCGAATCTCCTGTTCCCTGGATGCTGCCTGACCTGCTGTGCTGTTCCAGCAATAAAGTTTCAACTTTGATCTCCAGCATCTGCAGACCTCACTTTCTCCTCGCAGACTTCAAACAGAGCTAACAACTCAAGACTGGGTATCCATGAGGCACTGTGGACCATCAACAGCAGCAAAATTGTATTTCAGCACAATTTGTAATCTCATGCTATATCCCCCACTCAACCATTACCATCAAGCCAAGAGATCAACTCTGGTTCAATACAGAGTGCAGGAAAGACATGCCAAGGGCAGAACCATGCATACCTGAAGATGAGGTGTCAACCTGGTGAAGACACCAAACAGGACTACTTGCATGCCAAACAGCATAAGCAGCAAGTGATAGACAGAGCTAAATGATCCCACAACCAACAGATCAGATCCAAGCTCTTTAGTCCTGGCACATCCTGTCAGGAATGGCGATGGCCAATTAAATAACTTACTGCAACAATCTTCAGGCTGAAGTGCCGAGTGAATGATCTATTTTGATCTCCTCCAGTGGTCCCCAATATCACGGATGCCAGTAGTAGCCAATTTAATTTGCTCCATGTGATATCATGAAACAGTTGGAGACATTGGATACCACAAGGGTTATGGGCCTTGTCAACATTCCAGCAATAGTAGCAGAACTTCAGAACTTCTGGCTCCCCTAGCCAAGCTCTCCAGTACAGGTATAATACTGACAGCTACCCAACAATGTGGAAAACTGCTCAGGTATGTCCTGTACATAAAAAGTAGGACAAATCCAACTTGGCCAATCCCAGCCCCATCAGTCTATTCTGATCAGTAAAATGATGGAAGGTGTCATCAACAAAGCTCAGCACCTGCTCAGCAATGACCTGATACACTTCACATAGCAGTTATTCTATGATCTGGGTAAGCAACATGATAATTGCAAGTTTCATGCCACATGGCCTGAGATCTGAACTCAGACTGTGTAAATTCAATGCATCTTTATCGCCAGTAGTCTTTGCCTGTTAATCTGTAAATTGCATTTATAATCAGATTGTATTTCTCCTAACCGCAAAGCACTCATTTCCCACTAAAGGTTCTAATTTGTTTATTGGGTATTATAGATTCAGATGTACACATGGCAACTAAAAGAAGTGCAAGAATTGTTTTATTTACATTTACTGCAGTCTCTTTCATAAATTAAATGATTTTAAAAATTGCCATGTAAAATCCTGGAACAAATAAATGATATACTCCAAAACATCAACCAGGCAACAGAGTAGTAAACTTCTCTGCATTGTTTGATGGTCTGAAATGAAGGAAATATTGATAAAGGTGAATGTGTGAATGATTTACTGCATACATAAATGAGTACTGTTTCTCAGCTCTACTATTGGACAATAGTAAATATTTCATGTCCACAGCATAAGAAGGAACGTACTTTTTTTAAAATAAATACCGTATATACTTGAGTAATAATCAAAAATGTTTACTACTTTTTAAGGTTAAATTTATGGGGTCAACTATTACATGGATGCTACTTTTGAGGGGTTGAAATTCATGCCTGTCAAATTCATACTGTATCATTAGCAGAAGCTTAACTGATCGCTGAACGAATAAAGAGAAATAAACAATGAATTATGGTAATTCTGAAAACCCGGAGTGGATCTCGACAGCCAGCGGACTGGAAGACCGGGAGCAGAGCGGAACAACCGGCAGACTGTAAATCTGGAGCGGGACGTGACAGCCGGCACACTGACTCATAAACCAGAGGTGATCTATTATCTGTGAAGAACTAAAGTCAACTTTTACATGAGATATGTGGAAAATTTCAGGTTATTTGGCCAAAAATAGGGGTCTGCATTTACATGAGATTGACTATGACTCGAGTATATACTGTAATAAGTGGATTTATTTATTGTTAGTCAGTTCATGAATATCACTGTAATAATAGTGTTTAATACATGGCATTTCTGCTGCTATATAAAGCACTGTGACCCATTCCGATCTTCTTCTACTAAGGACAGCACGGAGTCTCATCAACCCAAATGCCATGCAATTACCATCAGCTTTCTTAAAAAATCTAAACATGTCAATACTTACTGGTCACTGTAGATGAATAATAAAATCATTCTCTTCTATTGGCCTCAATGCTAGGTGAAAACTATTATGAATATGATAAAAGTTGGACCATTGATTTTCAATATTAACTATTGATAAGATTTTAATATCTTGAACTATCATGGACAGAAGTGGTTTCAAAAATGAGAAAACTCTGGTGTAAAACTGTCCGTAGTTAACACAGGCTGAGGCAAGCTTCATGAAACCATGAATTCATAATCACAGAATCGTTCTGGTGTAGAAACAGACCACCCAGCCCATCGTGCCTGCTCTTCAAAGGGGAATCATTATTTAGCACCAATCTCCTGCTTTGTCATCATACCTTGCAAACCATTTCTATCCAAATAATCATCCAACGCCCTCTTGAATGTCTCAATTGAACCGACCTCCACCACACTTACAGGTTTTGCATTCCATACCCTAACTACTCGCTGTGTGAAAAAGCTTTGCTCCTTTTGCACATCACTATAAATCTATGCTGTCTCATTCTTGTTTTTTTTTAAATGAGCGGGAACAGCTTCTCCCTATCTACTCTACCCAGCCCATTCAGAATTTAGAAAACATTTATCCACTCTTGGTTCAGCCTAATTCTATCCAAGAACACCAACATATTTAATCTATTCTCATAACTGAAGTTTCTCAGCCCTTGAATCATTGTTGTAGATCACTTCTGCCCTTTCTCCAATGTATTCCCAACTTTCCTATAATGTGGCACCTATGACTATATACATTACTTCAACCATGATCTAACATTTCTTGTATCTGTACATGTTCAGCATCACATTCTTGTTCTTGAACTCTGTGCCCCTATTAATAGTCAAGCACTATGTATGTTTTATTAATTGCTCTGCTCAACTGTCATGTCACCTTCAATGATCTGTGAGCATATACACTCAGGTACCTCTGCTCCTGTACCCTTTAGAATTGTACTCCCTATTTCATATTATCTTTTGATCTTCTTCCTACTAAAGTACACCACCTCACAATTCTCTGCCTTGGACCTTATCTGCTACCACTCCATCAACTTGTCTATGTCCTTTTGGAGTTCCATACTATTGTCCTCACAGTTTACAATTCTTCCAAGTTTCATATCAACTTCGAACTTTTAAAATGTCTCTTACACATTAAGATCCAGATCTATCAGGAAAAGTAAGGGTCCCAATACCACCCCCTATGGAACTCTACTATACTATGAAAAATATTCATTGTCCATTGCTCTCTATTTTCTCAGTCAATTTTATACCAATGTTGCTACTGCCTCTTTTATATTATGACCTATAACATTACTCATCAAAACAAAATGGAAACCAGTCTGTACTGAAATTAATATTTTTTTCAGAATAGATGGAAAGCAGTTGGACATAAGGACATCCTATAGTTCATGTCTGATTTACACCTTCAGGGGAGGTACATCTGTTTTAAAACAAGTCGACAACAATTATCCAGCTTTGGGACAATAAATCCAGTCGCAGCAATACATGCATGAAATTATTTCAAACAACTGCTTTAGAGAGCTAAGGAAATAGATCGATGACAGGAAGTAGAGAAAGCTTTCTCTTTCTTCTCTATCAAAAAGGATAAAGCAACCAGTTACAAAACAAATTGGAGAAACATCTGAACACAAAAGAATTCTAAGAGATCTAGAATATTCACTGCAACCATTGATCCAAAATGTCCCGAACTGACCATATTCTCAGGTTCAAACCTAATACTTCAAGAACACAATAAAGACCTTATGCTGCATATTCTTTTGTCTTCCTCTTTGTAATGAACTTTCTCCCCTTTTTAACTTTTACTTGCATTTGTACGTATGTATTTGATGTTACACCATTATTGTTTTTTTCAGGGCTAGCAAATAATAATATTGCTTTCCCTTTCAATCAAGAACATCTTGCAGTTGGCTTCTTATTGTTTCTGTTTAATTGGATTGAGGTATATCAGCATACTCTTCATCTGATGATGAGTGACCAGACTCAAAACATTAGCTTTGCTTTCACTGCCAGACCTGTACATTTCTCCAGCAATTTCTGCTTTTGTTCCAACACGCGTGTTACTGAAAGCAACATGTCCAGGAGTAAATCTGAGTTTGTTTTCCAATACTGATTTGGCTTCAAATCAGTATTCCCTTCAGTTTTTATTTGAGCAAGTAAGTCACTTTCCAAACAAGTTAACTGCCATAAGAAGCACTGTCCTCAATCATTAGATTGATCAGGTAGTTTCAAAAAGCAGGAACAATGTGTGTTGGTCGTGATACAGCTCAGTTAGTGGGATGGCTAGTTTGTAGTGCAGAATAGTGTCAACTATGCTGGTTTAATCCCTGTACTGGCTGAAGTTACTGTGAAGGACTCTCCTCAACTTCTCCCCTTGCCTGAATTGTGTGAACTTCAGGTTAAATCATCACCAGTTCTCTCTCTTTAATGATAAAACAGCCCTATAGTCTGCCAGGGCTATGGTGATTTTACATTTGACCTATTGCAGCATCTAACTATTTCTTCAATGATTCCAAGATTTTTGTTAATTTTCTGTGCCCAGACAGCAATTTCTAGTGTTGGCAACTCACCGATTGAAGAGACATCAGTCCCACAGTTAAAGTTTACTGGTTTGAACCTTTGTTCTGATGTCCAATTCCTACCATTTGTTTAAAAGTAATATACTGGATTAATCCTTTCTACACCAATTAATATTTTAAATGATTTTTAAGATCACTTCAGATTACTTCTGTATATTTGAAATCTTTCCAGTCTTTCGGAGCAACTCAGTCAATAGTACTAGGGGACATCGATTAGTTCAGAGAAATCTTTCTGATATGTAATCTAGGATTCCTGATGGTATTACGGATTGGCACATAAGAGCCCTCCTGGCAGTGCACATTAAGGTACCGGATAATGTATTAGTATCACACACTAGCCATGCATTAATAAAAATAAATCCTTTCCTCTTAATATAATTGAGCAGGGTGGGGGAGAGGGGGTCACTGTCGGAGCCAGATGTGTGCTATTAGTTGGTCTTTGGAGCTGGGGTCCTTGCTGAACTATAACATTGCGTTACTTGTTCTTTGTTTCTCGTAGAAACAAATGAATCAAGAGCCCTGCACAAACGCAGCATTAATGACTTCTTCTCACAACACCATGCTGCAGCCTGACTATTGTCACAACAATCATCTGCAGTTAGCAGGAACAATCCAGTGTCGAAATAATTCAAGGCATTTTGACTGCTACGCATTATGCTGGGAGTGGGCTCTGGGTCATCAGTGAACAGATGGTACACCTCCCCATAAATCTACAGAGAAAAGTGCAAACCTCTGCATAATTGACAGACTGAGAAATCTATACAAGACCTCAGTGGTCTGAAAATCCTGTGGAGTGGGTATCAACGTGTTGGAAATATCTTCAGTGAGAATTCACTTTAAGCTGCTCCAATATGGCTCTTTGATGTCTTCATTATCTTTTCAAAACACGAGAAGAGAGAGAAACCCATGGGGAGCTCGATCTTCTTGGTCCAATTTGTAAGTACTCCCAAAGGGTAAAACTTATCAGTGAATCTCCTTGGGGCAGACGTGAGAAAGCTGGCATGTTTTATGCAGATAGAGAAGGGAAGGATGCAAATCTGGTAGGGTCAAGTGAGCGATCCTTTGTTGCTGTCTGTAGTTCCAATCTGCTTAAAGCTCCTGTGCTCAGCAGGAGTGCCAGAAATATTGTGCAGGCCATGTGAAACAGTGACACAAAAATGTTACTGCACTACAGAAATTATTGCCAAATGAACATCAGGGCAGTGAGAGGCTAGCATAGAGTTGGGAGCGACATGTGGTGACACATTTGGACAAGTCTAGATGCAATCATGCCAAGAATAAGGGAGAGTTTACTTTTAACTCATTGAAATGGGTCACAGATACTTTTTTATTAGCTCGTGGGATTTGGACATCGCTTGTTATGCAGCATTTATTGCCCATTCCTAATTGTTCTGGAGAAGGTAGTGGTAAGCTGCTTTCTTGAACTGCTGCAACTGTTGGAGTACAGTGGAGTTTGGAAGGGTGTTCCAGGATTATGATTCAGTGAGAATGAAGAAACAAGGATATAATTGTAAGTCAGGATGGTGTGTGACTTGGAAGAAAACGTGCAGATGGATGGCATTCCCACATATCTGCTACCCTTGTACTTCAAGATGGGAGTAGTCACGCGTTTGAAAGGTGCTGTCATGGGAGTGTTGGGAGTTATTTCTGTGTATTTTGTAGGTAGTGCACACTGTTGCCACTGTGGTGAAGGGAGTGAATGTTGAAGGTAGTGGAAGTTGTGCCAATCCAGCAGGCTGCTTTCTCCGGGATTGTATCAAGCTTCTTGTGTTGTTGGAGTTAGATTAGATTAGATTAGATTTAGATTACTTACAGTGTGGAAACAGGCCCTTCGGCCCAACAAGTCCACACCGACCCGCCGAAGTGCAACCCACCCAGACCCATTCCCCTACATTTACTCCTTCACCTAACACTACGGGCAATTTAGCATGGCCAATTCACCTTACCTGCACATTTTTGGATTGTGGGGGGAAACTGGAGCACCTGGAGGAAACCCACGCAGACATGGGGAGAATGTGCAATTCCGCACAGAGAATCGCCCGAGGTGGGAATTGAACTCGGGTCTCTGGCACTGTGAGGCAGCAGTGCTAACCATTGTGCCACCGTGCTGCCCACCGTGTACCAATCTAGACACTCAATTTTCAGTGTGACATGATGACCATCCGTGAACAATTATGGTCCACACATAATCAGGGACAGGGCAGAAAGAAAGAAGAATGAAGAGCTTTCCTGATGAAGGGCTTTTGCCCGAAACATCAATTTTCCTGTTCCTTGGATGCTGCCCGACCTGCTGTGCTTTTCCAGCACCACTCTAGTCTTGACAGAAAGACAGAATGGCCCAGCTGATTAAATGCTTCCATCAGCAAACCCTCCACAGGGAAAGGCATAAAAATCTAACATAAAAATAATTTCTGTTTGAATCATATACACATAGAACATGGACAGCATTCCTTCCATTTTATGTGTTCTCTGAATCTTTTGCTGGAATGCCATTCATAAGCTTGTGATCGGCATCCTATATTAAGAACTGCTGAGTTCTGAATAATTACTTATTTTATCCGGAGAGTACTTTGAATGCATATTGCGGTTTGCAAAACAAAATTCAACACTTTTTTTTGCAGTAACTCAAAAGAGCTGGCTACCTGCAGCATTAAAAAACAAGCATTCCAAACATAAAATTTACACTGCTTTTAACTGCAAGTTTGGAAGGGAATGCAAGGAAAGGATTAGTTGGCAAAGGTGGTGAGTAAATCGTAACGCAAATCCATTAACCTTGAACTAATGATTTCCTGCCAAATTTAAAATCAAGATCTTTTACAAATTCCTTAACATTTATCTCCGTTACAACTTTCACAGTGGGAAGGCAGCTGAGGAGTGGATCAAAGGCCTAACATTGGAACCTGAATTAGTCCCATCAGAAGGAAGGAGGGGATTGCATTGTGGGAGTTTCCACTGCAGAGGAGTGAAGCATTGTGGGGAGCCAAGCTTGAATTTACAAACTAAAATAAATAAGCTTTTTACATCATTAATCATTAGAAATGAACTTCTCTCTTAGCGGACACTTTGCTGTCTTGCCTCCTCTTTCTTATTCTATTCTTTAAGCAAGTCAACAGGAGGTGTCTTCACCTTTTTTGTTAACCCATTTATGATGTCTTTTCAGGGGTGCATGAGGACGTCTCAGGATCACTCCACCTCAAGAGCTTGTCTCTTCCCATGTGCAATGCTAATCATGTGCTCATCATTTTTCATCAGCAACATGTGGGGAAATGGTAAATGAGTGACAATTTTGAACCAAAGTAAGTTGGAGCAGTTACATTCCACAAAATCCACCTTTATGGGATCCTTGTCTCATAACCTGAACCATCAGTGTTTTTCTGTTTTGTTTTGTTCTGGTGCATATATATCACTGGATCCCTTAAAACTATTCAGCCATCTCTTGGTTTTCTCTTGGCAAAGGTGGTGAGTAAATCGTAACGCAAAGTCCCATCTAGTTGTTTAATTTTATATAAAAATATAAAACACATTTGTAAAGATGGCAACCTAACTCTTACATTGACCAAAATCAACTCAAAATCAAAGTTATGTTTAGACATTGGAAATCTGCGCAAGTCTTTACAGCATTAAAATGCAACTTGTTGAATAGCAATCCTTTAAGATTAATATTGACTCTTTAAATTTAATATTGACCTTTTGGCTCATTCCATAATCCATCAATGTGATTACCTCACTTGTAAGGATCAACATATAGTGCAGCATGACAGATCAGTATTTGCTTTCCTTCCAAGTCATAAGCATGTGCTTACCACCATAAAATACAAAATGGATTGATTTGGAATCTGATACTATAAAATTGTTTACAACACTATCAAATTTCCATGTAAATTCAGTATAAGATGGAAGATATTCCACAGTTTCTCAGAGTTCTGCATTCACACCAAGGTGTGATTTATATTTCACTCCGAATTATTTTCTGTGTTAGAGAGATGGATATTATTGAAATAACAGGATATAGCTGAAAGCATGTGACCTTTTCTCCAACAAACTAATGATAGGACTAGTAACTACATGAAAGTTGAGAGTTGTTGTCCATAACTTCTAAGTGTGTGGATTGCTTAGAGTGTTATATGGTCCAGAGTGTGCAAGAGTAAAGAGAAGAATCTTGTCAAGTTGGATTGTAAGAATTAACTCGACATTACGAGAAAGACAGTCAAGAGGACTTAGTCTTCTTCTTCAGAAGGGACGGAGCTTGAATATTCTACTTGAACTTGTCCCTTCGAGTTATCTCAGCAACTAAAGTGTGAATTGAATTTGTCCTAACCATTTGCTCATTGTGCTATACTGCAATTTGACTCAATTCAGCTGCCGATGTTTCAATTGTCTTAGGTAGTAGTGTTCATTTCTTGCCTCTTTGTTTGCCTTTCTTCCCAAACTTTCCTGCACTTGGAATGTGAAATCTACTAAGTGTTAATAGCCATGGAAAATATTTCCATCAACCTCTTTGACGGTCTGCAACAAATTTCTTACTCCAATGTAATTAATCTCAAGAGCTTCTGCATTTTTGTTGAAGATCTGCCATGAGATTATGGGACCCTGTAAAATCTTCTAGAAGCAGCTATTTCTCAATCAGCTATGTTTCAACTAACTATTCCTTGACTGGTTGCATGTTGACCTTTTGTTATTTAACCACTGTCAGCTATTGAAAAAGATTGAGGTCATTGCATGCCTTTCTACTTAGAAGTTAGAATTTCTGGTTGTGAAGAAAATATAGGTTTCCTAATACCTTTAATGTCTCCTATGATGGGAGGTTGCCTGCAGCATATTTTTAACATAATGTGCAATGCCCCTGGATTTTGTGGTTGAATTCCTGTCAGCTGTAAGCAGTGTTTTATCAACCAAGACTCACTTGCCAAAGTATTTGGTCTAGGTCAATAACTTCCACTGGAAATCTTTGAGTTTGGCTTCTACTATTTTATCTCATTTACTTCTTTATGTGGGTACTTTACTTGTCTATAGTTGTGTGCTGCTTCTACACATTTTCTGAAAATGGCTTATTGTTTTACAAAACAAAGCAGTTTTAATAACTGGGCACTGTTCACGTCTGTGAGGTTTTTTTGCTTGGAGTATTGAAAAGGATATCTAATATCTGATGTCTGGCCTATAACAGAGGAGTATGGAGAGAAGGACATTGATAGACGTGTAAGGAGGTAGGAGGAAGCTGCAAAAGGTTGCAAGGTTGGCAGGGAAGTTGCTTGTTTCAGGGAAAGGGGAGGTGGAGACAGGACAATTTGAAACCTGTCAACAAATGAATACTTGGCTAATTAGGAGTCAAGGTTGAAACTTTATTGCTGGAACAGCACAGCAGGTCAGGCAGCATCCAGGGAACAGGAGATTCGATGTTTCGGGCACAGGCCCTTCTTCAGGAAATAGGAGTCAAGAAAACTTCAAATCACTATGATAATGAATTCCTTGCAAATAAATGTCGTTCAACTGATTTTGTCTTACAATATCAAAAATAAAGCAGCACACATTAGCAGAGAGGTTGGTCCCAATATTTTCATGGGCCATGCTCCAGGCAGTTATGACAGAATTGTACCTGCTGAAAGCTAGAATGGTGACTCTGTCAGAAATGCAGGGATCTAAGAACAGGCAATTCTAAGAATAGACAGATCTAAGAACTATCTGCAGGCAACCCACCCACCTTCAGAAAGCCCCTTCTAACACAGAAGTCCTCAAGATTCTCCAGAGAAGCAAGCCACATTCCATATCTGGATCCTTCATATGTCAGCCATGTGTAGTCTTCAGGAGGCTAATATACTTTCACTCATTTGGCAAAATTTTGCCAGGTTCCTGTAAGAGTGAGAATTTTTAACCTGCAAGTTGGTGGAAGAGTCCATGCCCTGAGCCCTGCCTCTGCAAGTTCCCTTCTAACCAGAAACCTCCATGTAATTTCACAACTTAGTAAACCTGGATCTCAGCATAGTCCCCCCTATTTCCATCATAGTTAAAGCAGACGTCTGCTGAATTAGCTGAGTAATTTCAGTACTACTTTGTGTCTGAAAAATAGGTTAGCAACAAAGAGGTAATTGATTAAATATGCTTAAGTGTTTAATACAGGGAGAGCACTTGGGCCCACAGACTGAGAAGCAGCAAAATGGAATCAGTACAACCATAAAATAATATGGAATGTCAGAAGTGATTAGACTAAAATGTAAATAAATAAAAGATTTAATCATTGAATATTGTGATGGGGCTGAATGCACTCTTCCTCTTTGTTAAAGATAAGAATGTACCACAAAAAGAAACACTGCAGACCATCTGGCCAGCATCCAAACAATTTAACTCTCCTGCACAGTGTATTATGTTCATAGCAATATTTTCTCATTATTCTAAATGGAAGTAATTGTATGCTTCTATACGGCAGTTTAAGAACAAATGAAAATTGAATATTATATTGAATTTTACATCATATATTATTGAAGTCTAGGTACATCTACAAGTTATAATAAGCAGTTAAAAATGGTTGCTTTGGATTCGTTTATGGATGTGGGTGTCACTGGCTAGGTCAGCATTCACTGCCTATCCTTAATTCCCTTGAACTGAGCAGCTTGTTTGGCCAGTTCAGAGTCACATGTAGACCAGATCAGGTAAGGATGGCAGATTTTCTTTGTGAAAGGACATTAGTGGATCTTTGCAATAACTAATGTTGATTACACAGCCATTAAGCTAGTTCTTAATTCCGGATTGTTTGATTTTATTCACATTTCACCATCTGCTGTGGTGGGATTCAAACCCATGTCCCAGAACTGGGTTCATTACCAGTTCAATGATATCATTGCTATGCCACTGTCTCCCACTGGAGATACCTTTAGCTCAAGGGCACTGGAATTCAAAAGAGAGAGCAAGATAAAACCTTGTATGGAACCTTGGTCAGACCCCATCTGTGGATATTTAGTTTTAGGTACTTCACCTCAAGCAGTAAATTTTTGCTTTGGGCAGGGGACAGCATACTATACAGGCTACAAGAACATTGTTTCTATTTGTTGAAGTATAGAAGATTGAGGGTTGATCTACTACTTTTACTGGGGCGATCCAGAACAAGAACGAAGAAAGAAAATGGAGTGAGGTCATTCAGAATTAAACCCAAATAGCATTCTTTCACATAGACAGCCCAGAACTCATCCCTCATGTCGAAATGCTGGAATAATTGAAGCTTCCAGGACTAACGATTGAATTTTTGTCAGATCAGGATACTGAGAGAAGCAGACCAAAAGCTGTATATAGAGATATAGATCAATCATGATCTAAATAAATCCTGGAGCAGCAAATTTGATAGCAAACTTTATGTTGTAATGTTCCTAAAACTGTAGCATGCATGGAATTTTGTCAGTTGTTCATAACTTTAATAGTCTTTGTGAATTTAAAGTCCAGTGTAATTTAATCATTAATCTGTTTAGCATCAGTACTGTTCTACACTATGAACTTTGGTCATTCTTCTTAGTTCATCAATTTTAACAAAAATATCTGAGGTACCAATTTCTAGCCTTTATAACAATATCATTTTAAATCTTTGTATTTGTCTCAACATTTTCAATTTAATACATATTCCATCCGGTCTCAATGAAACATATACTGGGCAATATTAACTAACAATAAACAGAGAATGGCATAAACCTTACCAAACAGCTATGTAGATGTCCAGTAAATTAATAAAGATGTTACCCTCTTTTCTATTTCATTATTACAAATTTTCTCATTCATTCACCACAAGTGACCAAATTTAAGAATCAAAGTCAACAATCTGCAACAGTGATTCTGTAAAGCAACTGACTCAACAAATTGTACTGAGGCTTAAAAATGTTACCATTTTTCACTTTCACCATTTTGCACAGCCAATAAAAACCCTTTGCTGCTGGTTCATTGGAATTTGCATTCAATTGAAGTTAACAGATGTTTGTCAAGGTTTCTTGAGCACTTAATCAACATAGTGAACAATAGTCTGCAGAGATCAAACCCAATCTGAACAAAATGCCTGCTGCTTCAACTGGAAAGTGCTGTTAGTTCTAAAGGGCTTCCTTTTATTTAATATTCAAGAACAATTTGCCTCACCTGAGAAAATAAATTCTGTATGCTGATTAAAGCAGATTGCCAATAGGAAGAGCATCAGATCAGTGAATAGTATAATTCATTTTTACACCATATGAACCCCATTTGAGCATCACAAAGAACATACAATTTTTAAAAAACCTTCTAAAAAGAGAACTCCATGTTTTAAAAAAAGTATCAGAAAAAGAAAACATAATCTAAGAAGACTACATTGTAAGACAATCATCGAGAGTCAACAGAACTAGCATGAAGAAAATAGCAGCCAAATATGTAATTAAAATAGTAGATGTCTGAGTACTTTGGATAATTATCTGATCCTACTCTTTAATAGCAATAGTTTGTGTAATGCACAACAGATCATTCAATTGTGAAGTCTAAATATCTTTTAATGTAACCTATTCCCTGAGAGCCAGACGATCTCATTATTAGGTTTAAGCTTATCAGGGACTAATTGGAGCATAACAACTTATGGTGTCAACAGTTGAAGGTTTTAAGAAATCAGCAGAAATTTATCATTTTTAAAAAATATATTTAAGTACAGCACAGAAATTTTCATGGAGCACATGACGCTTAAAATATGATGGAACTAATTTACAACTTATACCTAACTACCAATATGAGCATACATTGATGGACTGGCAACCTAGAAGGAGTATCATCAGAAAGAAAGTTGAGACAGACCATAAGACCACAAGACATAGGAGCAGAAATTAGGCCATTCAGCCCATCGAGTCTACTCCACCATTCGATCATGGTTGATAAGTTTCTCATCCCCATTCTCCCAATTTCTCCCCATAACCATCGATTCCCTTGATACTCTAGAACCTATCCATCTCAGTCTTAAATATACTCTATGACCTGGCCTCCACAGTCTTCTGTGGCAATGAATTCCACAGATTCACCACTGTCTGGCTGAAGAGGTTTCTCCTTATCTCCCTTCCATAAGGTTTTCCCTTTACTCTAAAGCTATGCCCTCGGGACCTAGTCTCTCATGCTAATGGAAACATCTTTCAAACATCCATTCTATCCAAGCTGTTCAGTATTCTGTAACCTTCAAATAGATTCCTCCCCCCCCCCCCCCCCCCCCATAGACCTAGAGTCCTCAAACATTCCTCATATGTTAAGCCATTCATTCCTGGCATCATTCTTGTGAACCCCTACTGGACCCACTTCATGGAGTGTTGATCCTTCCTGAGGTATGGGACCCAAAATTGCTTACAATACTCCAAATGTGGTCTGAACAGAACCTTTTAAAGCCCCAGAAGTACATCCCTGCCTTTACATTCAAGTCCTCTCAAAACAAATACCATCACTGCATTTGCCTTCCTAACTACTGACTCAACCTGCAAGTTTACCTTGAGTGTGTCCTGGACTAGAACTCCCAAGTCTCCTTGCACTTCAGACTTCTGAATTTTCTCCCCATTTAGAAAATAGTCCATGCCTCTATTCTTCCTGCCAAAGTGCATGACCTCACACTTTCCCACATTGTACTCCATCTGCCACTTCTTTGCCCGCTCTCCTAATCTGCAGCCTCCCCACCTCCTCAATGCTACTGTCCTTCTACCTATCTTTGTATCATCTGCAAACTTAGCCATAAAGTCCTCAATTCCTTCATCTAAATTGTTAATGCATAAAGTGAAAAGTTGTGGTCCCAACACTGAGCCTTGCAAAACACCACTTGTCAACGATTACCATCCTGAGAAGGACCCTTTTATCCTCACTCTCTGCTTTCTGCCAGACAGCCAAGACTCTATTCATGCTAGCACCTTGCCTCTAACACCATGGGCCCTTATCTTACTCAGTAGCCTCCTGTGCGGCACCTTGTCAAAGGCCTTCTTGAAGTCCAGATGGATAACATCCATTGGGTCTCCTTGGTCTAACCTGCTTGTTACTTTCTCATAGAATTTTAGCAGATTTGGCAGGCATGCAGAAAGATGTTGTGAAACTTGAAAGGGTTCAGAAAAGGATGTTGCCAGGGTTGGAGGATTTGAGCTATAGGGAGAGACTGAACAGGCTGGGGCTGTTTTCCCTGGAGCGTCGGAGGCTGAGGGGTGACCTTATAGAGGTTTACAAAATTATGAGGGGCATGGATAGGATAAATAGGCAAAGTCTTTTTCCTAGGGTTGTGAAGTCCAGAACGAGAGGGCATAGGTTTAGGGTGAGAGGGGAAAGATATAAAAGAGACCTAAGGGGCAACTTTTTCATGCTGAGGGTGGTACATGTATGGAATGAGCTGCCAGAGGAAGTGGTGGAGGTTGGTACAATTGCAACATTTAAAAGGCATTTGGATGGGTATATGAATAGGAAGGGTTTGGAGGGATATGGGCCGGGTGCTGGCAGGTCGGACTAGATTGGGTTGGGATATCTGGTCGGCATGGACGGGTTGGACCGAAGTACGGACGGGTATGACTCTATGATCTCGCCTTGATGAAGCCAAGCTGACTTTGCCCTATTTTACCATACACTTCCAAGTATTCAGAAATCTCATCCTTCACAATGGATTCCAGGATCTTACCCACGAATATGGTTAGGCTAATTAGTCTGTAATTTTCCATATTTTGCCTGACTCCCTTTTTAAACAGGGATATCATGTTAGCGATTTTCCAGTCCTCTGGTATACTCCCTAATTCTAGCGATTCCAGCACTCTCTCTTCAGCTATCTCCCTTAGAGCTCAGGGGTGTAGTCCATCTGGTCCAGGTGACTTATCCACCTTCAGGCCATTCAGTTTTTCTAGCTCCTCCTCCTTAGTGATGGCGACATACTCAGCTCTGCCCCCTCACTCTCAAATTTTTGGGATATTACTCGTGTCTTCTTCAGTTCCTAAGCCATTTCTTTGTTACCCACTACTATCGCTCCAGTGTCATTTTCCAGCAGTCCAATGTCCACTTTTACCTCTGTTCTGCCCTTAAGATATCTAAAGAAACTCTCACAGTCTTCCTTTATATTACTGGCTAGCTTATCCTCATATTTAATCTTCTCCTTCCTTATTTCTTTTTTTGTTGCCCTCTGCTAGTCTTTGTAAGCTTCCCAATCCTCTAGTTTCCCATTACCCTTTGCCACAATATATGTTTTTTTTGCTTTTATTCTATCCCTGACTTCCCTACTCAGCAATAGTTACCTCATCCTCCCTATACCACGCTTCTTTTTACTTGGGATGAATTTTTGCTGTGTATCCTGAATTACTCCCAGAAACTCCTGCCATTGTTGTTCCACTGTCTTTCCTGCTAGGCTTCTAGATACAAAGAAT
Organism: Chiloscyllium plagiosum; assembly: GCF_004010195.1. NCBI lineage: Eukaryota > Metazoa > Chordata > Chondrichthyes > Orectolobiformes > Hemiscylliidae > Chiloscyllium > Chiloscyllium plagiosum. The sequence continues at coordinate 84,068,047 of NC_057715.1, read as the reverse complement.
AGCTGCTGACAAAGGGGAGCTGCAGCAGAGAGGAGAACAGAGAATTCAAATGTACAAGGAGTTGTACATGTGTAATGTAATTGAACATACCAGAAAGCTGAAGACAGGAGCAGAAATTGCAAACTGGACTATTTTAATGCCGCTCCTACAGATTTGCCAGAGTGCACCACAGTTTAATAGGGTTTAGTAATGTTCTGAAATAAGGAATACCATCAAAATTATCATGAACCAAACTAAGTAAGTTCTGCAGGGTTGTGCCATTCAGATAATAACCGTCTCTGGAGATAAACTGCATCTATCAAATGCTTAAACTGATTGAGTGGGAAAGTACACCATCCAACTAACAAATGGCCATGTTGGAGAACTTTGAAACGACACGTGGTGTTACTCTGTGGAGATCAATGTCAGTGCTTGTGATTGTGCAACATGCATTTTTATTGTATCAGCTACTTAAAAGCAGATGTAACCTTTTACTTTAAATATTATTTGCCAATAAATACAAACTAAATTTTCACTAGTTTTGATTTGTGTTAAAATGACAGTTATGAAAAATATGATCGTTTTGGTAATTTCTTAATTTGGGTGCTGTTTGGTATTATTATTTGGGTTGATTAGTTTCTCATCGGAATTATAATACCAGACAGATAAAAAGTAGTGTGGCTGCAGTAATTTCCATCTTTTTCTTCCCAATACTTCACAGGAATCATCTGCCCAAGGACCAACATAATGTAAATTAACTGGTATAAGCTAGAGAATTCATATTGTATACAATAAGTTGCATTCCATCCACCACTGTCACACACCATTTCCAGAGATCAGTCAGTTAGTCTGCTGCAGACCTTCGTTTAAGATACTAGGAAAAATGTGCAGGTAGTTTTTGCACTGAGTTTTCCCCTCATGCTGAAATATCTTCCCTCAGATATAGCCTCCCTATGGCCTGTCTGAGATCGGTGGGGAATGTCAAACTCAAACCATGACAGGAAGGCCTCATAACTGAAATGTAGTAAAGGTCTGATAGTTATATATGGAACAATAAATATCTGAGAATGACTGCAAAACTCTAATTTGATTGAACCTCATATGAGTTCACAAACCCAAGGAGTTATCTGTTAAAATTTGTCACCTGAACCTTGGGATTATATTGCAGCCTTGTCAAACTAAAAGTACACAATATATATGGTTTTAATTGTCATGCGTGCAGTCTGCCTCAGTCAATTCTAATGCCATCAGTGTTTGATAGCTCAGGGGTTGTGTGCTTCCCATACATTTGATGTACGGGCCTCCAAAACAAAAAAGAAATGCACCGTTTATCAATAAATAATCTGCAGTTAATTAGCTGTGAAATTCTACATCTGATAGATGAAGATTTTTCTCTCAACCAAAACAAATTGAGTTTTCCATCATTCTTGTTAAGCATTCAGTTTCTACAGAAATAGGAACAGAAACATTTTGTCAAAGGTTCTCATCTTGCACTCATCAGGACTTTTCATAAGAACAAGTTCAAGGGGAACACCAACATTCATACAATACTGTGTGAGAGGAGAATGCTGATTGGTTGGCAGGTAGTGTGTGATTAGATGAGCTGCCTTTCTTCAATGACTTGGTTGAGAAGTTGATCAGATGTTCAATAGAAACCTACCTTCACTGGTCAATATACAAGTTGAGTTTCCAAAAGTTCTTCGTGATCTAAGATTGGTCTTATCAGAAACCTCAAAAATTGGGCTTCAGCCGTTTGTTCACTGTTCAAACTTGATGCTGCAATTGGTTGCATGAAAGCCACCCTGCAACGTAATGCTGTCCTAATCAGGTCATTTCTCACTGTTTAACACCCAAACTCATGCAAGACAGCCTTTCTTAGTCTGAGAACTGCCCAGTCTACCCCAGATTACCCTGGAAGGGTAGGTATTTCAAAGGTTGGAGCAACAGGTGAAGCTAACTGTTTCACACTGCTACCATGCAAGAGCACCACAAGCAATTGTTGCCATTAACAGAATGCGACCATTAAGCCAAAGAGATGTTCTGCCTATTGTACAAGTGAGTCATGCAGTATTGTATATGAATTCCAGTGCCAGTGTGATACCAGATAATAGGCCATATGTCTCAAAGACTGGTGGATCATATTAATCAGCATATCCCTTCAGTTGTTCACAACAAACAAGGTACTGACTGTCCCTCACCAGTCCATACTTGCAAAACTCACAGCAGTGTCCAACATTAGATGTGATTCTACAACTGGTCAACATTTGCGAAATAATTCTGGATGTGTGAGAAATTATGCTGATAATCCATTTAGCATTGTCAGTCTGGCTTGTAGTGTGGCACATTTTTGTCTACTGGAAGCTCCACATGTTAATACACAGGGCCCTTCCTTTGCAGACATGCACTACACCTGCTTCAACTCAACAAAATAGGTGACAGCCATTGACAGGCTCACTTCTCAGGGCAATGCCCTTGACCAATCAAAGTGAGCCTTCCAGGATTAAAATTGAACAAACTAGAATCATAGAATTTTACAGTACAGAAAGGAACCAGTCAGCCCACCATATCAGTACCAGCTCCTGAAAGAGCTACCCAGTGAGTCCCATTCTCAAACCCTATCTCTGTTGCCCCCGACCTTTATCATTTTCAAATATATATCAGCTCTCTTTTGAAACCGCCTAGTAATCCACCTCCACCAATTTTCCAGGCAGCACATTCCAAATTCTAACAGTACTCTGAGTAAAGAAGTTTTTCCTCATTCTCACTCCGAAATCTCTCGCTGATAATCTTGTAATTGTGGCCCCTAGTTATAGAGCCATAGAGGTCTACAACATGAAAACAGGTCCTTCAGCCCAACTTGCCAATGCTGCCCAGTTTTCATGATTTAAACTAATCCCATTTGCCTCCGTTTGGTCCATATCCCTCCATACCTATCCTGTCTATGTACCTGTTAAATGCTTCTTACATGATGACATTGTACTCGCTTCCATCACTACCTCTGACAGCACATTCCAGACACTCACCACCCTCTATGTGAAAATATTGCCTCTCTGTACCCTTTTGTATCCCTCCCTCTCACCTTAAAACCTATGTCTTCTAGTTTTAGACTCCCCTAACATGGAGAAAAGCTGTGCATTATCTACATTATCTAGGCCTCTCATAATTTTATACGCCTCTGTAAGATCATCCCGTAGTCTCCTACGCGCCAGCCTATCCAACCTCTCCTTATAACACAAATCTTCCAGTCCAGGTAGTATCCTGGTAAATCTTTTCTGCACTCTTTCTAGTTTAATAATATCCTTTCTATAGTAGGGCGATCAGGACTGCATGCAGTTCTCCAAATGTGGCCTCTCCAACATCTTGTATAGCTACAACAAGACATCCCAACTCCTGTACTCACTGCTCTGACCACTGAAAGCAAGTATACTGAAAGTCTTCTTCACCACCCAGTCTTCCTGGGACTCCACTTTCAAGGTGCTATAAACCTGTACACCCTCGATTATTTGGTTTGATAACACTCCACAGGGCCCAACCATTGGCTGTGTAAGTCCTATCCTGGTTTGCTTTGCCAAAATACAACACCTTCCATTTATCTAAATTAAGCTCCATCTGCTATTCCTCAGCCCACTGGTCCAGTTGATCAAGACTTCGCAGCTTTCCCAGATAACCTTCTTCACTGTAGCTATACCACCAATCTTGGTGTCATCTGCAAAGTCACTAACCATACCACCTATGTTCACATCCAAATCATTTATATAAATCACGACTAACAGTGTACTCAGCACACCACTGGTCACAGGCCTCCAGTCTGAAAAACAACTCTCTACCACCACCCTCTGTCTTCTACTGTCAAGCCAACTTTGTATCCAATTGGTTAACTCTCCCTGGATCCTATGAGATCTAACCTTACTCAACAATCTACCATGTGGTACCTTGTCAAAGGCCTTGGTAAAGTCCATGCAGATAACATCGACCAGATTGCCCTCATTTACTTTCTTGGTCACCCCTTTAAAAAACTCAATTAAATTTGTTGACACGATTTCCCATGCAGAAAGCCATGCTGACTATCCCAAGTGAGTCCTTACCTCTCCAAATGGTTGTATGTCTTTCAGAATCCTGTATAACAACTTACCCACCACGGACGTAAGGCTTACCAGTTCGTAGTTCCCAGGCATTTCCTGCAGCCTTTCTTAAATAATGACATAATATTAGCCACCCTCCAATCTTCAGGCACTTCACCTGTGGCTTTCGATGATACAAATACCTCAGCTAGGGGCCCTGCAATTTTGTCCCTAGCTTCCAACAAAGTCCTGGGGATTTATCTATCTCAATTAGGGATAGTCAACAATGTGGGAAATCACATCTCACTAAATTGATTGAGTTTTTTGAAGAAGTAACAAAGAGGATTGATGAGGGCAGAGCGGTGGACATGATCAATATGTACATCAGTAAGGTTCCTCATGGGAGACTGGTTAGCAAGGTTAGATCATATGGAATACAGTGAGAACTAGCCATTTGGATACAAAACTGGTTCAAAGGTCGAAGTCAGAGGGTTGTGGTGGACGGTTTCTTTTCATACTGGAGGCCTGTGACCAGTGGTACGCCACGAGGAATGGTGCTGGGTCCACTAGTTTTTGTCATTTATATAAATGATTCAGATGTGAATATAGGAGGTATAGTTAGTAAGTTTGCAGGGGACACCAAAATTGGAGGTGTAGTGGACAGCGAAGAAGGTTACCTCAGAGTACAACAGGATCTTGATCTGATGGGCCAACGGGCCAAGAAGTGACAGATGGAATTTAATTTAGACAAATGGGAGGTGCTGCATTGTGTAAAAGCAAATCAAGTCAGGACTCATACACTTAATGGTAGGGTCCTGGGGAGTGTTGCTGAACAAAAAGACAGACTCATCAGGAGTGCAGATTCATAGCTCCTTGAAAGTGGAATCACAGGTTGATAGGATAGTGAAGAAGAATTTGGTACACTTTCCTTTATTGGTCAGTGCATTGAGTATAGGAGTTGGGAGGTCATGTTGTGGCTGTACAGGATATTAGTCACGCTCTTGGAATACTGCGTGCAATTCTCGTCTCCCTGCTATAGGAAGGATGTTGTGAAACTTGAAAGAGTTCTAAAAAGATTTATAAGAATGTTACCAGGGTTGGAGAATTTGAATAGGCAGGGGCTCTTTACCCTGGAGTGTCGGATGATAAGGGGTGACCTTATAGAGGTTTATAAAATCATGAGGGGCAGGATAGGGTAAATAGAGAAGATCTTTTCTGCAGTGAGGGAGTCAAGAATTAGAGGGCATCGGTTTGTGAGAGGGGAAAGATTTAAAAGAGACCTAAGGGGCAACTTTGCCACACAGAGGGTGGTGAGTGTATGGAATGAGCTGTCAGAGGAAGTGGTGGAGACTGATACAAGTACAACATTTAAAAGGCATCTGGATGGATACATGAATTGGAAGGGTTTAACAGGACACAGGCCAAATGCTGGTAAATAGGGCAAGATTAAATTAGAATATCTGGTCGGTATGGATGAATTGGACCGAAGAGTCTGTTTCTATTCTGTACAACTCTATGACTCTAGGACTCGAGATGTTTTAAGATTTCGAGCACCTCCTCTTCTGTAATGTAGACACTCTTCAAGACATCACTAATTATTTCCCCAAGTTCCTTAGCATCCAGAATTTTCTCGACCCTAAATACCGAAGATACCTAAATACCATGTAATGGCTCCACATTAGATGAACTCGCTGATCTTTAGGAGGCCCTACTTTCTCCCTAGTTACTCTTTTGCCCTTCATATACTTGTAGAATCGCTTTAGATTCTCCTTTACCCTATCTGTCAATGCCATTTCCCCTTTTAGCCCTCATGATCTCTTTTAAGTGTACTCCAACACGCTCCATGCTCTTCAAGGAACTCACTTGATCCCAGCTGTCTGTACATGCCAAATGTCTCCTTCATATTCAAGACCAGGGCCTCAGTAACTCTTGTCATCCAGGGTTCTCTCCTCCTAACAGCCTTATTCTAATAGGAACATACTGGCCTTGAGCTCTCATTAATTCACTTTTGACAGCCTGCAAACAGTCTCTCCCAATCAACTTTTCAAAGGCTCTTGTGTAAGACCATCAAAATAGTTACTGACATACTAAATGGTGGAAACAAAATATCCTCTTTATTCTGTCAAAATTGTTCAGAATTTGGAACGCCTCAATAGGTTAGCTCTTAATCTTCTCTGCTGTAAGCCCAATTTCCTTAATCTCTCCTTGTATCTAAAATCCCTCATTCCTCGTATAGTTCTATGAATCTCCTTTGCATTTTCTCCAGGACTTTAGCATCCTTCATTAAGTAAGGTGCCCAGAACAGAGCACAATACTCCAAAAGTCTAGCTGTTACCTATCAGTCAGTGTGAATGTGTACAATATCCATAGCACTTCTGCCAGTCTACTTATCAACCAATCATCACTTTCTTCTCATGCAATGTAAATGTTGGTTTTGTCCTAAATTTGTATTCTTGTGAAATGTCCCCACGAGTGTAATATGAAAAGCTTTGGCAAATGTGTCTTTTTCAATATTACTAAAATTCTGTGGTACTAAACAACTAGAAATAGATATGTAGAATGCATTTAAGATTCATTAATTTTTAGTTGTTAAAGATTATCGTGAAAAGTATCAAAGATAACTCACTTCTTGAGATGTGCAATCCAAAATATTATCATTGACTGTCATATGTCTATATATATATATATATATATATATTTAACGTTTTGGAAAGATTACTTGACAAAACAGAAGTCTCTGGCTTCAACAGCAACAATATTTCATTTTACAAAGAACAGGCTGCTTGGGTGAAGACATCAAGTCTGTAACATTATCACAGACAGGAGACATGACCAGCTTGTGGGTGAAGAAAGATGCTGATTTTGAACACAAGAAGTCAAAGAGACAATTCACCTGAAACAAACGTCTTCACTTCTCTCTGTTCCCTGAAACCCCTGACATCAAATTTTCTAAGTTGCAAACCCGAAGAAAGATCCTATTATCATAAGTGGACAGCCTAAAGGGAAAATTTAAAGTATCTCAGCCTGTCTCCAGAAAAATGTAAATTCAGCCAGCCATAGCTGATCCTGGAGTTCACTTCCTTACAGCACTGTGAGTGTATGTATACCTACAGCAGAATAGACTACAGCAGTTCAAGAAAACTGTTCACTACCGCCTACTCAAGATCAATTAGGGATGGGCAATAAATGTTAGTCTAGCAGTACTGATATCCAAATCTCAGAAAAGACAATTTAAAAAAAAAAAACTGGGTTTGGACAATTAATGTTGTCTTTTCCAGTAGCACCAACTTCCCAGAATGAACCTAAAAAGAGGACAGGTTAGTATTTTTTGAACATTGATAAATTGGAATGGTACTGTGGAACATGTTTTACATTCAACAGAGTCTATTATATTTTCTTGCAGCAAAACACAAAATCACAAAATTGTTCTAGTGCAGCCGGAGGCTATTCAGCCTGTCATATCTATACTAGCTTCCTAACAGAGCAATTTATCAAGTCCTACTACCCTGTCTTCTGCTTGTAGTTCTCCTTTTCAGATAATAATGCAGTGTCTCTTAAATGCCTCAACTGAAATTTGGTCCCTTGGAATTGTTGAAGGTAGTGTATTCCAAATCCTAAACTCTACATCAACGTTTCTCCTCATGTCTCCACTGCTTCCTTTGACGATTATCTTAAATTTGTGTCCTCTTGTGCTTGACGCTTCCATCATTAGGAACAGTTTCTCTCTATCTACTCTGTCCAACTGCTGCATTATTTTAAATATCTCCATTAAACCTCCTTGCAATTGTTTCTTCTCCATGGAAAACAGACCAAACATTCTTGATCTAACACTGTAGCTAAGATTTCCGATCCCTCAAACCAATCTTGTGATTTGTTTCCTGCAGGTCTTCCACTCTTCAGTCTTTCTTAAAGTGACACCCTGAACTAGAGGAAATACTTCAGCTGAGGCTGAATCAGTGTTCTAGTTGAGAGTATGGTGCTGGAAAAGCACAGCAGGTCAGTATCTGAGGAGAAGGAGAATCGATGTTTCGGGCATAAACCCTTCACCAGGAGTCCTAATGAAGGGCTTATGCCCAAAGCATTGATTCTCCTGCTCCTCGGATGCTGCCTGACCTGCTGTGCTTTTCCAGCACCACACTCGGGATTCTGATCTCCAGCATCTGCAGTCCTCACTTTTTCCTGAATCAGTGTTCTATGCTTTTTTGTTTTTGTACACTACACTCTAATTAATTAAACCTAAGAACTGTGCATTTGATTGAACATTCTCTCAATCTGTCTTGTCGCATTTAATGACTTACGCAGATATACGTTCAGCTCCCTCTGCTCCTGCATCTCCTTAAGAATTGTGACCTTAATTTTATATCGACTGCATACCTTGGTATACATGACAATAAATCAATCAAATCAAATCAAATCAAATCATTCTCCTACCAAAATAAATCGCTTCACACATTATAATTTCTTAAATTTCCTTTGCCACTTGGTTACCCATTCTACCAACCTGGTTATGTCCTGTGAGGCATACTGAGGTCTCTTTTCATTCATTGGATGCTCTCTGATTTAATACAATCGATGAGTATACATATCTTTTCTGTTCTATCTCCAGTCTTTCATTCACTTGGACATCCTTAATCTGTTGCAAAGTGTGTATGTGGGTAAACCCTCCTAAACCTCTGTTAATCTCATTATGTGCTAGCTGCAAGGAAGAATTGGAGAACAGTACTTATTCCTTGCCAGAGTGCATTATGTCACATTTCGCAGCATCAGTATCGTTGACAACAGCATGCCTGTGTGATGGAATAGGACTGCAAACTGCAAATAGGACTGCATTTATGCCTCAAGTTTTTGTTTCCACATCCTTCCACAGAAGTCTCTTTCTGTAAGACCTCAACCCAACTTTAATTCCTGGTGAATTTGGAGGGTCAATTTTAATAGAATTGAAACTCAGGAGGAACAGACTCTGGTTATTTTAACTCCTCGCTCTGATCATAATCTCATTAGTGTATTTCCCACTGAGTTACTTATTAATATCTCAACTTTCATCATCAGGTTAGAAATTAGCGTTTTCCCTAATTTTAACTGTTCATCCACTCCATTTCCATCATAAGGAGAGGGATAAATCCAGTGCAACATTATGCTAAAAATCCAGCATTTGAAGTAAATTTCTTAGCCAATAACCTCACCAAATAAGCAAGGTGGACTAAATTTGTCATTATCTTTCTCAGTGAAACTCCTTTGACAGGTAGAGAGGATACATGACTTTGTGTTAGAATAACTTCTAGTCAATGTTTAGCTCTGTCCATTTGATGTTTAGCTCTCTCTCTGTCTCACCCTCAATCTGTATCTTTCCATTGGTTTGTGGTACTCTTATTCCATCCAAATCCCCTCTGTCATCATTTAGTTGTCTTCTTGCTCAGTAAAACTTCATCTCTCTCTCTCTCTCTCTCAGTTAATATAAAACTCTTGGTCAGTGCATAGCTCTCTCTCATGGAAATTTATCCCCAGGATTCTGGTGCTCTAACCCCGTTAGAATGGTGAGTAAACTCCACATGTTAGAAATCAGATAGGAGACAGTGAGGTCTGCAGATGCTGGAGATCAAAGTTGAGAGTGTGTGGCTGGAAAAGGACAACAGGTCAGGCAGCATCCAAGAAGCAGGAAAATCAACATTTCGGGCCAGAGCCCTTCATCATTCCAGTCGATTTTCCTGCTCCTCGGATGCTACCCGACCTGCTATGCTTTTCCAGCAACACACTCTCAACATGTTAGAAATCAGAGTCTATTTGATTCTACCATTTCACTGTGTACTGGAAAATAACCTAACAACAACCTGGAGAGGAAGTGTTCCATCCAGAAAACCCCAGCATGACATCTCAAAGATCCCATTCTTCCTAATTCATATCCAGAATGATTGTCAGAGGACAATGTGATGTGAAATTCTTATCTGAATAAATAATAAGCTGACAAAAACACCTAAAATGTAAAGAGCACGTTTGTAACAATTTCTAATTCTTTTGCGGATTCTCAATGTAAAAGTGCAATAGAAAGCAAAGACAAGACTTGAAATAATAGCTCATTACTCCACCTCATTTTTACAGTCATGAGATCCCACATCAATTTGCTCTCTGAGCATGTATGCGATGAGCTGTATGATCATAGTCATTTTTTTTGGGAAGACTGTTGCTAAACAGAAAATACCACTTTAGTAGTTGAAGGAGAAAAATATTCTGTCCTTCTAGCTATCTAGAAGTTGAGAACACTCCATGCTAGTAGACCAAGAATCTGCACAGTCAGCATTCTCACTGGACATCTGCAGTCATATGATGTTATATGGCAGAGTGCTGGCATCACAGCTGATGCCATCCGATTGTTTTTCTGCCAGCTAAAAGCATACAGGAAAATACCCAGTATCAACTAATGATGCTTTGCAGTGGTTATGTAACTGGAAATTGTGAGGGGCATGGATAGGATAAATAGACAAAGTCTTTTCCCTGGGGTGGGGGAGTCCAGAACTAAAGGGCATAGGTTTAAGTTGAGGGGAGAAAGATATAAAAGGGACCTAAGGGGCAACTTTTCCATACAGAGGGTGGTGCGTGTATGGAATGAGCTGTCAGAGGCAATGGTGGAGGCTGGTACAATTACAACATTTAAAAGGTATCTGGATGGGTTTACAAATTGGAAGGGTTTACAGAAATATGGGCCAAGTGCTGGCAAATGGGACTGGATTAGATTGGGATATCTGGTTGGCATGGACGAGTTGGACCGAAGGGTCTGTTTCCGTGCTGTACATCTCTATGACACTATGACTCCATGAATAATCCAGAATTCTGGACAAATAACTGAGAAAACACAATGTGACATGGCTCAGTGAGAATATGAATTGTGTCAAAATGGTTAGAATCAGTGACAGTGGCTGTAAAACAGTTGGAAAAGTTGTAAATAAAAAATGGATTCACTGATCTCTTTTAGGGAAGGAATCTTGTCACCATTACCCAGTCTAGCTTTTATGAAAGTCAAATTTGACACAAATATGGTTTATTTTTAAACTTTTGCCTATAGTGGCCTAGTTAGACAGTGCCTAATGTCAAACCTCTACAATGAAGCGATTCAAATACATAGACCACCGTCGCCTTCTCTGGGCAATAAATATTGGCCTTGTTCCATGGAAGAATAAAAAAGAAATGCATCTTTGTGTGCTTGCATTACACTTCATCCATACATCAGTGATGTATCTAACCTAAATGGATGTCAAAAATTCCAGAAATTGACATATTCTACTTGATTGATGAGCATAATTTATATTTATAATCACATTAAATCCAGGAGGGGTATTCTGAGGATTGGGGGAAAGCCATAAAATTCTGATTTTAACCCACGTTTTGGGGTCTGATTGTTAATTAATATTATTTAAATATACGTTTCGCACTCAAGTACCGGTTACAAGCAATTTTCTTACACCAAAAATGTGGAATGGGCTGGCTGACATAAAGCTCCTATCAGGATTCCTCAAGGACCAAGGGAAGGTTCGGAGAGGCAGGTAGAGGAAAGAAGGCCCGTACGCACAGAGATGAAGGAGGCTGCAGCGGCAAATAACATGTCAGATCACCAAGAATGCTTGTAGCCATGGGCCCTGATTCCAGGACATGGATCTACTACCACAAAGAATTAGCCATTTGTCTCAAGTAATCAAGATTCTATTTCACGAACACATTTTTTAACTGCATCCCCACCAGCATCTCAACTTTAAGGCACTTCATCTGACTATACATTAACATTCACACAGCCCACATTATTGTAGCCTTCACAGGCAGTACTGAACCCTCAGGCATATTTCACCATTCCTCAATAGTGTCATAGAGATGTACAGCACAGAAACAGACCCTTCGGTCCAACTCGTCCATGCCAACCAGATATCCCAACCTAATCTAGTCCCATTTGCCAGCACTTGGCCCATATTTCTGTAAACCCTTCCAATTTATAAAGCCATCCAGATACCTTTTAAATGTTGTAATTGTACCAGCCTCCACCATTGCCTCTGACAGCTCATTCCATACACGCACCACCCTTTGCATGGAAAAGTTGCCTCTATAAGGCATCACATAGTCACAAACATACCTGCTTATTCACTCAGTTACAATCACAATCTTTCTCTTTCAGTACACGTTACTACTAACCGGAAAGAGAAAGGCACAATTCTATGAGGTTTCACCATTGGAGGAGACAGTGCTAGTGGCAATCAGGAGGGGAATGACAACACCATGGTCACATGGAGGTAAGTGGATATTCCAGCCTCCTTACTTTGTTATGACTCTGATGGGAAGAGAGTATTGGAAATCAAGAGTCAGTAGTATAAAAACACACAAACCACAGGCCACAATCTGTGAAGATTGGGGACAATATTTCATTCACTAACACTCAACACTGGAGGCCCCCAGGGGTCCGTACTCAGCCCCCTACTATACTTACTGTATACCCATGACTGCGTCACCAAATATCAGATTAATGCCATTTACAGGTTCGCTGATGACATCACCATAGTCGGTCGGTCCAATCTCAGATGGCAACGGGAGACTACAACAGACTACCGATGGGAGGTGGAAGACCTGGAAAAATGGTGTACTGAGAACAACCTAGCTCTCAATGCCAACAAAACCAAGGAACTCTTTATTGATTTTCAGCGGGATGCTACTCATGCCCCCTACACATTAACAGCATTGAGGTGGAATGAGTGGAGAGAGTCAAGTTCCTGGGAGTGGTCATCCACAGCAAGCTTTCTTGGACTCTCCATGTGGATGCACTGATTACAAAGGCCCAACAACATCTCTTCTTCCTCAGGCAGCTGAGGAAATTTGGCATGACAGCGAATACCCTTGCCAACTTTTATAGGTATGCCATCAAGAGCATTCTGTCTGGATGTACCACTACTTGGTATGGCAACTGTACCATTCAACATTGGATACGCTTACGGAGAGTGGTGAACCGGCTCAGACAATCACAAAAGCCAACCTCCCATCTATTGAATCCATTTACCAGTCTCGCTGTCAAGGAAAGGCTGCCAGCATTCTCAAAGTTCCATCCCAATGTTTTTCTACAACCTCTACCATCGGGGAGAAGGTACAGAAGCCTGAACACACGCACCAGCTGGTTTTGAAACAGTTCCCACCCTACTGTTGTTAGAATACTGAATGGACTCACAAACTCTTAACATTCGCCTGTATCTGTGTTTTTGTTTTTGCCACTGTTTATCTATTATTTACTTATCTATGCTACTTAACTCTGTGATCTGCCTGTATTGCTCACAAGACAAAGCTTTTCACTGTGCCTCAGTACACGTGACAATAAATTCAATTCAATTCAATTCAAAATTAAACAGGATTCTGAAATTTGACAATATTTGCTGGATAATCCTGAATATGAGAGAAGTGATGACCATTGTGGAAATGTCAGTTGGGATCACAGTGTGGTGCACTTGGGTGTACTGAAAGCTGCATATGTGAATACACTGGCCCTGCTCCTTTCAGATAGAAGGAACATGTTGGTGCACTGCATCTGTTTTGAATCAACAAAATAGGTGCCTGACATTCGCTGACTCATTCCTCTGAGCAATACTTGGAGTAATCAGAGTCAAATGACCAGGTTGAAATTATAACAAAGCCAAGCTGTTAACCTTCAATCAACATTAATGGTTATTTTCACCACGCTAACACCTCAACCAGAGTCCACTTTTAGTTTGCTGTCGATGATGCGTCTCGTTTTATTTTCTAACAGTTTTCTCGCTTTATTGAGCAGAAGAAGAGCAATTCTTTTTGGGGGTGACTGATGGGTAGAATGGTGTAGCTGCTTTTTGGGTTGCTCTAAGATAGTAAATCAAGTTCCAGCACTTCCGATTGCTGTGAAATTGAGCACTGTTATCATTTCTTCCCACCTGGCATGCTGTGCAACATTGAAGAACTCAATGAGCCTGTGTTATGGAGCAGGATGACCAGGTCATTCATAATCCTTCACTAGTGCTGCACTCTCTCCATCAAGGCATCAAATGTAGATGAGTCAATGATTATAAACAATGGCAGTGAAAGCAGCTTTGTGAATGACACCACAAAGTATAAGTTACAATGTTGTGGTCAAACCTCTTACTGTATTATGATCAATCGCCATTATAAAAGCTCAGTTTCATGTTCTTTGTGCTGTTGATGAGTGAAAGGCAAAGGATAATGTGAATAGGCACACATTCACTATATGGGACATCATCTAGGACCACGTATTATGATGGTTGAGGGTGACCATCAAGGAAACTAACACAGCCCTAGTAACTATAGGCCTCTGGCCTGTCCCCGTTACTCAGAAGGGAAAGGTGGAGAAGAGCAGAGCAATAGTAATTGGGGACTCGATAGTTCGGGGCACAGATAGGCGGTTTTGTGGGAACGAGAGAGACTCACGTTTGATATGTTGCCTCCCAGGTGCAAGGGTACGTGATGTCTCTGATCGTGTTTCCCGGGTCCTGGAGGGGGAGGGGGAGCAACCCGAAGTCGTGGTCCACATTGGCACCAACGACATAGGTAGGAGGAGTGCCGAGGATCTTAGACAGGCTTT
>NC_057715.1:84028429-84050810 GCF_004010195.1 Chiloscyllium plagiosum | reverse complement strand
TGCTAAATGAGTTACCTTGTGCTTAGGAGTTAGAATATTTCTTAACAAGAGAGAAGGTGGTGGAAACTTTAGAGCAGTGGGCATATCCTATAGACAGTTGTTAAAACTGAACCAGAAACAAGATGTTGATTTGCTATTATTTACCATCATCTTCATCCTCCATCATAGTTTCCTCCTCAAAATACTCGAGCTGTTCCAATTTTGTGGCTCGCTGTTCGAACCAGAGTGACCGAGGTGGTTTGTCAGGCTTCTTCTTGTTCTGTTTGCTGCTAGCTGTGACCTGAGACTCAAAGTCTTCAGTTACTGGGACAACAGTCTTTTTCCTCTTTGAGGGAGCCAGCTGAATGGCTAGATTCGCGGTACCTTTGTCCATTCTATACTTGCTTAGCCCCATCTCCAAATCTTTCACATTCAGCCTTGATAGAGGTGTACAAGATGATTATGGGTTTAGATAGGGTCGACAGTGAGAATCTTTTTCCTCGTATGGAGTCAGCTATTACAAGTGGGCATAGCTTTAAATTAATGGGGGGTAGGTATAGGACAGATGTTAGGGGTAGGTTCTTTACTCAGCGAGTCGTGAGTTCATGGAATGCCCTGCCAGTAGCAGTGGTGGACTCTCCCTCATTATGGGCATTTAAGCGGGCATTGGATAGGCATATGGAGGATAGTGGGCTAATGTAGGTTAGGTGGGCTTGGATCGGCGCAACATCGAGGGCCGAAGGGCCTGCACTGTGCTGTATTCTTCTATGTTCTATGTTCTAGCATAAGTCAGGTCAGTATTTCCAACCCAATCTGGCTGAATGAAATGTTCCTCATTGCTTAGGGTCATGTATCAGGGAATGGGTGAATCTAATTGAAGTTTACAGAATACTGAACAGCTTGGACAGAAAGGATGTTTGAAAGATGTTTCTATTAGCAGGAGAGACTAGGACCCAAGAGCATAGCTTTAGAGTAAAGGGAAGATCTTTTAGAACAGAGATAAGGAAAAACTTCTTTAGCCAGAGAGTGGTGAATCTATAGAATTCATTGCCACAGAAGCAGGGGTGGCCACGTCATTGAGTATATTTAAGACAGTAGTTCTTGATTTCCGAGGGAATCGAAAGTTACAGGAAGAAAGGGGGAGAATGAGGTTGAGAAACCTATCGCTATGATTGAATGGTGGAGCACTCTCGATGCCTAATTTCTACACCTATGTCTTGTGATTTTATAGTCCAATTGCCATAGAGGTAGTGCAATGGATGTTCAGATTAACTCCTGGGGTGGTAGGATAGTTTTCTGAAAACAGATTGAAGAAAGTGGGACTGTATTCCATAGAGTTTCAAAGGATGAAAGATGATTTCATTGAAGCTTATTAAATCCTTACAGGGTGTAACAGGATGGAAGTAGACAGGATGTTTTCCCTGGTTGGTGACTCAAGAACCAGGGGAAATAATCTCAGCAGACAGGGTTTGAGATGGAAATGAAAAGGGATTTTTTTTTACCCAGAGGGTGGTAATCTTTGGTATTTACTGCAGAGGGCTGTAGAAGCATAATCATTGAGTATATTCAAGACAGAAATTGATAGGTTTCTGGAGACTAATGACATTAAGTAGCATGGATATAATGTGGGAAAGTGGCATTGAGGTCGCAGGTCAGCCATGATCTGAGTGCTGGAGCAGGTTTGATGACCCGTCTGGTCTTTTCCTGTCCCTATGCAGAATTTTGCCACTTCCCAGTCACTCGCCAAACAACTAGTAAGTGTTCTGAAGAAGAGTCATACTGGACTCAAAATGTCAACTCTGTTTCTCTCTCCACCAATGCTGCCATACCTTTTGGGTTTCTCCAGCAATCTCTGTGATCATTTCAGATTTCTGCTGTTAGTTTCAACAGTAGTTCGATTGCTGAAGAAGGAAGAGAAAGTCCAAACTGATCAACAACTTTAAATAATAAGGCTGTCTTCTTCAGTGCAATCTGCAAGCAAATTGAGAAAAAATTTCACTGACAAAGACCGAAGATATGATGCACACAACACCATCAGAAGAAGAGATCAATAACGTCCAAAGATTTTACTACAAAAAACTGGCAAGGATGATGTGCTGTGTGAAAAGAATCCAAGAGATTAAGCTCTTCTAGATCAAAGAAACCTGAAGGGCTTAGGCTATAAGAAAGAGAGTTAAAGACAATTATCTTCTGCCCAACAAGCTACCAGTCTTCCAAGTATAAAGTGAACTTATTCAGGGAGAATATTAAAACATTCAGGTCATCTACATTTGTAAAGTCAGACTTGGCAAGGAGATAGGATCGTGGTAAATATAATTATATAAACAAATATATCACAATAATGTGACAAGCAGCAAAGCTTGGGGATAAATATTGTATGTGGTTCTAAAAGGATCTGAAAGGGCACATACTGATTGAGTGCCATAAGCACCACCCACTGGTTTGATGTCATAAGGACTGTTGTGGAAATATAGGAACATCGAAAATAAGAGCATGAGAAGGCCATTTGGCCCACTGAACCTTTTCTTCCCTTCAATACGGTCGTGTCTGATCGTCTTCATCTCAACATCATACTACTCCTCTCTACCCTGACCCCTTGATGCCTTTAGTACCTAGAAAAGTCTTTCTTAAATATATTTACTTTCCTGACCTACCACAGCCTTAATGTGGTAGAGAATTTCACAGTCTCACCACTCTCAATGAGTGAAGAAATTTTTCTTTATCTCAGTCCTATATGTTTGATCAATAAGTTTCATGTGGTCAGGAAAGGGAGATCACATTCAGAGTCAGACACAGCCCAGAATAAATTGGATCATGGGCCAATACAAATCAAAGAGGCACCTCACAGGAAAACTAAGTTTGTTGGTTGGTAATAGCTGCTAATTTGACTATTGTTCATCGGGGATTTTCAAATGGAAGGTAAATAGGAGAAATATTTACAGATTACAAAATAAAAGACCAATAGGAAATTTTTTAAAAAGTTAAATTATTATGACCTGGTTAGTAACTGAAATTTCTTGGATAATACAGCAACTTTGACAGTTTTGAGAAAAAGAAATAGACCATGGACTGTATTCCAATGCCTTCCTCATAAGGTAGTATTGTTGTTGTCATCAGGCTGAGACCCAAACATACTGAGAAATGTGTCAGCAGTCCCACAGCAACAAATGGTTCTTCTGCTTTAATTTCATCAGTGCTGGAGTTATCTATTGCTTCATACAATACTGCCAGACAAGAGTGATGACTTAAAATTCCTTCTCTCATCTGAACAGCTTTGAAAGGCATTTCCATTCTTCATCCTGTCAGTCACTTCTTCTAACAATTTTATGTGCTTGCCGTGGTCTAGAAACCATATCTGCACACTAGCATTATGCACATTTTATTATTAGGTGGTATATTACATGGGCTTTCTGTTTATTTTTGAGCTCAGTTTCCACACTCAGTCATCTCTTTTAAATAAGCTGCTGTGATATTGTGTGGATGCTGTATAGCGATACAGCAAAGACTCTTCATTCTGTCCCTCTTGCAATCAAACCATTCCTACTCTCTTATTCACCATATGTCATCAGGAAATATTCAAATCATGTACAAAGAGTTTTCCCAGAAGCAGAAAGAAAACATCAAAGTAATAAGCTAAGCTTGTCAAATCAACTGCTTACCCTCCTGGTAGCCATCTAGTGAACTAATTTGTTATTTTATTCAAAAAGAGCATTGATAAAAGCCCCCTAGTGCTTATTAGTAGCTTGTCCTCTGAGGCAGAAAGTGCTACATGCTGGTGAGGTCCTGAACAAAAACAGAATTAATTCAGCTGTGTTAGTCATTCTTAACACAAATTTCACAACATTTTGTCAATATAGAATAACTTGCTTGTCAGGAGGTAAAAGTGCCAGTATTTTTCATTCAGCACATCTTCATTCTGATTGAGCTCTTAAATGAGCTGATGTTTGGAAATACGATTCAAAGTGCATCAAAGTTAGCCTCAATTTGTATTGTGATGTGATTTTTTACTTTTTAACTCAACCACTTTTATTGAAATTTATTTCCTATTACTTTGTCAAAGTCTCTTTGTTGCCTGTGTTTACCCTGTCTGCTTTCAGGCCTCTGTTAATGTTCTGTTTTAGTTGTTCACAAGCCAACTGAATGACCTTTGGGGTTTTCCTCATCCCTGTATAAGTTTAAGATCAAGGACTTGCCACCTGGAAAATCACAGGTTTAAATATGTGACTTATTACTGCATGGGACAGAACATTCTTAATAAAATCCACACCTAGCAGCAATAATCTTCATTAAATGTAATTGTACATGTATAATACTTATGCTGAAAACAACAAATGCTGGATTTCACAGCAGCTCAGACAGCATCCATGGAGAGACAGCAAGCTAACGTTTCAAGTGTAGATGACTCTTCATATTAGCTGAAGCTGTGATCTCCAGCATTTGTTGTTTTTCAGTACAGATTCCAGCATTTGCAGTAATTGCTCCTAATACTCCTGCAGATTCACTTTCATTACAATGTGAGAAATTATTTGAATTGTTCTTAATTAAAATTCCTTTGTAAAGTTTTGTGGTTTCTTTGATATATTTGAGCAACTAAATACAATTATTAAAATTTACAATTTTGAAACAAAAAAAAAGTAAACTCAGCAGAACAGAATTCAAATATGGGTGATTCGGAAAAATATTTCAAAGCAAAAATAATAATTAGTGCTATTAGTATAGAGACAATTATCTACAATAGTAAGTGCTCCTGGCTACAAAAAAATCAAGAGTGTAACATATTGGATTTCATATCAAAAGTATTGGTTAGTATTGACTCTCCAAAGATTAGTTATAAGTTTATGTTTTTATTACAAATAGCTCTGTTAGACCATCATTTCCAATTTCCTCCAGTTCAACATCTCAGCTTGCTCTCTTAGTCTTCTCCATCTGGCTCACTAAGCAGCCTTTTGCCTCTGTTTCACTATGTGATAGAAACCTTCCACTATCAGAGCACTGCATTTCCACTTAAGCCTACATGGCTTACTCCATATCGCCAGATTATGAAAAATATCTCCAAAATCTGCTTCTTCACTGACAAGTTTCATCATTTCTCTGACTGACTTGCCTGATTCAAGTTCAGCATCTACACACCTCTGCACTGAGGTTAGGGGTGGAAGCAGAGAAAAGATACCACAAAAAGGGAGGCTGCAAAAAAAGGGAGATGCTTCAGGATTGAGAGAGTGTGATGATGATAGGGTGGACAAGGGGTGGATGTGAGAGCTGTGGGGTGGGATAGTGGAGGATATAGATTTGCAGGTTGCAAATCAGGGACAAATGTGAACCCTATAAAGTGAAAGAGATGGACGCAGCAAAGAAAAGGGTGTATCTGTAAGGGGGAAGGAGATGAGGTTGCAAGAATGGAAGAGGAAGAGGCCGCAACAGCATTGAGGAGAGGGGAGAATGCGAAGGAGATAAGGGTGAGGCTGTGAGAGGACTAAAGTGTTCTAGATTGCAAGGAGGGAAAAGTGGGAGAGGCTGAAAAGTGAAAGGGGGAACTACAAGTGGGGGAGGAGAGGTAGCGACAAAAAGAGAGGAGGTAGCAAGAGAGAAGCGGCAGCAAGAAAAGAGTGAAGCTGCAAGATTGTGAGAGGGAGGCTACAAAGGAGAGAAACAGTTTTAACCGTGGCCATAAATGAATACTCAACTAATGAGGAATACTTGAAATCACTACAGTAATGAATTCCTTGCAAAAGAATGTGAAACTTCCTGCTTAATTCATATGCTCAGGAGCTACCATATGAAGCAAAAAGGTAGTGGATGCTATTATAATGAACACTGTGTTAATTGAAATCTTTCAGCTTTGTGTATATGAGAAAGAAACACTTTAGCTATGACCTCACTAGTCTGTGGGAGAAGTGTCGGGTTGATGGCTTTTTGTATCTCATTTATTTTAAAAAAAACTTTCGTGGCTAATGCATCTCTGTTAACTTATGCCAAGGAATACACTACCTGGAAATGTACTGGAGGCCACTTCAATTGCAGTATTCAAGATGGAATTGGACAGAAACAGTGTGAAGAGATTGGCACTAGGTAATGGTGCCAGACTAAACAATAAAGTTGGCGTAGGCACACAATGGGCCAAATGACTTCCTTCTGTACTGTAATAAATCTGTGATTCATAACTCATTGTGGTACTAGATTGGGTTGGGATATCTGGCCGGCACGGGCGAGTTGGACCAAAGGGTCTGTTTCCGTGCTGTACATCTCTATGACTCTAAATACTGTGGGGTCAAAGAAACTCATGCTTGTGTCTTATTGTTTTATGTTTATTGGGGAGGGTTGATAATTATTTAGGATAATTATTAATTATTCTAATTCTGCTTCTGTGTGAGTCCAAATATACTGTTACATTCCAGGAAGGAGCAGGAGGCTGAAGTGTTATACAGCAGGAGCTTTATTATTGAGCAATTCACTCTAAAGGCCGCAACTTTAGACTAAGCCATTTCCCGCCCAAAATAGCTAATGATGCAACATGATGAGACTTTTAAAGCTACAGTCCACCATTCTTACACAAAACACATCCTATATGTCAACAGAAATGCGGAAGACACTGTCACGGCTGAACTGCATCATTTAATAAGTGAATGATCAAGAATAAAAAAGTCCTCAAACATCAAAATGTAGCATCTGAGAAATTGTTTTTAGAAGGCCCTCAAAAAAAAACATTTTGTGCCCTTCTCCACACCCAATTAGAAAATGGAAGCAATTGGTGCCAGTGAATGCTGACAATTCTGCCATTGGTCAGTTTATAACATCCCACCAGAGATGGCAGAAATGCTGGGAGGCCTCCACTGAACACATATTCTTCTCCCTTGTCAGGTATCCATGAGGTATACACCTCCTCCATTACCAACACCTTCCGGTACCCCACAGCACCTTCCCATGCAATCACAGAAGGTACAACACTTGCCCATTTACTTCCTCCCTCCTCACCATCCAAGGCCCCAGACACACTTTCCAGGGATTTACCTGCACTTCACGTAATCTAGTCCGCTGCTACACTGGGGTGACAAAGTGCAGACTTGGGTGACTACTTTGTGGAACCCTTATGCTCTGTCCCCAACAATGACTCTGAGCATCTAGTTACCTGCCACTTCAATGCACCCCATGTTGTCCGGCCAACATTGCTGTCTCAGGTTTGCTCCAGTGCTCCAGTGAGGCTTAGCACAAGTTGGAAGAACAGCACCCATTTTCCACTTGGGAACCCTGCAGCCTTCACGACAGAGTTCAATAATTTTAGGGTCTGAATACTTTCTTCTACGCCCTTTGCCCACTCTCACAACCCTGGCCTTGCCATCACATGGGCTGCTTTCAGCACTGCCAATTCATTTTCACCCACTCATAGTCCCTCATTATCTCCTTCCCTGGCTTACCATTAGCCATGCCTTTGTCTGCCTAACTGTCCTCTGTCCCCTGTTTCCACCTATCACTCACTCCTTTACATCCACTCTCAACCCCTGCCTTCAGCATCTTTCCCTGCTATTGTCAGTTCTGAAGAAGAGTTACTACACCCAAAATGTTAACTCTGCTTTCTTTCCACAGATGCTGCCAGGCCTGTTGAGCTTTTTGAGCAATTCCTGTTTCTGTCTCAGATGTCCAGCATCTGCAGTTCTTCTTTTTATTTTGCTATATTTCTATTGTATATTTTAAAGTCTTTAAAGGTGTATTATATATAAACAATTTGGATTATTCTACTGTAAAGCTTTATTTCTTCTGCATAATAAACTTCAGTTTTATTACTTGGTTGAAACCAAATCAGGAACATTGCATATGTTCAGCGAGAGACCACCTTATTATGATCTAACAAGCCAGATTTCAGTTTGCCATCTGACTTGTCCAGCAATAACATCAGCTGGAATCAGAGCATTGAGCAAACCAGAGAACTCTGGTGCTCCAAATGGTACAATTCACAGTTTGCTAGCTTTCCAAGTACAAATAAAAACCTTGCAAAAAGAAAAATTCATCATAAATGTCTGCTTGCAGGATCAGACAGAATCATGTTATGAATTTATGGGAGATATTTAGGATCGTGCTTATACCAGAAAATAAAGGTGGCAGTGAAGAGGTGATGTTTTTAGAAGTGGCCTCACTTTACACTGTGGTTTATGACATCAACCCATGTGCTCCATGATATATTTCAGACTGTTTATCTTACATTATGCATAAGCATTTCACTACTGCATTTTAATTGCATTTTTTTAAATCCATCCACATGGGGAAATTCTTTAATAACTATAGATTGCCCAGGTACTATATTTTCAAAGTTGTCATTAAATGCTAAGCACAGATATTGCTACATATAGTTTCCAGTGTTCAGTTTTCTCCATCAGCATTTCACTTTTCTCCTGTTGTGATACTCAGCAAAAAACAACTAGCAGTCAGTAAATCACATGTTTAGAACTGAAAATTGTAATTAGTAAGTTCACAACTCCTTTATGATAGCTATAAACTGAAGCTCTTTGAAGAATGTAGTCAATCAGAAGTGCAGATGATATTTCTTTAATCTTTCAAGGAATGGTGGTTTTCCTGTTGAAAATACAGTTTACATTTTTATCTACACTGGGGATTCAGCCAAGCTACTGGAGGTACAGATGGTACTACCACAATTTCAAGGTTTGAGCCGAATGATGAAATCAAGTTGAGCTTTTACTCACCACAATGAGCTGCCTGTCTGGGCAGTCAGAAAGTTGTCAGGAATTTTTAAAGGGCTGCATTTTTCACAGACCAACGATCTCAGGTGACTGAAGGTGAATGACTGCAATGAAATGGTGAGTTCTGAATAGCATCCTTTTATATTGACGGAAGAAGCACTTCAGTTCATGTCCTGAGAATTAAGGTAAAACAGAGTGGTGCTGCGTGTCACTTTCAGAGAACCTTCTCATGAAGTAGTGGGTAGGGAGGAGAATAATAAAGGAGATGGCAGTCTTGAGGAAATCTGCTTAACTTTACCATACCAAGTAACGGCCTTAAGCATTCCCTAATTTACAACAAGTGATATCCTTCAAAGGTATCCCCTTGGTGCCGAAATAGCTTGAGCATCCTGAAATTTTTGAAAGACACTATATGAGTTCTGCTATCTTTTTCTTCAAACACATAAGTTAGTGA
This sequence comes from Chiloscyllium plagiosum, assembly GCF_004010195.1. Taxonomy (NCBI): domain Eukaryota; kingdom Metazoa; phylum Chordata; class Chondrichthyes; order Orectolobiformes; family Hemiscylliidae; genus Chiloscyllium; species Chiloscyllium plagiosum. The sequence goes on along the minus strand of NC_057715.1, from coordinate 84,041,687 downwards.
ATGGTTAATCTGCTGGAGAAAATATTGGATAAGACCAGAAATCCAGTGCAGGAATTGTGATGCCTGATGGCATGGTGGTTTAGTGGTTAGCACTGCTGCCTCACAGCTTAAGGGACCCAGGTTCAATACCAGCCTTGGTTGACTATCTGTGTGGAGTTTGCACAATCCCCCCGTGTCTGTGTGAGTTTCCTCCAGGTGCTCTGATTTCCTTCTGCAGTCCAAAGATGTACAGGTTAGGAGAATTGGCCATGCTAAATTGCCCATAGAGTTCAGGGATGTGTAGGTGAGGTGCATTAGTTGGGGGAAACGTACAGTAATAGGGGAGGGGAATGGGTCTGGGTGGGTTACTCTCTGGAGGGTTGGTGTGAACTGTTGGGCGAAATGGCCTATTTTCACACTGTAGGGATTGTATGATTAACTTATGGCTCATTCTTGTTAACCAGACAGAGTTCACACTATTTGCTAAACTAAATGGTAGCAATGTGCAGCCCAGTGTTACATGTGCTCCTGAGTGGCAGCCTGCCTCAGCAGGGGGCTAGAACCAGGTCAGTATTACAAAACCAGCCTATACCATGTACAACCCAGCTACACCTCTGCTAAGGCCTTCAGGCTGTAGAAGGAAGTAAGTGAGCTCATAATCAAACGAGGAGATCAAAGAAATCTGAATGGAAAGAGAGGTGCTGGCCCCTTCCATTCATTCTGCTCTTCCTTTACATTCTCCTGCTCTAAAATGCTCATCATATGCCTAATAGTTTGTGTTTGTCTTGTTACACAATGGTAGTGTACATACCTCTGGCCCGAATTCAAGTCTCACCTGCTGTTGTGTATAGTAACATCCCTTAAACACACTGTTTGGCAAAAAAGGAAAATTTAGAAAACAAGTTTTGTTTTACATGCAATCAGCTGTCTAGAATGAGAATCACCAGCTTTTGTCTGTAATCAAGAAAGGGAAGGATACCTTCCACTTCTTCAAGCCCACAACAGCAACTGCTGAAAGCCAACGAAAACTCCTGGATCTGTGAGAGCTTAACCACACCCAGTCAGGCTGCTACTATTGTTCCAACTTAAAAAAAACCCCTAGGACTCACAAATTCTTTATGTTCTCATAGGCCGCTCATCAGTTCTCCCCTTCAATCTCTCTCTAAAAGAAACCAGGATAGGAACAGCTCTTAAAACCACAACATCATCACAGCCCACACTATCTCTAAAACTCTGCTGTGCACCTGGACGAGCATTGGCATTCCAAAATTGCCGTGTTCGGTCAGGAACGCTTTCCGAATATGTCTGAGAAGGAAAAAATGGCAACGCAATTAGATTAGATTAGATTCCCTACAATGTGGAAACAGGCCCTTCAACCCAACAAGTCCACCTTGACCCTCTGAAGAGTAACCCACCCAGACCCATTTCCCTCTGACTAATGCACCTAACACTACGGGCAATTTAGAATGGCCAATTCACCTGACCTACACATCTTTGAACTGTGGGAGGAAACCGGAGCACCCGGACGAAACTCACACAGACATGGGGAGAATGTACAAACTCCACACAGACAGTCGCCCAAGGCTGGAGTCAAACCTGGGTCCCTGGCACTGTGAGGCAGCAGTGCTAACCACAGAGCTACCATGTCACCCGTTCTCTGACTGAGTCCTGGAGGTCCTGATCAACAAGGTGGAGCAGGGGAGAGGCATTGTCTTCCCAGTGGTCTGGCAATGGAGGTTATGCCACTAGATGCTGGCAACTTGGGCCCAGATGGATCAATGCTGTCTCCTTGGTCTGGAGAAACAGTAGCATTGGCTTAGGAAAGTCATTGGCCATCCCCCTCTGTGCCCCGGCAAGTGACACACTCTTCTCTCTGCAACCTCACATTCGCTCTTTGTTAATGCACACACCTCCTTGAAAGGTTCATGCTCTGCCACTCTCACTGTTCCCTCCAACATTTTCCCTCACTTGTTCTTCCCATTCCCAACCTCCCACAGCACTAGCCCTGTGTGGCCTCTGCAATACCTCCTCAATACCTCGGAACACCTCTTCACCTCACCCTCCCTGCACCAGCACTAACAGCTTCACTTCACTCAATCCCTGCCTTTCTCTCATTCCAGGAGAAGACAGGCCACAGCAAGGCAGAAAAGGCCTGGAGGTGGAGGAGTGCCTGACTTTAGACTCCTCACCCCTACAAGCAGAGAATCCTTGCCCTTGCAGGAGAAAACTAGGACCACTCCTGCTGGGATGCTGAGATATCCATGTTCTAGTAACTAAGCACCTTCTTTATTACATTGAACATCACACATCAACCCCTCTGCCAGTCATTTACTGCACATCACTTCTGACCATTCTCTCTCTTTTTGCATGTACAGTCAGCATCTCCACTACTCCCATGGAGATGGCCAGCTCCCCAAAAGGCAACCCCTTGGAGCCTCGGAGGAAGCATTGGCAAGGTTGGCTCCTGCACACCTACCATTCAGTCCAGATACTGACACCTCAATAGAAAGTATGGGGAGACAATCTGGTGAAAATCTTTCTACAGTAACTGGATGAGAAAGAAGCATTCGGAGGGCCTGGGGGAGCACCAAGTCCCATGTTAGCAACACTGCAGCGAGAAGGACCTCTCGAACCCTACCCGCAAAGCAAGTTGCCAAATTCCCCTGTTCGGGTCAATGTAGTTAACTGTGCAGGGCAGCTCTGGGCTGACAGTGCTTGATTAGCTTCACAGTGAGCTTTTAAAGATCGTGTAGGCACACAGGATGCCAGTGAATTCCGGGATATCCGCTGAGTGGCGAGTTGTTCTGGGCACAGTGTATGGAAATCAGATGTGAGACACACCATGGGCTGAGATGAGGTGAGTTTGGTTAGATTCAGTGAGAGAACTTGCTAGGTTTCGCAGAGACAATCATTCAAGATAGTCCCAACACAACTCGGACAGAGCCCAAAAGAGTCAGGTTCAGAGCTCTCTTTGTATTGCCTCCATTCTTTGATTAGCACACCTTCTAAAATTAGATCCCTCATTGCCTTCCCTATTTGGTTTGTTATTCTCCCTAATTCCCTAGTTATATAGCTCACAAGAACAGCGACCTGAATATGGTTCAGATGGAGACCCTCCCAACAGTTCCAATCCCAATTTTGCCAGTCCTAGACCAGTGCCCCATGAACTGTAACCTACTCCTTCCCCACCAGGCTTTGAGCCACACATTCACCTCGCTATTCTGATTTGACTGTGTCAATTTGTGCATGGCCCGGCTTTCAGAAGATTTGTTCTTTAAGGTTCTACTCCTTAATTTGGTGCCTAGTTTCTCACTTCTTCTTAGGCCTGTCTTTGTCTTTGGCACTAGATAGTGATCCTTCCCAGCCAATACATGTTCCTTTCTAACCCTGAGCAGATGTCTGAACCCTAACACTTGCCAGGCAACAAAGTAATCTGTACTCCCACTCTTTTCTCAGGAGAACTGAGTCAATTCCTGATGATACTGTCCCCCACAACTACTACATTTATTTTTGTTTCCCTACTTGAATGGCTTCCTGTACCAGGGTTCCATGGTTAGTTCCTATCTCATCCAAACAGGTAGAAAGAACTGCAAACCTATTGGATGGAAACAAAGGAAGAAGTTCTTGCACTTTTGACCTCAGGGTCCCCTTAACTGCCTCATTTGCAATCACACTCCCCTATCTCTAAATACTGACCAAATCAGATGATGCTATACTAAGACGTGTTCTGAAGCACCCATGAAACATTCCCCCTTCCTAAGTATTGTAGTGTCTGTAATTCAGCCTCCAGCTCATAAACTCTGATCAAAGCTATTCAAACTTTAAACATTTACTGCAGATGTATTTGCCCTACACCACACTGGGATCCAGGAATTCCCATACCCTGCAGCTGTGACACATCACCCTCTTGCCATCCTTAATGTGTTTTAATTAACTACTTAATTATTATTTTCAAGGATGTATTTACTTTTGGTTTTATACATTGTATTAATCTTACTACCAGTTGCTATATTATTTTGAACTTGGGAACAGAAGAAACCTTAGTCAATTCATAAATATTTACCAAATGAGTAGCACCTTCACTTACAGCAGAGTAAGAACCAATACCTGGAGGCTGTAAACCTTTGAAAAAGCAAAGCAAAATTAAAGGAACGTCTCTTTCCCTGCTTCCCCAAATGTCCTTAATTACCAATTCTCAGCATGCTTTGTAAGTCACACAAAGTTGGCTAGTTTTATATGTAACTAACACTTAAGCCCAAGCTGAACCAATTACAGAGGAATCATTTAAAGGCCTGTCTTTAATTAACTAAGCTCACTGGCGACTTTACTAAATCCTGCTTAAGGCTGGAAACTTTAGAATTTAAGCAGTGGATTTCACTTAAATGAATCATTAACTAACCTGACAGTATTTAAAAATTCCCTGAAAACTGTTCTGATTAGAGTGTGGGTTCCTTTCTTCTGCCAAACACATTTTCAATTGTAAACTCAGTACATGCTCGAGAAACTCAGCATGTCTGGTAGCATCTGTGGAACAAGAAACAGAGTTAACATTTCAAGTTCAGTATGAATCTTATAATCATTTTGAGTTGAGCATGTCTAAGAAAGGATGTTAGCTGTAGTAGTGCTGTTGAAAATAACAGCACTGGCATCAATGTTTTGTTGCATGCTGATATTACAATTTGGCCTATGCTTCCACACCCCCTCAAAATGGTATCTATCACGAGCATACCAATGCTTAGGTCAAAAGGAAAAGAAAATTCAGCACGTCCACAATGAGTCTTACCAATTTTTAGAGATGCACCATAGAAAATATCCTATCTGGATGCATTACAGCTTGGAATGGCAAATGCTTTGCCCACGACAGCAAAATAAATAGAGTTGTGAACACATTCCAGTCCATCTCAAAAAACAGTCTCCCTTCCATTGACTCTGTCTACACTTCCCGCTGCCTCAGGAAAACAGCCAACATAACCAAAGACCCCTCCCATCCCAGTTATACTCTCTTCATTTGGGTAGAAGCTATAAACGTTTGAAAACATGTACCATCAGATTTAAGAACAGCTTCTTCCCTGCTGTTATGAGATGAATACATGGACCTCTCATCTATTAGAGTTGATCTTTCTGTGCAGCTTTCTGTAGCTGTAACACGATACTCTGCATTCAGTTCTATTACCCTGATGTACTTATGTAAGGTATGATTTGTCTCAATAGTACAAAGAAGAATACTTTTCACTATATCTTGGAATAATAAAACAAACTGAAATGCTGACATGAACATATGCATGCCAAGGGGACATAATTTGAAGCAAACATTGCACCAAAACTAGTTTCACTACAGTGCTGATTTTGCGGCCTACTTCCCTTAATGTAACTGTACAGCAGCATGGTTAAATAAGACAGCCCTATCATGCGAGCATTGATGTTCACAGAGAATGAATATGCCAGTTTTGAGTAATTATCTGTCAGATGTTTGATATATCATTGAACAACAAATTGGCTGATATTTCAAACTCCCCTTATGGCAGAGGTATAATGTGTAAGTGCCACAATCAGTTATTACAGGCAGTATTGGCCTTCAGATAAAATTTGGCTGCAGGACTCCGCACAACAGATGGCAATACGTCCCTACTGAACCAGAGCCTGTGGAGTGAGTTCTTTCCCATCACTGCCAATAGGTATGCCTTGGTCTGATGCAGCCAAGTCTGCTTCTGCTGCTATCTTACTTCCCTTCTTGCTTTTTCATTTTCTGTGAAAGAGGGCCTACTGGTGGCTTGCAAAATGTGAAACCTCTTGCAAATTGACAAAAGTGCCATTTTCTAGCCATCAGTTTCTTTCTACCACCAGAGAATACAAAGGTGTATTTCATGAAAAGGCCATACTGGTGCAAATTCTCAGAACTAGGCACATGCATGTGACTGGTAACAATAATGCATCTATTTCGATGTTGTCATATCCTATTACACATTGCAGCATGTCACCTGAAATCAGTTATAATACAGCAGAGCTGTATCCAGTTCAATTTGAAAGTGAAAAACAGCCTTAGCCCTCAGAACAGAGGTAGAGCTGTTTCACACAACGAATGCACACTCCTTCCTACTATCCATTAAGGCATCTAACAATCTATTCATTCTTTCCTGCCATGTGTAAACATAGACTCTGAGTTAAACAAACAATTCGGGAGGTCCACTTTCCTAGATTTTAAAGAAATAGAAATGTTCTGTAGGTAAACCTGCAGCCGATTTTAGACAGAAAAATCCTACAAAACAACAAATAAAATGAATTTCCAGTTAATTGTTATGTACTGCCATCGCTCTTATCAATTTGGGCCTTGGAGTTATTTCCTTTCACTGGCACAGGTAGGTGAGATCACCACTTAATATCTCATTCAAAAGGTGCGCTCCTCTGATAGTGCAGCAGTTCCACATTACTGCATTGGCATGGCAACCTAGACTATATCCTCAAAATCTGACATAAGCTTCTGACTCAGGGGCAAGAATGGTTGCCAAAAAAGTTAGGGGACACCTTATTTCATTTGTACCAGAAACCAATCTTAATTCAAAAACACCGTTTACATTTTTACTTAAATTGAAGCTCTACATCTACAGAGTTCATTAATTAGATTAGCTTACATTACCCAGCTAAGGAAGGGGATGGGTCTGAAACAACAATATCACATAGTCAAATAAAGCAGACATTATAAATTCCATTCTTAATTCTTTTAATGGGATGTAAATGTCAATGCCAATGGCAAGACTAGTATTTGGTGACCATCCTTAATTTGTCCTTTGGGGGGGGGGGGGGCGGGGGAGGGGGTGGTGAGCCACCTTCTTGAATTATTGTAGTTTATCTGCTGCAGGTATATCAGGAAATTACAGAACATTGACTCAGGTGATAGTCAAGGATATAGCTCCAAGTAATGATAGTGTGTAGCTTAAAAGGGAACTTGGGAGCTAGTGTTCTTCCCATGCATTTGTTGCCTTTCTCCTTGCATGGGCTATAGAAGGAGCATGGTGAGTTGCTGCGGTGTAATTTGGAAATACTATAGAGTGTATTCCAGTGATAGAGGGAATGACTGTTAAAGATAGCAGATGGCCAATCAATCAAAGCCACCTAGTCCTCCTGGATGGCGTCAACTTTCTTTAGTGTTTTTGAAATTACACTCATCCACCTCGTGGAGAGCATCCCGTCATGGTCATGAATTATTGGATATAGTAGACAGCTTTGGGGGATCATGTCCTGAATTACTCACTGCAAAACTCCCCAATCTCTGACCTGCTCTTCTAGCCACATCTCTCCTTGCACTGCTGATCCAGTTTAGTTTCTGGTCACTGGGATGACCTGGAGCAAATGGTGAGAAGTAATTCAGCAATTGTAATATTATTGAGCATCACAAAAAAGTTGCACAGGCTCTGTTTTTGTTGGAGATAGTCATTTCCTGTCATACATCTGGACAAATGTTTCTTTCCACTTGTCCACATCAAACATGTGCAGTAGCCGAGGTGTGTGAACATTGCGCTGTCATCAGTGAACATCCTCCATCCCGAGGAAGTCCTGCAGTGAGGTCCTGAGGATAAGATATTTGGCCTCTATAAAACACAATAATGACTATGATTTTGGCTTGTTTTTCCATGCGCATTGACTTCATTTCTGCTGCAGTTTTTTGATGCCATACTCAACTAGGGGTAGTCAATTTCACCTCAACGCTTGAATATAGCTTTTACTGCATGATTAACACAAAGCTGTAGTGAGGTCTGAGGCTACATGGCCCTGAGAGAAAGAAGTTGCTCTTATGCAAGAATGCAATTTGAAGGCAACTATTTCATCTGTAAAATCATACCAAGGTTCCAGTGTCTGTCCCAACAATCCCGGCTTGCCCTGTGGTTTTTGCAGCCCTGTCATTTTTTGTACTGTAATTGTTCAAGGGTTGTGGGCATTGCTGGCTAGGGAAGCATTTATTGCTCATCCCTAATTGCCTTGACAGATTGGATCAAGCTGCCTAGTTGAACTGCAGAAATCCAGATGGTTTCGGTACACCCACGGTGCTGTTAGAAAGGGTGATACAGGATTTTGACCCAATGGCAATTGAGAAATGGCAATGCATTACCAAATCAGGACTGGGTATGGTTTGGAGTGGAACTGACAGGTGGTGGTACAAGCATTCAACAGTACATGGATATAACTACCCAGATGCAGCATTCCATATTCAGCTGCAAAACATGATTGATACATTGCAGTTTATAGATTTCCAATTCCATGGGTCAGATATTTACAAAAATAAACTTTTATGATACAGATATTGTGGAACAACATGTACATAGATAAACGTTTATGGGTATACAAAGAGTTAATGTCACACTTCCTAAAAGTGTAACACATCAGTTAATTCAGTCACTGATTCTCTAAAATAGTGGAATTGCTTTATTGTAATGTTTATCTATTAAATAAAACAACACAAAGCATTCATAGATAGAAACCAGTGCAGTGGTTAGCAATCAGTAATCATCAAGTTAATGTTAAGCACCGTGGCCAGAGCTCTGCTTCAGTTACACTGCTCCTAAAATAATTTTATACCATGACATATGGAGCTTAAGTTGTTTAACAGCATATAAACAGAGACTGGCCCCTCCTCCCATGAAAGGTGAGATAGATTTTCTGTAACGCATTGAAATATTCAGCAGGGTAGATGCTTTCCCTTTGATGCAGCTTGCCAAATGCTACCAACAGGATTATATGTTTGACTTCCCATAGCTAACTGATCTGTTATACCTTTTGGATCACCTTGGATGTGATGGAACAGTACCCTTTCCATGTTTGGCCAACTACAAATAAGGTGCATTAAGAAAGCTGATCCCAGAGATATGCACGCAATCACTAGGCAGCACAAGCAAATCACTTTGAGCATGGGTGACATTGAAATTTTACACTGATACCTCCCTGATACCCAAATGTAACAGCAGCAGTGAAATGTGGACAAACACTAAACCGGTATGATATTAAGATTAAGACAGCTACTAATAATAGGAACATAATTCATCAGATAATGCTGTAAACATTTTCGAGTTCATTTGGTATAAGGTGCAAATGCAAATTAATTGCAATCAATATATTTAAACAACATAAGCCCTCCTTCACTTTGACTGCAGGAGAACATTTAATCAAGCCTTTCATTTCAATGAACATATACTGAAAAGAAAATCATAAACACTGAACCTATTTTTTCACAACTACCAACCTACTTTGGAGAAAAAAAAATCAGTTTTTGCATGCCATTTAAATTGCTAATTAAATTTAACTGTCCTCAGGGTAGGTTAAGATCCTGGGATACCTCAGGAATGAAGGATAACAATGCAAATTGGAGGAATTATAGAAGGAATTTTTCTTTCTAAAATTTTTTTCCACTATCTACAAATCTCTCGTGGTAATTAGGAAATTAATGAGTCAGGAAACCAAATGTAAATTGGACAACATCAAATTACAATATAAGGAATGTACTGGTTAATGTCACAATCATCTGTGGAGAAATACCAGAATTGAAATCAGACTGCTTACACTGAGGGTAAGCACTGAATCTAAATAAGTACCTGATGTGATCTAAAGTTGGATATGACTCCCTCACCCCAAACCCCAAAATTCATTTAGGCAAGTATAATTATCCCTCTGTTTTATGACCATTATATTTTGCATTCACCACAGCATGTTTCCCAAATTTCATGAAGGACATTGAGTGAGTAGTTTAAGCTTGTGGCTGTCCTAGTTTAAAAAGCAACATGGCTGTGCACAGAATGAGAACTACTTATTAGTTGCTGGCCATTGATCCTCAGAAAAAAGGAAACTAAGAAGTCCTTGGTAACTGAGCTCAGGCCTGGGTTTGAGGTACAGAAGGGAAATGCTTGAGCAAAATATTTAAAAGAACTTTGGGTAAAGTTTAATCTTTAGTGCTCCCAACACAGAGCTGGAAGTGCACATTCAAGTTACTAAATGTAAAACCCGTAAACCACAAATCAGACATATAGCAGAATTTGAAAGGAAAATCGCTCTCGACCAGAAATATTTGTACTTTCCTTCTGAATAAATTGAGAACAGTAATCAGAATCTGTAGTCCAGGATCATAAAACTGGGATTGGTTCTGAGGAAGGGTCACTTGATTTCTCTCCACAGGTGCTGCCAGAGCTGCTGAGCTTTTCCAGCAACTTCTATTTTTGTTTGTGACCATAAAACTGGGTGTAGTTTTGGCATTTCAGATGTCAATTTAATACAAAAATTATTGTTTGCACTACTCACACATACTTCCAACACAATACACATCAACTTCTATCCAGCTAATGGCATTGCCATGGGAATTAGGAGCGTGTACCAGAAGTAAGCAGGGAAGGTGGACTGTGACATCTGTCAACATACAAGTACTGCCATTTTCAACTATTTAACACTTTTTCTTAAACATACATAGCTAAACTTTTGTTCAACAACATGCAGAATTCCCCCAACCCTCACCATTTATAGAAAACTCTCTCAACTGAGGTGAAGGGGGAGTGGTCACCCCATTTAAGGGGATCAGCAATCACTCTCAGGTTAGTTGTTTACTAATATCTATTGGTTAGATTTCTACTCTTCCACTGTTTCTATTGTTTTGTTTTACCGGTTGACTTTCTACTGTTCTTCAGAAAGTGAGTTTTGGACTCGAAACATTAACTCTGGCACTGCCAGACCTGCTGAGTTTCCCCAGCATTTTCCCTTTTTACACCAGATTTCCAGCTTCTGCAATATTGCATTTTTATTTCAGTGTCTTCAGGGAGAATTCCTCTTAAGTAACTAGAAGTTCTGTGTGCAATGACTGCATTTTACAAAAAAGATTCTCAGCTCTGATCTACAACCTCAGAGAATTATGCCCCTAACATTTTCCAGCCCCATCCAAATTTCCACCAAGTTTATTAAAGGCATCTTTAATAGAGCGGAGCCATTCCATTAATTGTTTAAATCCATATTCAATAGATCGACATTGGCATATTAACAATTAAATAATGCTTTGGACAGTGAACAAATAACAAACTGAAACTAGTTTTTAGATCAAAGGCACAGGCCCTAAATATTACCTGTTCAATCCACAGACACTGATGGACTTGCCCCATGTTTTGCTTTTATTTCAGATTTTTAGCCTTTGCCGTATTTTATCTAAAAGTATTGCTGTTGTTGGGAAGGCTGGTTGTTTATCTCAAAGCGCATTAAGTTGACCAGTGTTCAAATCATTTCTGTAGTTTCACAGGTTCTATAAATCTGTGCTTTCAGAAATAAGGAGCCAGATGGAACAATCAGGCTAATCTAATCTTTAACTGATAATAATCATCACACAAGTATGTTTGATATGATCGGAGATTGGATGCTCCAGAAGCTAATGCCCAGCTACCAATCTCAAAAAGACAAAATTCAAGAAATTGAGTCAACAAATTGAATGGGGTGGTGTTTGGGACAATATTTAACATTTCAGCTATTGTAGAAAAATTCAATAGCTTTAACAGCATTAATGCTCAGCATGCATCAGGTAGCTATATAAGCAATGATTATACAAGCAGAATAAACAAACTGGACTTCAAATGTTTCAAAGGTGATGGGAAGTGAAATAATAAAGGGAAATACAAGATTATCATAAAGAAAGGTGAGGAGAGAAAACTAGAAAGAATAGACAAATGGTTTAGAAGTAGCCAGGCCATCAGAAAGAAAAGATCAACATACAAAAGGAAGAATACTAATAATAGTTTAATAGGTTGATAATAGTAATAGTTTTGTTGTATACTCCAGTATAACAGTGAAAAAATTCCTTTAGTATTATGACTGTATGTTTTCTTTCAGGGAAGAGATGAGAAGATTGACTGTTACTATTCTTGGAACAATTAGAGATGAGAAAAACTAGCTTGCCTGTGTCTCCCACTTCACAATAATATTGGTTTTAGAAGTGCATTAAACATGGCATACAAGGTGAAGGGGGCACTACTTCAAAGTCAACGTAGGACAATGAGCACATTCATAAAAAGACAAGTTCTGAATTAATTTCAGAAAGCTTTCTTTTAAAGGAACTTTAAATGGAATTCTTCAGGGACTGTCAAGGAGAATTATGAGTTCCTTAACGGACCAACAATTTACCTTAAAAACATAAAACTCCTAACATAGGAGTAAACCTTGGCTCAATCATATAGCGTCCCACGTCTAAGTCAGAATCATGGTTTAAGACCACATGGTGGGATATTAGATCTCAGATATCGAGGCAGTGAAGAGTAGATCTGGAACTAAGTATTTATATGCTTACAAGATTTCATTTGCAAATGCACACATATTGTGCACCTCAAACCCAATAACTGCAGTTATAGCCTGTTCTTACATACATGAGTACAGTTGAGATCCAAGTTAAATTCAGTTCCCAAGTACTACCAATTCACAGCTAATGGGCCTTTAACATTGGCAGCTTGGTTAAATAGAGACAAAAAGTTTGGTCTTTGCATATTGGGATCATATATTGTGGGGCTGTTGTGTTTGATGGAGAATGGTAGCCAATGCCCCCACCATTATACCTTGTTAAATCCCTTTGTTAAGTTAATGAGATAGCCACATATAAAGAAACAACTCAGCATGAACTACTGATTGTAAAATTGCTGATTGCAACTGGAAAGAAGAAGCTAACCCTCATCATTTGAACTTTTTGAAATCAATTAGTGCAATTAAAATGACAACTTTAAGAAATAAAGTACAGAAAATTACTTCAAACCAAGAATTAATAGTCTGGAACTCAATGGAATGCTGAATTGAGCACTGTATAAGGAGAAACACTGAAACATTTAAGAAGAATGTCTTGGAGAATGTAGCCACAGGAGATGAAAGTCTTAATGCCAATCATAATGAGAAGTGAAGGTGAATGTCCAAAACGTTGGAGTCAGAGATACTGCATTTTGAGTGGGAGCAGCGTCGAAGTAAAAGCGAACCCGGGAGACTACAGCAAAGGTAAGACAGTTTGTTTTAAAATTGCTTACCTGTAGCGGGCAGCGGTGTGTTTTTTTTTTACTCTCTCTCCACAGAAAGAGCGGGAGCAGCAGAGGAAGTGACGGCAAGCAGAGGGGCAGCCGGGAAGGAAAAGTGAGTATATAAGTCAGGAAGGCGGCTTGTGTGTATACATCAAGTCCTTATTTAGGGTAAAAAAAACTATAGCAGAGAGGTATCAGAAGGTATTCTAACTCATACTTGTACAAATTAAGTAATTAACTAACTAAGCAGAGATGGCTGGGCAGGTGATGTG
>NC_057715.1:84013982-84026250 GCF_004010195.1 Chiloscyllium plagiosum | reverse complement strand
ACAAAATCTTCACCACAGTCTCAGCAGTAGCGTTAGGAGGAGGGTAGGCTTCAATCCACTTCGAAAAGACATCAGCAATAAGCAAAACACATTTATAGCAACTCAACTCATTTCTACAACTCAATGAAGTCCAGTTGAAGGCCGAGATTGATAGATTCTTGTTGTCTAGAGGAATTAAGGGCTACGGGGAGAACGCTGGTAAGTGGAGCTGAAATGCGCATCAGCCATGATTGAATGGCGGAGTGGACTCGATGGGCCGAATGGTCTTACTTCCACTCCTATGTCTTATGGTCTTATGGTCTAATATTCAGAATCCTATTATACAAAGTTCCAAACCTCTTCTGGGAGGTTGAAATGGAAGGATTCACAATGATCTGGTTGAATCCTGTGAATGTCATCTTAGGTCTCTCTAAGCAGATGAACTAAGATGGTCTAAATGGCTACTCATTTGTCCTAATGTTATGATCATGTCTGTTAGCAGTGTTTGGCCCTTGAAATGAGCAAATGCCATAAGGTTTATATACCACCTTCCCATGGCTATCCAGTTATTTCAAGTTCACTTAATAGAGTCATAAAGGATAGAACCAGACCCTTCAATTCACCTATCAGACATCTCTATCTGACCAAGTACCATCTGCCAGCATTTGGCCCATATCCCTCTAAAGGTTTCCTATACATATACCCATCCCAATGCCTTTTAAATGTTCTAATACGACTTCCTTTGGCAGCTTGTTCCATACATGCACCACTCTCTGCATGAAAATGTTATGCCTTTAGTCGATATTTTGTTTGTGTTGACCACACAAAAAAAAAACCTAATCCATTTTCTCTTTGCCTTTGCAATTTGTACCTCACTTTCTCAGTGCTGACATACAGGAATAACCCGTTGAGTAGATAAGCAGTCTTTGTTCCTATCATAATATCCTCTATTTGAAACAACACATACAGGTCAACAGAGTTAATGTTTCAAATAAAAATTAATAACAATTTCAAGAATAAAAAGGCACACTAATCCTCTGAAGACTGAAGCACATGCTGCAGTTAAAAAGGCAGCAGTTTTAGTTATTTCCAGTTCCAGGTTTTCCAGTTAACTGGCAAAAAAAATTAACTCTCAGGAACTTGAAACCAAGCATCAAGGGCTCTCGATGGAGGAATAACACACAAAGAAATTCTTGCTGAATTCAATGTCAAACATAATACACTGAATGATTGAACAAAGGCAATGAAAAAATAATCAAAGACGATAACGTAAAATGGAATATTAACACTAAAACGATACAACTTATAAAATAAAATCCATGATTGGAAGGAGGTGCTCTTCACTTGGTATAACAATACAGTTAAAGGTGACCCAAGCATTGCATTGACAAAAGAAGATTTTATGGAGAAAACTGAAAGCTTTGCAATGTAAATGGATAGAGATGATTTTACCCTTAGCAATGGCTGGGGGTTTTGCAGTTTAAGTCGTGACACAACCACATTTACAACTCGCTTTGTGGGCAAGGTTCACCTATAGATACTTCACATTTGGATGGCTGACATCGGCATAATCAAGAACTTATTCAAGAATGTAATGCCACAGTTATCTTTAATGCAGACAAAACTGCCCACTTTTACAAATGCACACCGGATAAAACCTACTATGCCAAGGGCTAAGCTGTAGTTGGTGTTAAGCAACTAAATGATGGGCTGTCACTTATGGTTGCCACATGCATATCCAGACCTATAAAACATGGTGGTTACTCATTAGCAAGTTCAAAGAGCCAAGGTACTTGAACCACATCAGCAGTGTGCCAGTCAGCTACGAAGCAAACCAAAAGGCCTAGAGCTGACAACAACAATTTTTGTTGACAACAACACTACTATTATAGGACAAGCCAAACAGAGAACAGCCAGGGAATTCCTAGAGGCATGGCACTCATCCACAGATTCAATCAATAAGCGCATTAACCTGGACCCAATATACCGGCCACTGCAACGGACAGCTGGAACTGACAACCGGAAACAGCAGATTCAAACCAGTATAAATGCCAGAGGAAACATCACAGAAGTGCTTCACAGGAGAGCTACAAATCTTCTCACAAACTTTGAACAACAATTTTTACTTTGCGGGTTCAACAACTTGAATGTTGTATGCACTTTCAAAAACACAGAATGCCGTTACTTAAAGATAACTCTGTTACCCATCCTAATGTCAAAGGACTAAAAGCCATATGACTGCTTTCTCTCCCACTCAATTCAACTTTAATTACTCAGTGATTGTCCAGTGTATCATTAGAAATTGCAAATGCTTTTGCTGCATGATGCTTGTCCATATAAAAATCATCTGTGAAAATGAAAAATTGGTAAAAACGTAATTGTAGATTTGATTCAAGCAATAAATAGCCTGAAGAAAGTCTGGGATATGGTAAAGCAGCAAGCAGCAAACAATCCAGAATTGCTTGCTGCATGCAATCTTATTTGAAGCTAATGCTAACAGCTTCAATGGATTTTCACCATGTGACATTATTACTCTCTTCTCAAAATTAGGATCAGAAAAGGAAGAATTTTTGACAGCCGCATTTTCCCATATACCAACAGACCACCGCCATCTTGGATTGGTAAGCAACAACCTGTTTATGTCAACAAAGTTTACATAGGCCCTGAGATGTTTGTATAAATGGATAATATTGTAGTACTTGCAACTAGTGTTGGCAATTTCACATTGTACATGAAGAACTATTCATAAATGGTAGCCTTACCAGAGATGCCATAACCCAAGCATAAATAACTTTAAAAAACTTCTGATCCCTGCATCAGTGATTGGGAATTAGTGAATTTTGAATGAGAAAGGGATTTGCCACTAGCTACTCTGGCCATAAACTGTCAAATAGACAGCACCCACCGTCTGTTTCGAATAATTATTATACCATAGTGTTATTGTGGTTTATATTACAATTTCAAATTCTCATTATTAGGTTTGCATCATGCTAGGATTTTTTTTGCAGAAAATGCACAGCAATGAAGTAATGTCAATTCCAGCATTGCATTGAAACAGAAATCTCTAGAGTTACTGAGCATTTTGCACAGATTGTTTTCTGTGTACTCACCAAACCATTGACTCTTCTCTGTCTCTCTTCTTCTTTTAGACTAACATTAAAGAGCTCATCTAAGATGCTTATCACCTGGATAAAGTAAGGCAACTCCAGTGGCATGCAAAATTCACAGCAATACTGTATACAAAAGAAAAGACTTTCACATGACACCTCTGGGAGCCAACATTGTAATGAGCTTGCTTAAACATGGTGGCATTGATTATTTCTTTTCTAATGCACCATATCCACAACTGCAAGAATAGTAAAGAAACTGATGACAATCATAGTCAACAGATAGTAAAAATTATCACTATTTCTGTGTGGGGGTACTTTGTTAATATTAGATTACAATCCACCCTTTACCTAACGATCTATCCACATTAAAATGTACTCCTGACAGCAGTGATGGATAAGATTTGCCTTCAATAATAGATGTGAAGAATCTCAGATGAATGAATCTCGATGGACAAAGTGCAACTGCACTGCAGAATATCATTCTACAGTTTCTTAGGCCTGAATGTGAATCCAGTTCACTGGATACAGCCTTCATGCTCTGATGTCTGACCAGCTAAATTAAAATCAGTCCAGGCAGATTCAATTCGGTTCCCAGCAGACACAAGTCCGCAACATAAAACAGCCTACAATTCAGCTCTGATTAATTAAGCTCACTCAAAAAGGCCAAAAATCTGTCGTTGCCTGGAATAGAAAATAGATAAATGTCACAGTTTTGAAACAGGTGATGGGTACTTCTGAAGTCAGGGATAACCCTCGCAATTCCAACGATTGAAGATATCTGCCCTACATTACATGCCCTAGAGTCTCATACATTTATACAACGAATTGAAAAGAATCAATATTGTGACAATACAGGAAGACCTTTATCTAAGTCACGTCGCCACCTCCCCCATAATTCCCTGGATTGAAAACATTTGACATAATGCAAGAACCATTTGACAGAATGCAAAATCTTACATTGCTCTAGCAACTTTGGCAAAGAAGAATAAATCTCTTTAAATCTGAGGACTTTGCAAAGTACAAGTGAGTCACTATGTATAACAAAGCCTGTTATAAATAGGAAGGTTCCAATCCCATCACATAAAATGAGTAACCAGTTATTCTTCTTTTAACGCTACTGTTAAAAACAGGTGCATTGGTTAGATTAACTCCCTGTCCTGAACCAAGTATCCTTTCCACCCACGAGATTAGGTTTTAACATGTCACCCAAATAGCAGCATTTCTGGCACTGTACCAATGCCTTACTATCACACTGAAATATTATTACAGTTGGTTCTGATAATGCGACAGTTCTGTTCTTGTGCAATCTTGCGTTATAAGAAAATCATGCAATAGCCACATCTTTTAAACTAATGGGGCCGGAATCGCATTATAGCCAATACAGATAAGGAAAGTTCATGTTCTACAAATAATGGTCTAAATTCTTCAATCACATTAAAGCCAATTTGCATTGAACAAACACGTGTTACAGCAGAACCAACTGTAGTTATTTTGTAGAATCTGAGCATCCTTGAAAAAAAATAACATTTTTTGAGGTTTTCCATCTTGTACTCAGCCAGCGAATTCACACCATAAGAATGGCCTCGATAAAGGAGAAACTAGCTAAATAAGGTCAGGTCAATTTGTACAATGTGTGAGTTGATGCTGAAAAAAGGTGCATTAAAACCAGTCTGAGAAGAAATGACATTTTGCACTGCTATTGTGAAAACTCCTGGGAAGCCCCAAGACCTTCTTGTTCCTGAGTGCCCAGTCTATCTCAGATCATCCTGGAAGGATAAGGTATCTCACAAGTTTGAGCAACAACTGAAGCTCACTGTAACACACACTGCTATTATGCTGTCGCAACACATTACTAAAGGATGCAGCCGTGAAGAAGACATCACAATACCTAACACACGTAAACGTCAGCATATGATATATGGATTTCAGTGCCAGAGTGATGCCAGGGCTGCACATGCTAATGACTAGAGGATCATCCTTTTAGCTGTTCACAATGACAAAGTACTTGTTACAACCAGCCCATACTTGCAAAAAGCAATGCAGTGTCGAAATTAAATGTGATTCTGCAACTGGGCAACATTTGCTGGATAATCCTGAGTTTGCAAGGAATTACACAGATAACGAATTTAGGATTATCAGTTGAGCCCATAGTATGGTGCACTTGTATATACTAGAAGCTATTGATACACAGGGACCTGCTCCTTGCAGACATAAAGAACATGGACACGAACTGTGCGAATCTGGACTCAACTAATAAGTCACAGCCAATCAAGGGTTTATTCCTCAGGATAGTGCCCTAATGAATCAACATCAACCTGTCTGATTTTAAAATTTAAACAAAGTTTGACTATTAACTGTCAATCAGCATTATTGGGTGCATTCTCAAAGGAACAGGTCCCTTTGTATCAATAGCTTCTAGTATATACAAGTGTACCATACTGTGGGCTCAACTGATAAGCCTAAATTTGCTGTATGTGTAATTCCTTGCAAACTCAAGATTATCCAGCAAATGTTGCCCAGCTGCAGAATCACATTTAATGTTTGACACTGCGTTGCTCTTTGCAAGTATGGGCAGGTTGTAACAAGTACTTTGGCATTGTGAACAGCTAAAGGGATGACCCTCCAGTCATCAATCAGAGTCCACTTGCCAATTAATCCTTTCATGAAATATGAATGTTGTTTTTCTGTTAAATTTGTACTCTTTTGAATCATTCTAATAAGTGCAAGATGTAAAGCTTTGACAAAATTTATTCTTTTCAGCAATACTCAAGAAATATCAATTATTAATTGCATATCTCAGTTGAGTGTGAATTATATTCAGATAATTCAGATTAATTGGGACTCATCTGTATTCAATATAATATATTGTATACAGGTCATTCTTCTATAATGTGACAATTGTGTTCCTCTGCAACTTCATGCTATGAAAAGCCACTAAAGAAAAACACACTGTAGAAGATCGCTAACAGAAAATCACTATACCCACTCAGTAGAAACTTTGTGTTATCCAAACAATGTCCACAATTGGTCAATCGTGTTATAACCAATCTGTGCTGATGAAACGTGCTTTTATAGCAGAATGACCTGTATATAAATACAGTTATAAACAAAATATGCGTCTATGTAAAAAAAAAGTTTACTAATGTATAACAACTAGCCTCCAGTTGTCTATTACTCACAGTCTGGCTATACGAGATCTAATGTTAATGTGCCTAACAATCAATTTGGGCTTGAACCCATGACTCTCGGACTCAGAAAAAAAAGTTCAGACCTACAAATAGGCTGAGCTGAAACAAATAAACACTGAGACTTGCTTTCTGATAGGACATCTGAGAGGGAATTAACTACATAGTGATGCACAAATTGAACTACCTTCCACAGCCTAAAGAGAACATTGCTCTGTTAAAAGACAAAAAGAGATATTACAAGGAAAACTCAGCAGGTCTGGCAGTGTCTGTCAAGAGAAAACAGACTTAATGTTTCAGACTTACGACCCTCTTTCAGAACCTGTTAATGCCCTGTCCAATTTCAATCTTCTTTGGAATCTCTTTGTTGATTTTTCAATTCCTCTGTTCCTTTATTCCCACTTAGAAGGCTTAATGTTCTGCTCCAGGACTTAGTGAGGTAAAATGCTGAAAAGGTGTTTAATTAGTCTGGCTAATATCCATATTTATCATGACATAAGAGCAAGGGCATTGGATAGGGACATACTTTGGTGGGGGGGTAGGGGGGGGGGGGAGCTTGGTTTTATTTCTAAGCCCAAACATCCCCTCTCTCTGGAATTCCTAGATTGATCTTCTGTGGCACTGCCAAGCATGGAAATGTCTCATTGGCAAAAGATATTCCTTAGGAGAGGAAGCATGATACCAACAGCAACTCCAACACTGTTTCTCTCCTCACAGATAATGCAAGACCCGCTGAGATTCTCCAGCACTTTCTGTTTTTATTAAAGAGCAGACCAATCTGGTTTGTCTTTTTATCAATTTAGTAGTCATATTTCTGACAATTTAATTTGCAACAGAATACATTCAGAATAAAAATAAACTTGGAATACAGTACCAAAGAAAAATAAATATAATGTATCCACATCTATGTCTGTGGAATCACACGTAGATGTAGGCAACATTTCTGAAAAATTTACTAACAATAAAAATAATAAACTTTCATTTATCCCCTCAAAGCACCTACACTCAAGAGATGCAAGGGTATGAAACACATCTAACTTGCATCTATTTAAAAGCATGCAATTCTTTTGATGGGTACAGAGTAAATAACAGTCCTTTTCATTGAATCCCTACAGTGTGGAAGCAGACCATTCAGTCCACACCAACCTACTGAAGAGAATCCCTACCCTATCCCTGTAATCCCGCATATCCCATAGCTAAACCACTTAGCCTGGACACCCCTGGATACTGCGGGCAATTTAGCATGGCCAATCCACCTAACCTGCACATCTTTGTACTGTGGGAGGAAACCGGAGCAGTCAGAGGAAACCGGAGCAGCAAGAGGAAACCCACACAGACACGGGGAGAATGTATAAGTTCCACTCAGATAGTCACCCAAGGCTGGAATTGAACTAGTGCTGAGAGTCAGGAGTGCTAACCACTATGCCGCACCATTTTGAAATAACGTTATTCACGGGTGGTTTTCACTTTTGTCAACTGTCCAGAACTTTTATCAGTTGCTAAAGAATGCCTGGAGCACGTAAAACTGATGCGTTCTTTCAGCTACAGACTGGAATGATTTTGTCCTACTCTAATTATTTTTCTTCCTCCGTATCCAAAACCTGAGTTCAATTGGACTAATCAGTTCCAACTACTGAAATTAAAACCAAGAACAAGTGGAATAAGTGGTAGTTTAATTGATGTCCTGAAATAAATACACATAAACATAAGCAATTATAAAATATGCCATTCAAGCAAATATTCTGCCACATCAGAGAAGCTGACATTTATTAATAGGTTAAACTATGAACTTTCAGGTGAATTTTTGCCAAGTAAGAGATGTTCACATTGGATCAGACATTTCTGCTGAATATACAATTTGTTATTGTTCCAACAATCAATGCAAAAAATTCACAAAACAAAATTTACATTTGCCTTTCAGTAGAAATAGAGGGTTGTCACGGTTCAGAGAAAAGTTAAAGAGAAGCTAGGAGAAAACTAGAAGCTATGAAAAGGGATGGTAGATTTTTCTGGATGGAATAGCTAGAATGTAAAAAATAACAATTTACTTTGGGTTAAATGCACCTGCAACTGAAAGATCTTGCACTTACAAGCAATTAATATGATTAATAGGCAGCACAGAACCAGAACATTGCTGAACAAAAAAAAAGCCAAGCAATCAAACTTTGAACTCATCAGGACAGAATGACAAGATCACGTAATCTCAAAAGGAATAATCACTTATACCATAGGGAACGCACCACGCAATGGTTGTCTTTGAAAGTTTTGTTTGGTTGAAAAAGGCACAACACTCAGACATGTTCTTTCTGTCTGCAAAAGAACGTTACATTTACGTGACTTCTAGCATGCACGGGTGAGACGCACTGAAAGTCTGACAGATAATCATCAATTAGTTGTCAATGTAATTCTTAGTGTAATCAATATTGATTAGCATATGTTGCTAGTCACAGAGTCACAGCTAATATTGGCAACTACGTTCGGATGTTTTTTGCAAGCCTGGTCAGATTGAATAAGGTCAGTACTGTGCCTGTTGCAAATAGCTGAACCGACATGTTAATTGATGCACTCATTTACACACATTAAAAGGTATGTGTATTCAGATACAGAGCCCTGTCATTTGCAAACAGCAAGTACATAGTTATTCATAGCGATGTTTCAAACCAAGTGGTGGTAGGATGGATTTGTTTGGGAACTAACATGGCATTTGCAGTGAACAGGAAAAGGGATAGAGAAATGTATGGGTCAGGGCAGGGCATAACTTTTACCAGCCTTTGACCAACTTTCACACCTTTTACAAGCCCAGGAATTTCTGATAGAACATAGAACATAAAAAAGCCCAGCACAGAACAGGCCCTAAGGCCCACAATGTTGTGCCGAGACTTAATCCTAATATAAAATATAGTAACTTAACCCCTCAACTCACTGCTATCCATGTGCATGTCCAGCAGTTGCTTAAATGTCCTCACCACCTCAGCTGGCAACGCATTCCATGCATTCACAACTCTCTGCGGAAAGAACCTACCTCTGACATCTCTTTTATAGCTTCCTCCTAATATCTTCAAATTATGACTTCTCATACGAGTCAATCCTGCACTGGGGAAAAGTCACTGGATATTGGATATATCTATTCCTCTCATTATTTTGTACACCTCGATCAGGTCTCTTCCTCCTTCTCTCCAGAGAGAAAGGTCCGAGCTTATTCAATCTTTCTTCACAAGGCAGGCCCTCCAGTCCAAGCAGCATCCTGGTAAACTTTCTTTGTACCCTCTCCAATACCTCTGTATCTTTCCTATAGTAAGACAACCAGAACTGGACACAATATTCTAAGTGTGGTCTCACCATGGACTTGTAGAGCTGCCGCAAAACCTCGCGGCTCTTAAACTCGATCCCCCTGTTAATGAAAGCCAAAATATCATATGCTTTCTTAACAGCCCTACCCACTTGGGTGGCAACTCTGAGGGATCTATGTACTTGCACACCCAGATCCCTCTGTTCCTCCACACTGCCAAGAATCCTGTCTTTAATCCTATATTCACCATTCGAGTTCGACCTTCCAAAATGCATCACTTTGCATTTATCCAGGTTGAACTCCATCTGTCATTTCTCAGCCCAACTCTGCATCCTGTCTATGTCGTGCAGCAGCCCGCAATAGCCCTCTGTACTATCGACGACACCTCCAATCTTTGTTTCATCTGCAAATTTACTAACCCACACCTTAACCTCCTCATCCACATCATTTATAAAAAACTACAAAGAGCAGAGGCCCAACAACATAGCCCTGCGGAACCCCACTCAACACTGTCCTCCAGGCAGAATACTTTCCATCTACAACCAGTCTCTGCCTTCTGTCAGCCAGCCAATTCTGAATCCAGATAGCCAAATATCCCTGTATCCCATACTTCCTGACTTTATGAATGAGCCTACCGTGGGGAACCCTATCAAATGCCTAGCTGAAATCCATACACACCACATCCACTGCTCTACCGTCGTTGACCTGTCTTGACACCTCCTCAAAGAACTCAATAAGATTTGTGAGGCATGACCTGCCCCTCACAAAGCCATGCTGACTGCCTTTAATGACAGTATGCTTTGCCAAATAGTCATAAATCCTATCCCTCAGAATTCTTTCCACAACTTTGCTGAGCACAGACGTGAGACTGACTGGTCTGTAATTGCAAGGGATTTCCCTATTACCCTTCTTGAAAAGAGAAACAACATTCGCCTCCTTCCAATCCTCCAGTACGACTCCCGTGGAGAGTGAGGAGGCAAATATCCTCGCCAGCGGCTTAGCAACCTCCTTTCTCGCTTCCCGGAGCAGCCTAGGATAAATCTGGTCTGGCCCTGGGGGCTTATCAATCTTAATATTTTCCAAAATTTCTAGCACATCAACTTCATCAATTTTGATCTGGTCAAGACTGTATCCCAGCTCCTCCAAGTTTTCATTTACAACAAGTTCCCTTTCCTTGGTGAAAACCAAAGCAAAAAACTCATTTAGGGCTTCCTCTATCTGCTCAGACTCCACACACAAGTTCCCTCCACTATCCCTGATCGGCCCTACGTTCTCCCTGAGCATTCTTTTATTCCTCACGTATGAATAAAACACTTTTGGGTTCTCCCTACTTCATCTTGCCAAGCCTTTTTCGTGCCCCTTCCTGGCTCTCCTCAGTCCATTTCTGAGCTCCTTTCTAGCAAGCCTGTAATCCTGTAAAGCTGTGCTAGATCCTTGCTTCGTCCACCCTATGTAAGCTGCCTTCTTCCTTTTGACAAGAAGTTCCTCTGTTCTCTTCATCCAAGGTTCCTTAACCTTACCCTTTCTTACCTGTCTCAGAGGAATAAATTTGTGCATCACTCGCAACAACTGCTCCTTAAATAGTCTCCACATGTCTGCTGTGCCCTTTCTGTGGAACAATTGCTCCCAGTCTGTACTTCCCAACTCCTGTCTGATAGCATCATAATTTCCTTTTCCCCAATTAAATATCTTCCCTCAGTAACTGCTCCTTTCACTCTCCAAGGCTAAGCTAAATGTGAGGCAGTTGTGATCACTTTCACCAAAGTGCTCTCCCACCGCGAGATCTGACACCTGTCCTGGCTCTTTGCCGAGCAACAAATCCAAAATGGCCTCTCCCCTCATCAGTCTGTCTACATACTGAGTAAGGAAACCCTCCTGAACACACCTGACAAAAATGGTTCCATCCAAACCATCTGCACTTCGGAAGTTCCAGTCGATATTGGCAAAGTTGAAAGCACCCATAACCATAACGTGCTACTTTTGCAATTTTCCAGAATCTGCCTGCCTATGAGATCTTCAATCTCTCTATTGCTATTGGGTGGTCTGTAGAAAATCCCCACCCAGGACTGATAGGCCAGGTGTCTCTGGGAGCCAGCATGACAAAATTCTATTCAACTTCAGGGTGAATTGAAAAAGCACCAGCCCTCCCAGACAATGGAAACAGCTGCAACAGACTCAAGAGGCAGACTCATCTGACATGCTTTAACAGAGAGTACTAATATCAGGCCACCAAAAGTCTCCTTTCTCTCACTAAACTATGAGAAACAAAGCATTATTCCTCAGAGATAGACATCACATCCAAACATTAAGTGTCAACATCAGCATATTATGTATTATCCACTGTCATAGCAGGGAACGAAGCAAGATTAATAACGACAAATTACTTTGGTTCTGTTAATATAGCAACCCTTTACGTGGACGCGATTTTTCTTTTCTCACCAAATTGTGCCATTTTGTCTGCATATTATCAAAATGGAGGAATTGGGATGGCCCTGACCTTAAATTTACCTGGACCATCTCTGACACCTCCCTCCCCTTCCTGGACCTCTCCAATTCCATTAATGACGACCGACTTGACACTGACATTTTTTACAAACCCACCGACTCCCACAGCTACCTGGATTACATCTCTTCCCACCCTACCTCCTGCAAAAATGCCAAATCGCATTCCCAATGACTCCGCCTCCGCTGACATTTTTTACATG
>NC_057715.1:83999330-84013190 GCF_004010195.1 Chiloscyllium plagiosum | reverse complement strand
TCCCCACCCCCACCCTCCTTTAGCTTATCTCTCCATGCTTCAGGCTCACTGCCTTTATTCCTGATGAAGGGCTTTTGCCCGAAACGTCGATTTCGCTGCTCCTTGGATGCTGCCTGAACTGCTGTGCTCTTCCAGCACCACTAATCCAGAATCATCATCATGGGGCCATTAGCAGCTAAACCCGGGAAAGATTGAAGGCTTCTGTAACAGCTGATACATGACATCACTGTGCTATCGTCCTCTGGACAAACAACCTCTGAGACATAAAAATCAGTCCCTAGGAAAGAACTCTGCATGCATAGATGAACAGAGTCAGAAAAATCTTAAAGAGTAAATAAAGTATTCTTTAGTTCGATGAGACATAATATACAAGAAGCATATTTTGGAGGAACAGGGTACTTTTGGGCCAATAATTTCCAAAGCTTTCCACCACTGGGGGTTTGCTCATCTCCTGCCTGGATCTGCTATAAACTAAGTAATCAATACCATTGTTAATTAGTATCACAATTATCACTACTACATGTTTCTGCCAAGATGGCTGGTATTCAAACAAAATGGACCACCTGGCTCTTTCATTGTCAAGCAATTCTTACATTTTTATACTGCTCTGCATACTTAATAATTCTGTTGACAATCATTCCAGATGATCCCCCTCTCCCCACAACCCCTACTAAACCTGATGACTAACCTTCTTGGATCTCTCGTGAAATTGGGGCATGTTTACAGATGTTGCTGCAGCTCCCTCCTCCTCCAGCTTCCCTGCAACATGTAGAATGTCTCTCAGGTCATCATAGGGCTCTGTGTTCCATCCCCTTTCAACTTGTCCTCTACATATCTCTCCCATTTGATGACGTGACTCGGATCTTCTTGCAAGAGTGAAGATGAATGAAGACATGAATGAGGTGTCACCAGTGTTGTCAGAAGTAGAGTAGACAATAAAGTCATGATTTTCAGTGGTGTTCTTAGATTAAGGAGCATTGGCTCACAGCCACAGCACACACTTCCTTCCACCTGTTTCAGGCTCTCGCAAGTACCAGCCTCTTCCCCGGCACCACAAAAATGCCTCTTTTCCACTCTCAGTTTTGAGTCAGCAGCCTTTGAACATCTTGGACAAATTAGATGATCACATTCTCTACTCTTGCTCCAGTAATTCTAGTTCCTCTGCCAAAAACCTCCCTTGGCATCATATTTGCAAGTAGATCTTTAAATCGATAATTTTTATTTTTGCTCAACTCACAGCACACATGTTCCAAACTCTTTTGGCAGATCTGGTCCTATGCTGATTGCATCCTGCATTTATCCTGACAACATTATTAATTTGTTTTTCTGATGGGCTCATCCATCTCTGATTTCTGTAGACTTCAGTTCTGCTCTGTATGCTTATACCATTAGAACAGGGACCCAGGAATTTCCAGATTGTTACACCAGACTTAACAGACTCCACTGGAATCCCCAGGTTTCCTGAGATTTAGCTACATAGTAACTTCGAAAAAGAAGCTCCTAGACTACTGTCAGCTTTGGTTTGTTTGTAGTATTCTTGCCTTTGAATTTGAAAGTCATAGGCTCAAGACCCACCGTAGAAATAAGAGTATAATTTAGACTGACATTTCCTTGGACTACTAATGCTTTACTACTTTGTCCAAAGAGCTGCCACTTAGATGAGACAGTTAACCATACGTCAAGGGTGATGTGTCGGTCAATATTTTTCACTCCGCTAACACCACTGAAAAAGATTATCTGGTGAATTGTGTATTTGGAGTTATGAAAAAACAGCTCAAAATTCTCTCTTTTTACCTCATTTTCTGTCTGAAGAATCTCTGGTTACTAATAATTAACTTTCTTTGAATTCATGGTCTCACTGGTTGTCAGTTTTTTTTGCCCTGGGAGTGTTGCTATTCTTAGGTTTCCATCTCTTGGACACAGATTGTTTAGGTCCAATTTTTGCTTCAATGTGTGAGCACATCTTGAAATTGGGTGTTGATTTTTGTTTGAATGCTCCTTCAGGTTGGCATGTTCTTATCAAAGCCTAAATTTGGGAAGCCTTGACAAGATTTATGTCTGAGTTGTGGGGTGAGAGGTATTAAGCTCCCATAGAGAATAGGGACAATGTTAACTGCTTTGTTTAATCTGCATTTGACTCTTGAGTTCCAGCCTATCTTTTAACCTTCTCTTTCCTATACTGAAGCATTTCAGTCCATGTGTATTTGTACTTTGCTTTTAATCTTTTACCTGTTCTGTTTGCAATTAGTGGTTCTTGTCTTACAAGTTGGTGTGAGAAACATTAACTTTATAATTTCACCAAATTCTTTCATACTTCTGGCAGCCAGAATACACTGTCCGGTTTCAGTACAAGCCAAACTAACATTGAGCCTTCCAAGTCCTTACAACTTAAGTCTGTAAAACAGTTTCTCCTGCTCCTTAAACTGTTGACTTATAAATATATATTCAAAATCTCTTCTTCCAAACTCCCTGATCACTGCGAACTGTCTGGTTCTATTTAGTCTGCCCCACCCTTTGACATGTTAAGCAGTTTTATTAAATCAGGTTTTCCTGTGTATTTACATTTCCTCATAGTAGCATAGTTGCTACTCTTTATTCCGTTAACAACATTACTACACTATAGACCCTCAAATTGTCGTACTTAATATCACGTACAAATTATATTAAATTATGATTTAAGATTCTACATAGACTCACCAGTAGATCTCTTTTTTCATACTCAAGACCTCTTGACAGAAAATTCAGTATTCCAAGAAGTTTTAAATAGATTTGGTCACTCAAGGTCCTCCTTTAACGTGTTTTTTTCCCATTCATAGGATAATAGTTACATCAATTCTGTTTAACTGCAATATATTGTATTATTTCACTGTTGCTGGGTCAAAATCTTTGAATTTCCTCCCTACCCGTATTGTGGGTCTACCTACAGCATGTGCACTGCAGCAAGTCAAGTAGACAGCTCACCACGACCTTCTCAAGGGTAACGAGAGGTAGGCAATAAAGGCTGGCCCAGACAGTAGTGCCCACATTCTACAAGTGAATAAAAGAAATCCTTACACTGACTGACATCAAGTTCAACTGCCAATTTTGTTTTTGCCTGATTCACCATCTTGCCACTATGCTTTTGCAACTTCTTTGCCCCCTAAAACTATTCACTGTCTCTCCTATTTTAATATCAACAACTTTGGACACCAGTCCCTAGCCTTAAATCCACATTATGTATATAAGCAATGTGCAAAAGCAATCTCAGATCAGAACCGTTTGGGATGCTACAATCCCCTTCTAAGTATTATGAACAAATTTCCTCAAATCATACTCTCTGCCTTCTCCCTTCTGACAAGTTTTTAATCCAATTTCCCATTCACTTTGCTCCTCTGATGCCACAGCCTTTATAGTCTTCAACAGATTTCTATGAAATATCTTGACAAAGGCTTTCTGCACATCTAGAGATACAACAGCCACCCACATATGTAACATTCATTGTATTTCTCCTATCCATCATAGTAAATACTTTTTCCTTTAGGTAACCCTGTCATATAACCTTATGATACATAACAGTACTCCTAGCACTACTTATGAGTGCAATGCCTTTGGGAAAAGGGCTGAATACGCTGCATATAAAAAAACCTTAAAGTTATGAAATTCATCTGAACCACAATCTCATTTGAGGTCATGAACAGCAAAGTAGCGTGTTCTAAATGAACAGAATTTGCTAAAAAAACTCATCATATTTCATTGTGCATTGCTGGTTTAGTGTCAGTTTCCGGCTGTGATGTGAAAAGCGATGCTGCCTGGGCCTTATAAAGACATATAAAAACAGCTCAGATCCATCAGGAAAAAGATTCTCTCTTTTCCTTTTTTGCTGGCATTTTTAAGCAACCATCCTTTATCACTGAAAACTGAATAAGTAAACGTGAAGAAAGTCGGTAAAATTCGTAACATTTAGCCAGAAAAACAAGAATACTGACATTAAATCTCTGGCTACGTAATAGTTAAAACATTTAACCATACTCAGACAAAAATATCATCAGGTTTCCTTATATAAAGAGTTAAAATGATAATTAGTCCTAAGTTCATTAAAATCTATTGAAGCTTACTGGAATCTAGTGACAGACACTTTGCAATTTATTGATTAACTTGTTACAGAAAGCCACGGGGAGCTCACCAGGGTAATGTAAAAACTTGATTAGAAATCCTCTATATGAAATCAAACCAGAAGCTGCTAAACTAATAATTTTTTTGTTTGGAGAGCTTTTTGCTCACTACCAAGATGGAATTTATTAAGCACCACTAAATGTCAGGTAGAAGGAAAGAACAGAATAGCATTAAAACTGTCATTTTGATCCTGCTGCTGATAATAAACTTGCAGTGAAAGACATTTCGTCTAAAATATGTGACTCCCTTGGTTTTATTTCTGAAGTGTGAAGCCATGTATGGTGGGTAGAGTCATCACAACATTCAGCTAATCTATTTCTCTCTATCTGTGCTATGACACAAGCTAATTAGTTTTCACTCTAGGATACTGTCAGAATAAATGCTAGTACTCAGTATGGATTGTTACCTTCTGCCTCAACCCACAGCAGGAATACCGTAGGTTAAAACATGAGCAACGTATGAGCATAAGCCCACACCCATGAATCTTATATACAAGAAAACCAGGCTGGGGTAGGGGTTAAGTGTGGGAGAGAGAAGCCAGCTGCAATGTAAATAAAGAGTGCATATGAGTAGCTATGAACCTCAGGCATAAAGGAGTAGCAGGGAGAAATTTATAATCAGAGAATCTATGCTGATTTAAATTTCATTGCTGAAGAGATTTATTTAGCCAACGGATGCTGAAATACATTGAAACAAGCAATCGTTATTGTACAGTGAAAAGTATAGCATTGCATACAGTCACAAAATAAGAAGGTATAATCATGATCAAGGACTTTGGTATGAAAAGATAATTTAAAACTGTTACAGTAATTTCAAAAGAGAGCTGAATTGAATCTGAAATTTTGTTGCAGGTGGTGGTGATGTTGGGGGATTTTAAAAGGAGGTAAGCAGTCTCTTGATAGAAACTATTTACAATGCAGCTAGTGTAGAGTGAAGTAATTAAAGTTGAGTGATCTTCAGTTTCATAGGAATTGGAATGGGAGTAAAATGGAGAAGGGTGCCCCATGGACAGGATGAACTCAGAGACAGCATCCAGGAATCTGGGGGGGAAGAAACATAAGAACCAGGAGCCAGACTAGGCATCCAGCCCCTCAAGCCTGCTCTGCCAGGTAATACAATCATGGATGAGCTCATCGTCCTCAACTCCACTTTCCCACCCACTCTCCATAACTCATCAACCGTTTACTAATAAAAGATCTATCTCCTCTATAAATTTAGTCAATGTCCCAGCATCCACCACAAATGCACAATCCTTTGAGAGAAGTCATTTCTCCTCATCTCTATCTTGAATCTGATACCTTTTACTCATTGCTCCACATGAGGAAACATCCCCACTGTGTCACTGTGGCAATCCCCTTTTGCATCTTCTATACCTCAATTTGATTTCCTCTAATTCTTCTAAACTCCAGACACTCTAGACCTAAACTACTCAATCTCTCTTCATTAGACAAGCCCCTCATCCCTAGAATCAATCTGGGGAAATTTCTGTGAACTAGCTCCAATACAACCATATCTCTCCACAAGTCAGGGGACCAAAATTGTACACAATACTTGAGGTGCGGTCTTACCAATGCCTTGCCCTGTTGTAGCTTTGCCTCCCTAATTATATATTCCATTTCTTTCACAATAAATGCCAAATCATATCTCCCTTTTCCATTAACGAGTGTACCTGTACCTGCAAAAGAGACAGCTAACTCAACCTTAGGGACAAAGAAATCTAAGCTGGTGGCATCTGTTCAAGATAGGATTGTAGGAGCATTAAGGAGGGAGATTCTTGGCAGTGGAGAAAAGTAACAGTGGATGACCTGAGCTCTCCGTGATTCTGGAGTGACTGGTTTTGACAATAAAGAGTGTTATGTTATAGTGTTTGAGTTTAGATTAGATTAGATTAGATTAGATTACGTACAGTGTGGAAACAGGCCCTTCGGCCCAACAAGTCCACACCGACCCGCCGAAGCGTAACCCACCCAGACCCATTCTCCTACATTTACCCCTTCACCTAACACTACGGGCAATTTAGCATGGCCAATTCACCTAACCCCTGCACATTTTTGGATTGTGGGAGGAAACCGGAGCACCCGGAGGAAACCCACGCAGACACGGGGAGAATGTGCAAACTCCACACAGAGAGTCGCCTGAGGCGGGAATTGAACCCGGGTCTCTGGCGCTGTGAAGCAGCAGTGCTAACCACTGTGCTACCGTGCCGCCCAATTCAAAAGAGAGAGGGAAAGGAAGAAATAGGCGAGGGAGAAGAATGGAGAAAGATCAAGGAGGAGGGGAAGCAAAACATTTGGAAAACAGAAGAAGAAAAATTTGAGATATAATTTGTAACTTTGCATACTAGTTAATAGGATGTTTAAAATGCTTTTTTTTCCTTTGAAAAGAGGAAATATACATACAACCTCTTGATAAACATCGAAGAGAAAATAGAAAATGAAGAAGTTGGTGAAAAGCCGTCAGGTTTAGGTCAGTTCATGGGTTGAATTGTTTACAGGACTCTCAGATTTTGTCCTCAACATTCTGGCTCCTATTATTGCTTTGTCATATTTTCTGACATAATGCAGGATGCACGTTGCAAACAGGGGTATCTTCTGTGCCCAGCTCCAATGTTGATAAAAAGAAAAGTCGCCACAGTCCTACCTGATCATAGGGCTGCTCTTAAATTATACAGAGACAGAGAGGACTGGTAGTGGTCTAACCTGAGGGTCACCACGTCTCAGGTAAGGGGAGAATCCTTCATTGTAACCTCAGCCAGTATGGGAAATGAGTCGTCAATCCATTGGGCACGTCTGCTTTCTCCATCTCATCAAACAATTCCATTATTATATTTTACTCATTCCAAGCACACCCTTGGAGAAACATCACCTTCTTGCAACACATTACCAACCCTTTGAACCATCTTTTTTCTCATTGTTGGCTGGCAGACAATTTTGGGCTTGGATTGATCACTGGATTTTTGAAAAATCATCTCCTGGTGCCACGCTTTGTCTCTTGCCTGTACTGTAGCTATTTTCTATTCACACTGTTCAGAAATGATGTTACACACTTCTGGATCAGAAGGGACTTAAACCTAACCTCCAGGCTTAGAGTTAGGGATACTACCACTGCACCGCAAGAGTTTTCATTTTCTATGGTGAATCTTCTTTAATAACGGCACTTCTTGTTCGCAGAGCAATAAATCAGTCTGTATGTTGTAAACATGTAAAAGAGCTCACTCCCAATGTTACATCATTGCTTGAAATGGCCATTGTATACTGCCATGGACCACTGGCTGTTGGGAAGCCTGGTTGGTCTAGGCACATTAAATAAAGGTACTTGGGACTAAAAATGGCATCAAAGCCACTAGGTCTGACTAAAAGTCTGATGAGGTTTCACTGGAACCTTATCTGATCAGGATCGCCTCAGCAATGGAACCCAGTATATTTAAGAAAGCGTTGATCTGGAGCTGTTGCCACTTCAAAGGCTGTTCTATATATGTGCAACAGGGTTTCCACCACTTCCATCTTAATGCTTATATCACTCCTTCAACAACATCAAAAGGCTTATGAAAGGAAGGTACTTCTGGGCTCACTAAACCAAGTTGCTTTTTAAATGTTATGTCTTAGTTTATGTCACTTGGCTAAGTCTTCAACTACTTCACCATACTCTGGGCAAATCCTCAAGTCACTGCGCTCCGGAATGTTTTCCTCTTGGTTCTTTATCCTTGCCTTGGGTTGATCAATCTTGCCCCACGGTCATTCAACCTTGCCCTGTGGCTCGTCAGATTCTTCTGAGAAAAACACTGTGAACCTTAAACTGGTTCCTCCACTGCTGCTACCATGGTACAGAATGGGTTCTTTGAATCTGCGTATAACCTCCAGACAGAATTTACAGCCACATGACGGGAGTAGCACAGGAGAAGGTGAGGACTGCAGATGCTGGAAATCAGAGTCATGAGTCAGGTGCTGGAAAAGCGCAGCAGATCAGGCAGCGTCCAAGGAGCAGGAGGAGTTGACATTTCAAGCAAAAGCCCTTCATCAGGAATCAGGCTCATGCACAGTACCATGATTTGTGCTGTGGAAGATCGAACCTTCCAGCAGGGTACAACATACTATTACTGAGGTCACAGTTACATTATAGCCTACCTCAAGTGTATCATCTACAAGCAAGTGCTGTCTCAGGTATGCAGAAATGGTTATTTTCATATATTTTCAAGAAAGAACATAACTGACAGCTTTTGAGATTTAATTTTACCCATTGAGGTGTTCTTTAGGATACTATTAACTCAAGTGAGACTTTGCTCGGTACCTGTAGCAGCATGGAATGGTCACAGAATGATCACAGCACCACTCTAATCTAGACTCTGGCTTCCAGCATCTGCAGTCCTTGTTTTTACCTGGTCACAGATAACCCTGATTCTTATTGTAGCAACAATATGGCTTATCAAAGGTCCCTTAAAAGTAGACTTTGCAGGTGAGTGATTACAAAGCGAAAAACCTAGTTGCGCAGTACAGCTTAAGGAATGTTAAGTAGCCTTATGAAAAACGGCTTCGCATGGATTATCACACTATGCTGGAAGTCACCGCTACTGTATAAATATGATAAGATTTGATAGTCGCTAAACAATAACAACTGTTGGGCTTTCGACACAAGTGTATCCATAAACCATTTCTCATTCATGTCGTGTGCAAAAAAAACAAGTACAAGCTACATGGAAATACTTCAACATTCAATTGAAACTAAAATCGTAAAACAAGAATTCTAGCAACATGACAAAGCAGAAAAAAATGCATTGCACATTCGGACATCCTTGGATATTTGTCACCCCTGCTGACTTGGAAGCCAATCACAACCTTCAAAGAATTAATCTGAACACAGTTCAATAAATGTTGGAGTTGATTCAGCATTACAATTGACTTACAAACTACAATCCTGTCCAGAAACTACACTCCGCTATTAACGACTGAAAATACTCAGCTACGGACTCTTGTTGTTTTGAATGTGTTCCAACAGTCACATTCCCATGTGAATGAGCTTCAGAACGCCAATATGACTGTGTGACACTAAACATAAATGTTCTGCATTTTCCTGAACCAGTTATTTTCCAAACAGCTATATCACCAGCTTAATCTGCTTTAAATAACTGCATTAAACATTGTTTCAGTCAGCATCTCATGTGAGTATAGACAGTTATAAATAGTATTGTTGTTCCTTACATTACAAAATTAGTTACAAGAAGCTGGCCTATCAAGCCATGTACAACATGGAATATTACCAAACTATTTAGTCTCATGATGAATTGTTCTGCAAATTTCCTATATCCCTCCCCCTCAAAGTGAAGGAAACAAAATCGCAAATCATCCTTACTTGTCTAAAATAACGGCTGTTAGATTTTGCTCAGATTTACTAAGTCTACCATTGGCATCATTTTAAATGATGTGACAATAGAAGGCCGCAGAGCTTGCCAAATCCAAAGGCCCTTAAAAATAGCAGGACTCTGATGTTCAGCTTCATTTCCGGCAGATCCCAGTTTTGCCAGCCCAGGAAGAAAACAGTCGTAAATTACAGAGACGTGAAACACGAACTTAGCAGAGCCATTTGAATTGTGTGCTAAATTAAAACAGACTGCATTTTCACCTTTGCAAGGACATCAAATTGTAGAAATTTATATAAGAGTAAGAGTGAATAAGATTGATTTAAACGTCATGCTCTGAAGTTAGTTAAAACTGCAACCCCGACTAAAAGTTAAAATAAAAACATGCAGCAGCTTTCACTTGGAGTAAAAATTGCACTTGCTTCTGGAGTGTACTGACAGACAGGCCATTTGTCAATCAGTAGAAAAGGCCAACAGGCATCTGTTCCTGTAGTTTGAAAAGTTGTCTTCACTGACATTTCCCTAGAGTCATTCTTAAAACTGAGCACATTATGAATGCTTGGTTAGTTTTCAAAAGGAGAAAGTGAGGACTGCAGATGCTAGAGATCAGGGCTGAAAATGTGTCGCTGGAAAAGCGCAGCAGGTCAGGCAACATCCAAGGAGCAGGAATGAAGAAGGGCTCATGCCCGAAACGTCGATTCTCCTGCTCCTGCTCCTGACCTGCTGTGCTTTTCCAGCAACACATTTTCAGTAGTTTTCAAAAGCTCCAATATCACTTCTTTCTGTAGGGGGAAAGGGGGCTGAGTTCACATGTTGTTGACAGAGGCTATCAAAGAATTATGCTATGCTTGCTATGTTTGCTGAATGGAAGTTTGTGAGTGTTTAGGATAGTGGGACAGAATGAAACCATTGTAAGTTTGGTGAGGAAGGGACATGCCTTTAGCATGTTCAATTTGTATCTTTGTCAGCCTCCTGAAACAGGATGTTGAAAAGCTGCTCAAGAAGGTTGAATTTAAAAAGGAATCAAAAGAGTGCCTTCATAGGAGAACTGTATGTTCATCAGTCTTTATTCTTCCGTTTATGTTAACAGTATGGCAGGGCAGCTCAGTCATGCAAAATGCCCATCCTGAGGCATGTGGAGAACTGTAGACTCATCACATGACCTTTGTGAACACATCTGTAGGGAATGTCACCAACCATAGAAACCCGAGCTCTGGGTTTCAAAACCTGAGGGGCAATTGGACAGACTGTGATGCATCCACAAAATGGAAATTTACATGGGCAGCATGTTCTGAAAGATGGTCAAATCACTGGGTTTGCAGGCAGAAAGCTCCTGCTCAAGAATTGGTTTTCCACTTTAGATACAGGTGAGGCCAATGGCTCCTCTGGGGAGTGCAGCAAGCATTAGCTCCATGGCTTCACGCGTGAATCAGGAGGAAAGGAGTAAAAGTGGAGGAGCAGTAGTAATTTATCCTCATAACTTAACCCTCAAAGACCAGATATTATGATGTAATCCCTCCAAGACCAATATATCCTTCCTAAGGTGTGGTGCCTAAATACAGTCAGAGAGTTATAAGTGTCATCAGTATTGAAACAAAACCCTTTTAAGCAACTCTTCTATGGCTGACCAAGCTTCCCAAACCAAATTAGTCCCATTTGCCTGCACTTGGCCCATATTCTTCTAAATCTTTCATATTCATTCACCTATCCAAATATCTCAAACGTTGTAACTGTGTCTCCAACTACCACTACCTCTGGCAGTTCATTCCACATATGAACCACCCTCTATATTAAAAGATTGCCCATCAGGTCCCTTTAAAATCTTTCTCCTCTCACCTTAAAATTACGCCATCTAGTTTTGAACTCCCTAGTACTAGTGAAAAGACCTTTGCTATTCACCTTATCTATGCCCCTCAGTTTATAAAACTTTGGAAGGTCACCCCTCAGCCTCCTACGCTCTTGTTCAGAGTAGGACCTAACCAGGGTACTTGTAGTTATATATCCTCACACCTTACTTCTTTTAAAGACTCTATTCCATTCTCCCAGTTTCTCCATGTCCGTCAAATCAGTTCTGATGATGCAGTTTCAACAAGAGGCCCTCCGAAATCTCCCACTTCTTGCTCAACCGAGGATTCCTGACCACTGTGGTTAACAGGGCCTTCAACCATGTCTGACCCATCTCCTGCATTTCTACCCTCACCCTTTCTCTTCCCTCCAATAAAAGGGATAGTGTCCCACCTGGTCCTCATATCATCCACATCTCGGAAGCATTAACTGCCATTTCTGTTACTCCCAGTAGGATGCGACCACCAGACACATATTCCCATTCCCTCCCTTGTCAGCCTTCCATAGGTACCATTCACCCTGGGACAACTTAGTCCATTCCTCTTCCACTCCCAAAGTCTCCCCACACCCCCACAGCACCATCCCATTTACTTCCTCCTTCCTCAGTATCCAGACACACCTTGCAGGTGAAGTAGCAATTTACCTGCACTTCCTTTGTTCTAATCTTCAGTATTCATTGTACTATCCTGTGGAGACAAAACGTAGACTGGGTGACCATTTTGTAAAAAACCTACATTCTGTCCGCAAGAAAGACCCTGAGCTTCCAATTGCCTGCCACATCAACACACCACCATGTTCCTATGCCAACAATGTTATCTGAGGCCTGCTACAGTGTTCCACTGAGCCTCAGCACAAGCTTGAAGAACAGTACCTCATTTCCACTTGGAGGTCCACAGCCTCTGGACTCAACATCAAGTTCAACAACTTTAGAACCTGGTTCCATCTTTTCATGTTTTTTACTCACCCCACACCTGGTCCTGTTATGGCATGTGTTTTTCCGCCGACCACCTAGCTTTTTTATGGCATTATATGGGCTGCTTTCAGTACAGCTCACCCATTTTCCCCTACTCTTAGCTCTTATTATCACTTATTCAGCTTTTTATCTGTCCTGGCCCGCAATCCATAATCTCCTTGTTTATCTACCCCTTTCATATCTCTCTCTCTCTCTCTCTCTCTCTCTCTCTCTCTGGGGTCTATCTCCACCTATCTATTCACCTTGCCCCTTCTCCCCATCCCACAACTTCATCTTCAACATAAATACTACATTTTCCTGGCTATGATCACTTCTGATGAAGAGTCACTGGGCTCGAAATGTTAACTCTGTTTTCTTCCCACAGATGAGGTCAGATGTGCTGATTTTCACCAGAGATTTCTGTTCTTTAACTCCATGTTGAGACCTGAAGGGTATAAATACTTAGGTAGAAAATGAGTGTTTGTCCCCCAAGTTTGTGTTGGGCATCACTAAAACAGCACAACAACTGACAGCAAAATGTTGTATTGAACTGGTAAGTGACCAGAGGATTGGGATCTTTTCTGCAGTCAGAGCAGAGGTGTTCTGCAAAGCAGTGACCTAGCCTGCAAGTGGTCTCCCCAATGCAGGGAAGACTTTGTTGTGAGCAGGGAATATAGTAGACTAGATTGAGTGAAGTACAAGTGAATTGCCGCACCATCTTCAGCCTAACCTGTATAAGACATGCGGTAAATCTTACATGGTGCATTGTGTACAGATGTGAATGCATTGGAGATAATGCAGGAGTTCCTGAGAATGGATCCAGGGAGGAGAAACCTCAGCCATGCAGTTAAACTGGAGAAGTTGGGACTGGTTGTCTTGCAGATCAGAAGGCTAAGAAGAGATAGGAATGATATTTTTAAAATCATGAGAGGTCTGGACAGGTTAACAGTGAGAAATTGTTCCTCCTCATAAAAGAATAATTAGGCTCTGATAATTATTTTGCATTGCTATTGGGATAGTCAACATGGCTGTGTGCATGGGAAATCACATCTCACAAACTTGATTTTTTGAAGAAGTAACAAAGAAGATTGATGAGGGCAGAGCAGTAGATGTGATCTATATGGACTTCAGTAAGGCGTTTGATAAGGTTCCCCATAGGAGACTGATTAGCAAGGTTAGATCTCATGGAATACGGGGAGAACTAGCCATTTGGATACAGAACTGGCTCAAAGGTAGAAGACAGAGGGTGGTGATGAAGGGTTGTTTTTCAGACTGGAGGCCTGTGACCAGTGGAGTGCCACAAGGATCGGTGCTGGGCCCTCGACTTTTTGTCATTTACATAAATGATTTGGATGCGAGCATAAGAGGTACATTTAGTAAGTTTGCAGATGACACCAAAATTGGAGGTGTAGTGGACAGCGAAGAGGGTTACCTCAGATTACAAAAGGATCTGGACCAGATGGGCCAATGGGCTAAGAAGTGGCAGATGGAATTTAATTCAGATAAATGCGAGGTGCTGCATTTTGGGAAAGCAAATCTTAGCAGGATTTATACACTT
>NC_057715.1:83977639-83999314 GCF_004010195.1 Chiloscyllium plagiosum | reverse complement strand
GGAGAGGCTGAACAGGCTGGGGCTGTTTTCCCTGGAGCATCGGAGGCTGAGGGGTGACCTTATAGAGGTTTACAAAATTATGAGGGGCATGGATAGGATAAATAGGCAAAGTCTTTTCCCTGGGGTCGGGGAGTCCAGAACTAGAGGGCATAGGTTTAGGGTGAGAAGGGAAAGATATAAAAGAGACCTAAGGGGCAACTTTTTCACGCAGAGGGTGGTACGTGTACGGAATGAGCTGCCAGAGGATGTGGTGGAGGCTGGTACAATTGCAACATTTAAGAGGCATTTGGATAGGTATATGAATAGGAAGAGTTTGGAGGGAAATGGGCCGGGCGCTGGCAGGTGGGACTAGATAGGATTGGGATATCTGGTCAGCATGGACTGAAGGGTTGGTCCGAAGGGTCTGTTTCCATGCTGTACATCTCTATGACTCTATTAGTATTCAGCATTTTTGAATCAAAATATTTCCATTGCACTTACACTGACAATTTTGGGATGTTATGAAAATCACCCATGTGCTATTATTCGGTTATGAGTGTCAGAGGTTGATTAATTTTATTTTAAGTGACCCTTTCCCACATATCTGTAGGCAAGATGACTTTGGGTCTGATTTGTGCTGCAGGTAGCTTGAGAGGGGAACGAGATTTTTAAAAGAAGCAAACGCAGTGTGAGAAAAATCTTTTTCACACGGTGAGTGTATCAGGTATGGAATGCAGTGTCTGGAAACGTGGTGGAGACAGTTTCAATCGAGGCATTCAAGAGGGTTAGATGACTTTTAATCAGAAATAATGTGAAAGGTTATAGGGAAAGAAGAGGAGAGTGGCTGAAAATCACACTGCTCATTCAGGAGGGCCAGAGCAGACCCTGTGGGCTGAACAGCATCCTTCTACACCCGAACAATGCCCTGATCTGTGATTCTGTAACCAGGTGTGTATGGGTGAGAGCTCTCCCAACTTGTTATATATTCAAGCATTTGTCATTTCCTCATGGCTCCTGGGACCTAGCCATAGTGGATGCTGGGTGAAAGGCTATTGAAAGGGTTTGGGGATTATGAGGAAACATGGAACTGGCACAGTGCATGTGAGGGCATTCAGGGTTATTAGCAGGATAATTGAGCATGGAGATGGCATGGGAGACTGAGAAGCCATGGAGAGGGGCATGAGGGCACATGGGTCACGGAGGGGAGGGTGAAGGGTAAAAGCTGGAGGACTGAAAAGCCTTTTATTCATCTTGGTTGGAGTCTCAGAGAGCTGAGACAGGCTGTCTTACCACTTGCCCAACAGTGTGTTCGCTTCTGATTTGCTTCCAGTGTCAGTGAGTCCATTTCAATATGGCACCCCCCCCCCCCTCAAATTAATATTGCACATAACGCGGTCTTCAATTTCATACCAGGTCAATGAACTAGGAAACTTCCCAAGCTATTGGCCTCAGGAGCAAAAATCTGACTCAACTTCTCCTTATCTCTAGATATGCAGGCCAGGGTCATTTAAAATAAAGTGAATTAACCTATAATGTACATATCAAATAATAGCACAGGGGTTATTTTCATAACACTGCAAAGTTGTCAGTGTAAATGTTATGGAAATATTTTGATTGGAGTGTGTTGCATACTGAATACTGTACAATCTCATTGTCAGAGTCTAATTATTCAGAAGACTGAGAAGTCAATGGAAAGTGTTGATTATGATAATCAATGTTGTATTCAATAGCAGGAATAAAGAATTTCTCAAGTGGTAGGACTATTATAAAAGCAATCTGGTATCTGCACTTCACATTCTACATTTTCTTCTAACAGTACAACATTCCTTGCACTTCATATAAATAAGCAATGCCATTGCATCCATCTGGAAGGTGCAGGCAAAGACTGTAATCTTCCAGACAATTGGAGAGTGTTTCATCAAACTCCTGACTTGTAACTTGTAGTAGATGCACTGGAAGAACAACAGTCAAGCAGATGGAGGGAGTTCCAGAATTTCAACTCAGCGACAGCAAAAGAATTGTACCAAAAACAAGATGGTGAGTGGAATCAGATGGCTTATGGCCCGATGTAATAGAGCTCATGGGTACAGAAGGTGTTTTTAATGGAGCCTTGGCAATTGGTGAGGACCTAGCTCTCATTTTCCATTACATACATTCCATTCCTCTGTATGGTAATTGCATAAACATTAGGACAAATTATGATATTACTCCTGGCCCCATTTCACTGTTGAAACTTCTCATCTTCTTCGCCCAGAGTGAGTCACCCTGACAGAGAGGCCAAGATATCAACTTGGCAGGTTGGACACAGAGGCTCCAGAGAATGATTAGGAGGAAGGGGAGCATGTCAATTGAAATGGAGAGAGTGGGAATGATTCTGAAAATATGGGCTAACATTTGAATATCTTTATTTATAGCATAAAATGTAGGAATTTGTCTTTGTTGTCTATATGCCTGCATACATAAATGATCATATTCAAACTTGTCTCCTGATTCATGATCACTTAGTCTTCAGTCGAGACTTTCTCCACGTTACATATTCTGATTTAAAATGATATCCTGCCATAGTTACAAAGCCATAAAGCGCAGTAATCAGTGTCAAACATTTCTGCTAGGCCAGACCAAAAGTGGTATGTTTTTTTAAAAAAGCCATTTCACCACTGATTGGGGAAGTTAGCAGCCAGAACAACTGCATCTTTGGAGGCCTCTGAATGTGCAATGCTTTCTGTAAGTGCAAGTGATATGAACTTTGCCCTGTAGAATAAATGGGACTGAT
Organism: Chiloscyllium plagiosum; assembly: GCF_004010195.1. Taxonomy (NCBI): domain Eukaryota; kingdom Metazoa; phylum Chordata; class Chondrichthyes; order Orectolobiformes; family Hemiscylliidae; genus Chiloscyllium; species Chiloscyllium plagiosum. Next base: position 83,996,562 of record NC_057715.1, on the reverse strand, counting down.
TCCAGAGCACTGACAACCTCAGCACAAGATGGAAACTCTTCAACAGATGCATTAAATAGATAATTCTTTGATACGATCATACATTGGCAGGAGTGTAGCTCGGATCAGCTGTCCCTTATACACTTGTTGGCAGATGGTGGGCTTACTGTGTTGAAGCATGAATGTTTCATTTATAGAATTCTTTCCGCCTGTGGCCTTGGCTGTAAAGCAAAATTTTTCTTTAATTTAGTAAGTTGCCAAACCAATCATTTGAATCATGGCTTTTTTTTTTGTCACAGCTCAAACAGGAATGGTTTAAATATTATGCAATTCCCTTCAATGTTATTATTATGGATTCTTAAAATTAATCATTTCCATATTCATATTACTTTGAAGGTCAACACAAGGGTGCAGCAAAATCACATCCTTTTCATAAAAGCACAAGAAGAGAAGAATAATAAATGATCACGAGTCATATTTGAATCACATGTTAACAACTAACTTAGACAAACAAAGCAATTATTGTAACATACCAGCATGCTACTAAAGTACAACATTCTTGTAAAGCACCCTAAAGCAATCAACAAACAGGTGTACAAGTATATAATTTTTAACAGATATAAATATCCAGTTAAAGCACAATATGTTAATGTATATAGGTCCCACATACATTCACATTTTCCTGTAAAAGACATTTGCTTCCCGCATTAAATCCCTAGAGTGCGGAAGCAGGCCTTTTGGATCCATATCAACCCTCCAAAGTTCATCCCACTCAGACTCACCCCACTAATCTATAATCCTGCATTTCCTATGGCTAATCCACCTAGCCTGCACATCTCTGGACTCTATGGGCAATTTAGCATGGCCAATCCACCTAACCTCCACATTGTTGGAGTGTGGGAGGAAACCAAAGCACCCAGAGGAAACCCAAAGTTGGAATCGAATGAGAGCACCTAACACCATGAGGCAGCAGCGCTAACTGTTAAGCCACCTTGCCACCCACATATGAAACCATAGAGAACAATGACAGCAAAAATGATCAAAGTAGGAAAAGTTGAGCAAAAACAACTTTGAATGGCAGAAAGTAGCATACCAAAAGAAATTCCTGTATATATTTTAAAATTAATTGTGACTGAAGGTGTTTCAACTGTCTATGTCATATGTAAAAGCTAATAATTCAGATTCATGACTTTTCATCAGGTCTCATACTTGGATATGAGTTTCAGCAGTTGAAAGGCTGAGGCAGAAGTAGAAGCAGGCAAACAATAGAGGTGAAAATAGGCAATATTTGTGACAGAGAAGATGGGGATTGAAAGCTCAGCTCTCAGTCAGATAGACGACCATGGCCGTGCAACGTTCGGTTCACCCTGAGACGAGAGAGGAATTAATGACAAGAGTATAAAGTTTGTGGTAATTGCTGAAGCCAAAGATTTCATATGTCCCAGTTTTCAGTTGTAGGATGATTGGCTCTTTCCACAAGTCAGCAGTGATGCAGTGAGGAGAAATATAGATAAGATGAGAGTGTCATCAATATAAATTTGGAAGCTGACTCAATGTCTGCAGCTAATGCCACCAAGATACAGAGTACCAATGAGAAAGAAGACACAAAATTAGGTGCTTGATTGAAACCTGAGGTAATAACCCCAAAGTTACTTTAGCAACAATTGAATAGCTAAGAATGGAACCAAATTAAGGCAGTTTCAATGAGCAGAACAACAGAGAGGAGGCATTAAAGGGAGATGTGTAACTAACGATTTAAACCGCACAGGTCCAGAAGCATGAGAATGGATAAAGCACTGCGGTCATTGTATTAGAGGATATTATGTGAAACTCTTCCCCCACTGTATGGTTTCTATTCTTCCATAGTCCTCGCCTCTTCTTCAGCTTGTCTCTGGTTCCTGTTGGTGACAGCACCAAAAAAATTTGCTTCACTTGTATTCAGATAATACTGAATTCTAAAACTCTCACCTGCCCCGACTCCTCCATTGCATTTGTTGGTATTATATCCAATCTTGATCATTTCATAAATGCTTTGAACTATATATTGGGATAGCTGAAGATCTGGAGCCAGATCTTCATGGTCCCAAATGGAGACAGGACTGAGGAAAAAATGGCTACTAGACGCAGTGGCTGGAGATCCCACTTCGTAGCCCTCCTATATCAATTTTCCTGAGGACGGGAGAGGGAGAATGCTCAGGGACTCATTCACTCTAATGAAAGAGGCATAGTTGGGCTCATTTAGAGCTCACACCAACTAAGCTTGTTAATTTTCATAGAGGTGGCCAAATTTCAGCAGCTTTTGGATTTATCCCAGCGACATGAGGCATAAACCAGGGATTAGAGATAGGCAGTGTTTAAAAGGTGAGTAAAATTATTTTGTTTCCTTTATAATTCATCATGAAATGATGTAACATGAGTTGTGTCAGTTATTATAGTGCTGTAAGATTGGTAGATTGAATATTGTGTTGGCCAGATTGTTCTTTCTGTGAATTAGCGAATCAGCTAAGTGAAAAATCAATATTGTAAGTGCAGAAAAGTCTTCAGATGAGTTTTTAAACAATGAATCTAATGGATAAAAAAGTAGAGTATATTTCACATTATTAAAAAGGTAGCCTAGTATAGTAATCAAATGCAAATGCTTCATCTTCTCCCATTCTGTTTATGTATTCAATTCAGACATCTCTTGAGATAGGAGTTCTGAAGTCTGTTTACTCTGGGGGTTTTACTGGCTCTTGACTGCATACTTAAACATTTTACACATGCTTGACATTGTTTACATGAATGCTCTGAAAATGCTTTGAAGAGGGGGTCTGAAATAAATAGAACAGAAATGGATGGAGAAAATCAGCAAGTCTTGTAGCATGTGTGAGAGTAAACAGAGTTAATATTTCAAGACCAGTGACCCTTCTGACATGACGTGCAGATTTGCTTCAGCAAATGTCAGTTTTGTTTCAGATCTCCAGCATCCACCTTGTTTCATTGCATTGAAGAGGCTTTTGTTTAGTCATGATTCGGAGATGCCGGTGTTGGACTGGGATGTACAAAGTTAAAAATCACACAACACCAGGTTATAGTCCAACAGGTTTAATTGGAAGCACACTAGCTTTCGGAGCGACGATCCTTTGCTTCCAATTAAACCTGTTGGACTATAACCTGGTGTTGTGTGATTTTTAACTTTGTTTAGTCAAGAAGTCTTATAGACTATTCAAAGGCCTCTACTTGGTAATATATGGCTTGTGAGCTCTGCTTAGAAAGTAGATGATGATTGAGGGCAATGAAGGTAAGAGGATGAGAGAGTGAGAGTGACAGGGCTGTGGGGATAGGGTGAGGGACAGTTTTAAAATGGTCAGTAGGTCTTATGTACAGATGAATCACTGACTGGCACAGAAGTACAAGGCCAAGGCTTTTCGGTATCAGCGATAGACTTTTTAACATTCTCACTCTGGACTCTGTCCACCGCACACCTGCATCCAGACCATACAGGGGTGGACTCTCAGAAAAACCAAGAAGCTGACCATCTTGAGTTAGAGGTGGTATTGTGAGATTAATTGCACCTCCCAATTTATTTTGTACTCTTGTCCCAAATGCAACTCTTTTCCTTGTCAATAGTCCCCAACTGAACCCGATTATTTGCTTCCTGTTCAATCCCATATGAGTTTAAGACCCCACCTCCTCTAAAGATCATCAAACATCATCTTAATAACATTGCCGGTCTCTGCCCCTAACTTCTGTCAATCTTCCAATGAAACCTGGTATTGTCACTTGTAAATTCGTTCTCTTAGCTGGCCACCTATTCTCCACCCTCTATAAACATTACACAACCTTCTGCTCCCAATATTTTATTCCAAATCTGGTTCATTCAAGAAGACCCTCTTCAATAACCTACATGGGCTTCCAACCCAGCTACTCCCTCTCCCACCCTCAGCCCTAACAACATACAAATTTTAAATAATTTCTTGGTATTAATGTTTATTAATTCACTCAATACTACATCTGAAACATCTGCCAGTTCTGCAATGACTCCAACAGGCTCTCCATTCATCTTCATCATGCTTATTGTTCATTCCTACCTAGCTTCACCACTCAATCGACTGCTATGTTTTCATTATATGAAATGTAATGCATCCATCTCAGTTTTTAGCTTAAGCTATGGAAGGACAGCTCAGCCATTTACAGTGCCCATCTGTGGCATGTGGGAATTCATGAACACTTCATGTGACCAAGATCAGTACATGTGTAGGAAGCTTCAAAGGCTGTAGAACTTTGAGCTTCATGGTTTGGAGTCACTGTGGCGAATCTGCACTTGGTGTAGTTCTATCAATACATCTGAACCTGGTTTCATCACTAAAAATAAACAAACGTGTTCACTAGCAATGGAATAAATACTTAAAATAACTTAAAAGAGTATACAGAACCAGTTACTAGATCATTTTTTGGCTGGGCTAGCATTCAATGCCCATCATTAATTGCCCTGGAGAAGCTGCTGGTGAGCTGCTTTCTTGAAACACTGCAGACCATTTGGTGTAGGTAGTCCCACAGTGTTGCAAGGGAGGGAGATCCAGAATTTTGACCCAGCAACACTGAAGGAATAGAGATATGTATCCAGGTCAGGATGGTTTGAAGGGAAATTTCAGGTGATGGTATGTCAATGTCTCTGCTGCCTTTGTCCTTCTAGATGGTAGCAGTCATGGGTTTGGAAGGTGCTATCTGAAAAGCCTTAGTGTATTTTTTCAGTGCATCATGTAGATGATACACAATGTTGCTACTGTGCATCAGTTGTGAACGGAATGAATGTTTGGAGTTTTGGAGTACTATATGTAGTTTCGGTCTCCTTATCTCAGGAAGGATATCATTGCTAAAGAGGGAGTGCAGCAGAGGTTCACCAGACATGTTTGTAGGATGTGAGAACTGTCCTATGAAGTGAGGTTGGGTAAACAGGCCCTGTATTCTCTAGCGTTTAAAAGAGTGAGAGGTGATCGCATTGAACCTTATTCAGTACCTAAAGGGATAGACAAGGTAGAAGTAGACACAATATTGTTTCCTTTGATTGGGGAATCTCGGATCAGAAGGTATAATTTAAAAATAAGGGATGATGCCACTTAGGTCTGAGATGAGGAGAAATTATTTTACTTAGAGGGTTGTGAAATTTGGAATTCTTTAGTACAGAGGGCTGTGGAAGTTTAGTTTTTAGTTTCAAGTATGTTTAAGGAAGAGATTGATAGATTTCTGATTGCTAATGGTGTACATGGTCATGGAATTGTGTGGGTAAAAGGCAGTGAAATATTTGATCAGCCATGATACTGAATACAGGAGGTTCAATAGGCTGAACAGCTCGCTTGTGTTCCTCTGGTCCAATGTTTGTGGATATGGTACCAATCGAGTGGACTGTTTTGTTCTGGATGGTGAGAGGCTTCTTGAGTGTTGTTGGAGCTTCACCAATCCAAGCAAGAATGGAGTATTCCATCGCACTCCTGACTTGCACTGTGGAGATGGTAGACAGGATTTGGCATGTCAGGAGGTGAGGTACTCACTAAAGTATTCCTAGCTTTCGACCTGTTCTTGTCACCATAGTATTTATAAGGCTAGTTCAATAACTCCTAAGGTGTTAATAGTGAGAGTTTCTGTGATGGTAATGCCATTGAACATCAAAGGGTGATCTTTAGATTCTGTTGCAAATAGTCATTGCCTGGTACTTGTATGGTATAAATGTTACCTCCTACTTGTCAGCCTAAGCCTGAATATTGTCCAAATCTTGTTGCATTTGGTCACGGACTGCTTCAGTATCTGAGGATTTGCAAATGGTGCTGAACATTATACAATCACCAGTGTACATGCCCACTTCTGATCTTATGATGGAGGGAAGGTCATTGATAATGCAGCTGAAGGTGGTTGGGTTTAGGGACACCACTCCTGCAGAGATGTCCTGGAGCTGAGATGACCGAATTCCAGAAAGCACAATTGTCTCTTTTTGTGCCAGGTATGACTCTCCTACCTCACCTCTGGAATTCAGGTACTTTTAAAAAATTAGGTATTTCTGGGAAATGAATGATTCTTTTCCAAACTCAGTTCCAAATTGGTGATACTTTTGGCATAGACTCCTGCACTTTCATTGATTGAACCAGGATAATCCCCTGGATTGATGGTAATAGTAGAGTGGGGGCTAATCTGGGCCATGTTTGAGTATAATTCTGCAGCTGCTGAAGGTTCACAGAACCTCAAGGATGCCCAGTCTTAGCTGCTAGATCTACCTGAAATCTATCCCATTTAGCACAGTGATGGTGCAACAGAACACAATGGACAGAACCCTCAGTGTATAGTTGGGTCTTCATTTCCACAGGTCACTCTTATTAGTGTTATCATGTGTAGATTCACCTATGCAAGGCAGAATGATGCGTATAAGATCAATAATGCTTTTCCTGTTTCTTGGTCCCCTCACCAGACACAGACCAACATCTACATCCTTTATTTTAATATGTTGAGCTCAGTTGATGCTCAATCATGAATTTCTCCAAGGTATTCCTCAGCTCTTGAAGCGCTAGTTTGGACCTCTCCTTGTTTCATGAAAAAGTTCTCAAGTATTTCCTGGCTTGTTGATTAGTCTCAAATTCACATTCCAGCTGTCATTTATGCAGGTTACCAACTTGGGAACAGTCAATTCCCAATTGGATGAAGCATTTCATTTTGTTGGGATGGCTTATCATTAGCTGCTTGCAGTTGTTGAATAACCTCTTGATACGCTATTTCTAAGGTTTCAAGTATTTCATAAAAATGCATCATATTCACCTTGGCCTTCTTTGCACATTCTTATAAGGATTTGTTGCATGTTGCTCATGGGATACCATCCATAGAGAATGCTGGAGAAACTCAGCAGGTCTGATGGCATCTGTGCAGAGAGAAACAGAGCTAATGTTTCAATACCGCCAGTTCAGTGCCTCTCTGTGTTGAGAGAGAAAATTATAATCTGGGATGCCTCTTTAGGCCGATCACCCTCATCTTTGGCATCTTTCTTTCCCATCATTTGCAGCCTCTTTTCTGAGAGAGGTGAAGGACGTGTATTATCTTTTTGTAATACTGAGGATGGAGATTTTGGAGTGGAGAGTGAGTCCTGACACACTGAGCTAACGTCAGCGTCATCTGTGGATGCTAAACAAAAAATATTCAAAGCCGTTCCAGCATTTCCACTTAATGAAGGTGAACAAAGGTTAGGAATTTCAATGATTTCTGTCTCATTGTCGCAAAATGCAGCATGTATCTGCCCTCTCCTTCTGATTCTAATGCCTAATGTGTTCCGAAGTTGAATGGAAAACAGTCTGAAAACTTTGGGGTCTCAACCATGGTGTGTTATCCTGAAGAATCAATTCTTGTCTCCCAGTATCCAATTTAAAATTAATTTTCTTACCATTACCCATGATATCTGCACACCAGAATTTATTTTGTGGAGTTGCAAACAGGACCAAAAGCTGACAGTGGGCCTGTTACACCCCTCGCAAAGATTTCATCCTGCTCATCAGACTTTTTAAATGTTTGGACACTTGACATCCCATCCACTGTAATGTTTTGCTCTTGTTTTCATTGTAATACAGAAGAGCAAAGGGTAGTTTGACTGACATTTATAAGGATCCTGATTCATCTTAATCAAGTGGATGCTGAAAGGATGTTTCCCCTTGTGAGTGAGTCCATAACTAAGGGGCACAGTTTTAAAATTAGGGGTCACTCTTTCAGAGTAGCTGGGGATGACCTTTTGTCTGAGACAGCTGTGAAGCTGAGGAACTCTCTCTCAGAAGACAATGAAGGCAGAGTCATTGAATATTTTTAGGGCAGAGGTAGATGATTTTGTGTTAGGCAAAGGAATCAAAGGTTACCCAGGATGGATGAGAATGTGCAATTTAGAAAGCAAACAGATCAGAGGAGCAGGGTTTGTCAGCTTTGTGTAGGCTTTGCGTTTCCATGATTCGATGCCTAAATGGGCATTGAATTCCAGCACCCACTGTACTGCTGCTGGGCCACTGTTTCGATTTATCCATCACTTTCTTTGGTCAGATAGCCTTGGTCCTTCACCATAATGTTGTAATGCCACTGGCACTCCTTGTCATTTGTCTCTGGTTCTGTGGCTCTCACCACCACTGTTACTATATAGCAAGATAAGGTCTGTACTTACATTAGTGATAAGGCTCCCCATGGTAGGCTATTGCATAAAATATGGAGGCATGGGATTGAGGGTGATTTAGCACTTTGGATCAGAAATTGGCTAGCTGAAAGAAGACAGAGAGCGGTGGTTGATGGGAAATGTTCATCCTGGAGTTCAGTTACTAGTGGTATACCATAAGGATGTGTTTTGGGGCCACTGCTGTTTGTCAGTTTTATAAATGACCTGGATGAAGGTATAGAAGGATGGGTTAGTAAATTTGCAGATGACACTAAGGTCGGTGGAATTGTGAATAGTGCTGAAGGAGGTTGCAGTTTATGGAGGGACATAGATAAGCTGCAGAGTTGGGATGAGAGATGGCAAATGAAATTTATTGCAGAAAAGAGTGAGGTGATTTACTTTAGAAGGAGCAATAGGAATAAAGAGTACTGCACTAACGGTAAAATTCTTGGGAGTGTAGATGAGCAAAAAGATCTCAGTGTCCATGTACATAGATCCCTAAAGTCGCCACCCAGGTTGACAGGGTTGTTAAGAAGGCATACAGTGTGTTAGTATTTACTGGCAGAGGGATTGAGTTTCAGAGCCATGAGGTCATGTTGTACCTATACAAAACTCTGGTGTGGCTGCACATGGTGTATTGCATACAGTTCTGGTCATTGCATTTTGGAAGGACGTGAAAGCTTTAGAAAGAGTTCAGAGGAGATTTAATAGGATGTTGCTTGGTATGGAGGAAAGGTCTTATGAGGAAAGGCCAAGGGACTTGAGGCTGTTTTCGTTAGAGTGAAGAAGGTTGAGAGGTGACTTAATTGTGACATATAAGATAATCAGAGGGTTAGATAAGATGGATAGTGAGAACCTTTCCCTCAGATGGTGATGGCTAGCATGTGGGGACAGAACTTTAAATTGAGGGGTGATAGATATAGGACAGATGTCAGAGGTAGTTTATTTACTCAGAGAGTAGTAGGGGTGTGGAACGCCCTGCCTGCAACAGCAGCAGACTTGCCAACTTTAAGGACATATGAATGGTCATTTGATAAACACATAGATGAAAATGGAATAGTGTAAGTTAGATGGGCTTCAGATCAGTTCCACTGTTAGCACAATATTGAGGGCTGAAGCTGTTATGTTCTATGTTCTATATTCTATGTAGTGAACTTTAATAGGACTAATTGGACATAACTGTATACAAGGGATAGCGAGAAAGGATATCTTCGGAAACCGGACTTGGGTCCCGGTTGAATGTGACCTGACATCACTGAGATAGCTCCTTATGGATATACAGTACTCAGTTGCTAATATTAGAGTAAAGATATAGTTACCCATTACTCCACATCATTGCTTTTACTTTGAAACACAGTCTCCTTATGTCACTTACTCATAAACTGTGGATCAAGCCACTGCTTGATAACTTCATTATCATCTTATTTCACATTGTTTCCTTATACAAGTACAAATACCATATTATAGTGATATTTTATGTTGTAATTATAACTGCATATCCAAATGCAATTTAATGCTTAGAGTTGTACCACTTTGAATGGACGTATCAGTACTGCAACCCAGACTCTTTGGCTCCTACTCCTGTGCTTATTAAATCAATCATATTTTAAAGGTTGGATTACTATTCCTGCTCAACCAGGCACTGGAATTATTTTTGAAAAGAACCTTTGAGCATGCTATTAGGGATTTTTCACAATGTATTATTGGGATTACCAGTATTATTTTCACATTACTTATTTCAACATTTACCTTACTTACAAAACTATTGAAGCAATGAACAGTTTCAACATTCAAGAGTAGCAGGGTTCATCATCACGGACATTTTGAAAAGTGTACAACTGTATAACAGATCATGATACATACAAACCTATATATTAGAAGTAGGGGAAGGCTAATCAGCTCTGCATGTCTGCTCCATGGTTCATTACGCTACGGGGTGAGTTGACTGTGGCCTCAACTCCACATTCAAGCCTACCAACAGCTCCATTGTTAGTCAATAATCCATTTACCTCTGCCTTAAAACTATTAAGTGGCTCTGCCCCAACCGTTCTCTGGGGAAGAGGATTCCAAAGGCCCTCTAGGAAAAAAAGATTTCTCTTCATCTTAATGAACTTAAACAAGGAGTTAGAAGGGCTAAAAGAGGCCATGAAATATCCTTGGCAAACAGAACTAAGGAAAATCCCAAGGTATTTTTATAGGTATAAAAAGACCAAGATGGTAGCTAGTGAAAGGGTAGGTCCACTCAAGGACAAAGGAGGGAATTTATGCATGGAGCCAGAGTAAGTGGGCGAGGTCCTTAATGAATACTTCCCATCCGTATTCACAAAGGTGAAGGATATTGTTGATGCGGAGTCTCGGGAACGGTAAATTAATATTCTAGGGCATGTTGATATAAAAACAGAGGTGATGTTGGGTGTTTTAAAAGCATTAAGGTAGGAAGGTTCCCAGGTCCTGATGGGGTATATCCCAAAATGCTGAGAGAGGCAAGGGAGGAAATTGCAGGTGCCTTGTACAAAATCTTTTCATCCTCTTTTGTCACAGGAGAGATCCCAGAGGACTGGAGAACAGCCAACGTTCTTCCTTTGTCTAAGAAGGGCAACAGGGATAATCCAGTAAATTCTGGATCAGTGGTGCTGGAAGAGCACAGCAATTCAGGCAATAATCCAGTAAATTACAGGCTGGTGAGCCTTAGGTCAGTGTTAAGGAAATTATTGGAGAAAGTTTTTAGGGACAGGATTTATTTATATTTGGAAAAATATTGACTTATTAATGATAGACAGCACAGCTTTGCGTGGGGAAGGTGGTATCTCACAAAATTATTGCTTCTTTTTGAGGAGGTGAGAAATCTGATTGATGAGGGCAGGTGGTGAATGTTATCTACGTGGTCTTTAGCAAGGCCTTTGTTAAGGTTGCTCATGGCAAGCTAATATAGAAGGTGAGGCTACATGGGATCTGTGGTGAGCTGGTAAGATGCACGCAGAACTGGCTTGGTCATAAAAGACAGAGAGTAGCAGTAGGAAGGTGCTTTTCTGACTGGAGTTTGGGACCAGTGGTGTTCCACAGGGATCGGTGCTGGGACCTCTTGTTTGTAATACACATACAGTAAATCCTCTGTATCCACGAGATCATGCCTCACAAATTCGCCTATCCATGCCAAAAAGTAAGTAACAACATAATCCAACATCCGCAGGCAAATTTCGGGTGTCTGTGATTTTTAAACGAGCTCGTGGGGGTTCTCAGGAAGGGAACCTTGATGAATATGGAGGAATGATTGTAAATGATTTGGAGGAGAATGTAGGTGGGCTGATTGGTAAGTTTGCAGATGACACAAAGACTGAGGGAGTTACAGATAGTGAGGAAGATTGCCAGAGGATGCAGAAGGATATAGATAGGCTGGAGACTTGGCCAAGAAATGGCAGATGGAATTCAATCTGGACAAAAGTGAGTTGCTGCATTTTGGAACATCTAATGCAAGAGGCAAGTATACAGTAAATGGAAAAACCCTCAGTAGCATCAACATACAGAGGGATGCAGGCATACAGGTCGCAGTTCCTGAAAATAGCAACACAAGTGGATAAGGCAATCAAGAAGGCATATAGCATGCTTGCCTTCAGGGCAGACAATATCAAAATTGGCAAGTCATTTTGCAGCTGTACAGAATTTTAGTGAGGTCACAACTAGAATACTGTGTACAGTTCTGGTTGCCAGGCTACCAGAAGGACGTGGAGGCTTTAGAGAGAGTACAGAAATGGTTTACCAGGATATTGTTTGGATTGGAGGGTATTGGCTATGAAGAGAGATTGGACAAACTTTGTTTGTTTTCATTTGAATATCCAAGGCTGAGAAGCGACCAGAAAAAGGTTTACAAAATTACGAGGGGTATGGATAGGTTAGACAGTCAGAGAGTCTTTTTCCCAGGTTAGAAATGTCAATTACTAGGGGACATTGATTTAAAGTATAAGGGGAAAGTTTAAAATGAGATGTGAGAGGCAAGTTTTTCTTTTACACAGAGGTTAGTAAATACCTGGAATGTGTTGCCAGAGGAGGTGGTAGAAGCAGATACAATAGCAACCTTTAAGAGGCATCTTGAAAGAAACATGAATCAGCAGGCAATAGAGGAATATGGATTGTGTGGCGGTGAGGACTTTTTCAATCTGTTAATGTCAACACTTCATCCCTCAGTCCCAGCATATTGGGTCACCATATCAGACAGAGCAATGCACTATCCCCCTACCAAAGCCAAGGTGGTGCTGACTGTTGATGACCCTCTTCCCACATTGCTCCTTTCCTTCCCTTCCTTTGCTCTATTGTCTCCTCCCCTTCTATGTTGAGTTGCACCACCACTATCAACCTTTTCAAATGTTATTCCCACTGCATTTCAGCACGCTGCCCCAGTGTCCACAACTGAGTGTCCCACATTCCGTCCTGTCACAGTGGCTCCTGATAAATCCCTCTTACCACTCTGACTTTCACATCGGAATTGTCACTGTCTTCCTGGGATGGGGAGTCCAAAACTAGAGGATGTAAGTTTAGAGTGATAGGGGAAAGATTTAAAAGGGACCTAAGGGGCAACTTTTTCACACAGAGGGTGGTACGTGTGTGGAATGAGCTGCCAGAGAAAGTCATGGAGGCTAGTACAATTACAACAGTTAAAAGACATATGGATGGGTATATGAATAGGAAGGGTTTAGAGGGATATGGGCAAAGTGCTGGCAAATGGGGCTTAATTAATTTTTAATATCTGGTCAGCATGGATGAGTTGAGCGAAAGGTTCTGTTTCTGGGCTATACATCTCTATATGACTCTTTCTGGCAAGTGGGAGAATGCAAATATGGATTTGAATAAGACAAGACTAACTATTAATGAGATGATAGTACATGTTAATGTATGCAAACAGCCTGTCATCTTCATTAGCAAGAAGCTTTTCTCACTGTTCAACACTTGGTCAGGCCTTTTGCTCTCAATGTCAAGAAGTGCCTCACTGCTGCTCTCATGCAATTGTCACTGTCTTCCTGGGATGAGGAGTCCAAAACTAGAGGATGTAAGTTTAGAGTGATAGGGTAAAGATTTAAAAGGGATCTAAGGGGCAACTTTTTCACACAGAGGGCGGTACGTGTGTGGAATGAGCTGCCAGAGAAAGTCATGGAGGCTAGTACAATTACAACAGTTAAAAGATGGGTATATGAATAGGAAGGGTTTAGAAAGATATGGGCAAAGTGCTGGCAAATGGAGCTTAATTAATTTTTAATATCTGGTCAGCATGGATGAGTTGAACAAAAGGTTCTGTTTCTGTGCTATACATCTCTATGTGACTCTTTCTGGCAAGTGGGAGAATGCAAATATGGATTTGAATAAGACAAGACTAACTAATAATGAGATGATAGTACATGTTAATGTATGCAAACAGCCTGTCATCTTCATTAGCAAGAAGCTTTTCTCACTGTTCAACACTTGGTCAGGCCTTTTGCTCTCAATGTCAAGAAGTGCCTCACTGCTGCTCTCATGCAATTTTCCCAACTTTCTCACGAAAGCCAAAGTTAATCAATGCTTGGGAAAATTGCACCTCTTACATCTTCTTCACGACATACCTTTTTCCCTGTCTTCACATCATCAGCAAATCTAGCAACTATATATTTGGTCCCTTCACCTTGTACAACTTATAAATAGATGAGGCCACAGCACCGAACCCTGGGCTGCTTAGAGCTTGAGAACCTGAAAATAACTCATTTAATACCTACTGTCTACTCTTAAGACAATCAGTATTTATTAACTTGAGCTATTCCATCAAACTTCTCCTGTCGTCTTGATGTATAGTGAAGCATTTGCAGATATAAATGCACAATCAGTAAGATTTCATTATTGCTGGAAATGTTCACATAGAAGATCATTTCTGTACAGTGCTGTGCTATCAATGCATCGGAAATGAAAGCACAATGTGCGTTTTAGTGTTCATTGCATTGGGAAATTACAGTCTGGTTTGAAATGTTCTTTCACATATTTGATGTAAGATTTCCTCATCCTACCTATTCACACATCATTGTTAATGAAAAGGATTCCAAAGAAGATGTGCATTTTATCGCGATTTTTCTCACAGTGGTTTGCTGCAGTGTCCAGCTGATTAATTTTTAATTCCTGGAGACTCCCAGATCACCATCAAAGGGTTTACATTCTAAATTTGATGCGAAAGCCTCAGAAGAACCAAAGACAAACACAGCTACACTTAATGTTAGCAGTAAAAATGGCCATTCGTTCAGCACCTCTCCTCCAGATTAAGTTGTAACAAATTTACTTTTAAATGTTTTGCGGAGGATGCAATACAAAGCTACTCTAAAGCTTTTCCCACTAAGGATCCTTTTACTACTCAACTTTTTATAAGTCAGTAACATAAGAAAATTGACACATCATTACAGAGGACATAATCATGACTGATGCCTGTGAGCTGCTGAAGAAACAAAATAACATTGGCACAGTGAGCCAAGTCATATTAATGACCACTTGCCAGTGCACACGGCCATATAAGCACAATGAATATGAGCTGCCTTACTGAACAAAATTTAATCCTGGATCAAATGTCCAGCAGCAAATAGTAAAGTACATTTCTCCCATTATTATTTTTCTCTTTCAGTATCATCACTGTTCATCTCAATGCCTAACGCAATCCATTATAAATATCAAACAGTGAGATAAAACGTTATGAATCAGTGCAGGTCCTGACCTCAGCACACAAAGCACAATCAGATTAGGAATTTCAATGTGACAGTGATGACCCTGACCTTTAGTTATTTATTATTGTGCAGAATAACATGAAGATCCCAGTGACCTAAAGGAAAATGAGATACAGATGGCAGAAGCCCTTACCAGAAATTGGCTAAGTGTCAATTTCATCAGGTTTCATGGAGGGTTTCTCTCCATCAGTCCGAGCACTTTTCACACATTACTATCCCTGACTCATCTCATTAACCAGGTACCATGTCCCTGTGGAACCTCTCTCGTTATGGTAGCCTAATTTTTCCACTCACCATACACACAAGTACTCACCACTTTTAGGATATCCCAAGATTCCTGGTTCCAATACCATAGAAACATGGAAATTGGGAACAAAATTTGGCTCTTCAATCCTGCTCTGCCATTCAAAATGATCATGGCTGATCATCCAATTCAGCACCCTGCTCCTGCTTTCTCCCCTGAGGATTTGTTTCTTTTCATCCTAGGAATTATATCTAACTTCTTCAAAACATTCAATGCTTTGGCTTCAACTACTTTCTGTGGCAGAGTATTCCACAGGCTCACCATTCTTTGGGTGAAGAAATTTCTTTTCATCTTAGTCCTAAATGGCTTACTCTGTATCTTTGGACTGTAAGCTCCGGTTCAGGACTCCCCAGTCATCAGGATCACCCTTACTGCATTTATCCTGTATAATCCTGTCAGATTTTTAGAGGGTTCTATGAGATCACCTGCCTTCCAGTCTTCTAAACCCTTTTATGTTTATCTTAAAAGGCCAAATAGTGTTAGGTCAAGCTCTACAGTTCACCAACCTTGCATGGTTGATGAGACTTGCCCTGGACTTGGCAGGTAAAAGGGAAATCCATGTGCCACTTACAGGTTATGACCTGGAGTTCCTGGTGAATGAGGGGCTTCAAAAGAGGGCTGTCCTCTTCCTGCTGGCAGAGGACACCATGACACCAGACCCCATCACCTTACCACCTGAGTCAGTGCAGTGCCCATGATCTTGAGGAATCCACAGCAATCCTGCCAGAACATCAATAATCATCTCCACTCCACCAGGATAAGTGGCACCATCTCTCACACTCACTCTATCTCTGCCTCTGCATACACTTCCCCCCAAGGTTCATGCTCTACCATTCTCAGTATTGCATACATCTTTCCTCACTTTCTCCCACCCATCAATTTCTCCTGCATTCACTAAACCCCACATGGACTCTACATTAATTACCTCACTACCTTTCTCCACACTGTACCAGCACTAACATTCACTCCCATTTCAATCAATCAATCTCTCCCTTTGCCATCTGACCATGCCCAAGGCCTAGCCATATCTCCATACTGACCATGTCCACACCCTTGCTCTCATGTCGGGTGAAGTACTTGAATGACTGTCCCAGGATCTCCTGACAGCAGTAGTCCCCTTGGCCTTGACTAATGGCTACTTCCCTTACACCTTCAATCATTGCCATTTGCTTCAAGTACTTTGTGGGTTTGCCATGTAAGCTGCTGACCCATGAGGTAGATGTGAAATCAATGTAGCACAGTGCCATATAGAAACATGTCTGACCCCTTGACTGATAGTTGCTGATAACCATGGCAAGCTGCCTGGCTTTCTGTCTGTGCTGAACGGCAAGGTAAGATAGAAGCATGATTCCTGAAGAAGGGCTTATGCCCGAAACGTCGATTCTCCTGTTCCCTGGATGCCGCCTGACCTGCTGTGCTTTTCCAGCAACACATTTTCAGCTCTGATCTCCAGCATCTGCAGACCTCACTTTCTCCTCAAAGATTTCAACCTACTGCGAATCCTCTTACAAGGATGCCTTCCTTGAAGAAGTTCTCTTCCTCCCTCTACAAAGATTTCAGTGAGTCCCTCTCTCACTGCACCCCCCAGGTCATCTCCTCTGCACAGAAGCTCTTCAGCCACATTCTCAAACAGACTCTCTACCACAGCCATATCTCTTTCCTCAGCACCTGCCTACGGAACCGACTTATCCCGCACGGACTCCGGACTACGTTCCGACCAACAAAACTTGGACCCAACCAGGACAACCAGTACCTACAACAAATCCGAAGCCCCATTCCTGAAGAAGGGCTTATGCCCGAAACGTCGATTCTCCTGTTTCCTGGATGCTGCCTGACCTGCTGTGCTTTTCCAGCAACACATTTTCAGCTAGAAGCATGGTAAGGCAAGGCCATCCAAGGGGAGCATCCCATTAAATGCAAAGTGAGTGTGCATAAAGAGAGCAAATGAGCAATCTTGAGATGCTTGCAGACCCAGTCTGTGAGTCCCTGTCCCATTGACTGAGTGTCCTGGCAGCAGCAGCAATGTAATAAAAGGTGCTGGTACACTCCACAATGTTGTATTGAATTGCAGAGGTGTACTGTAGTGGATTGAGATAAACCATGTGGGTGTGTTGAGGCTGGTACTAGCGTCTGTGGATGTGGACTATGTGCAGTTGCTGCCAACGGGGTGTGCTCTGCAATCTTAGTGCTGGTTGTCAAAGACAGAGATCCAGAGAGCAAGTAGCGAGCTTGATCACCACTTGGACTTTCATGTTGGGAATTCTCAGCATCTACCTTCTACCTTTCTTTTCTTTTGTTTTTTTTCAGTGCTCTAAACTGAGGAGACTCTAAATCTCCTGGTTATATATTTTCTTTCTTTCTTCCTTCTTTCTTGTCTTCCCCGACACGGCCGCCTAACTGCGGTAGTGCTTATTTTTTCCCCAGGACCCATGCTGTGTGTGTGCAGGTGCGAGACACAGTGAGAGACACAAGGTGCACGAAGCTTTATTCAGGTTCCACCACCAGGAAGATAGGAAAACACCCGGGTGGCCAGTGACAAGCAGAGCCCTTCACAACAAAGAGCAATGCTGTGAGATCAAACAGTGAAGGGGAGGGCAGAGATTAAATCAAAATAAAGTTGGAGGGGAAATAATGCACTCCACTCCCTGCAGTGCCCACCTTTCCCTGAAAATCTTGAGGGTGTTGGTGGACACCGCGTGCTCCTTCTCCAAGGACACCCGGGCCCTAACGTAACCGCGGAAGAGGGGCATGCAGTTGGCCCTAACGACCCCCTCCACGGCCCGCTGCCTGGACCTGTTAATGGACAGTTTGGCCAGGCCCAGGAGCAGACCCACGAGGAGGTCCTCTGACCTACTCACCCTCCTCCACACCGGGTGCCCAAAGATCGGGACCATGGGACTGAAGTGCAACCAAAAACAGAGAAGAAAGGTTTTTAAGGAAATCAAAAAAGGGAGTGCAAATACCCACACCCAAGCTGCTACTTTCTATCCAGTGGGTGGAAGAATGGGAAGCTGCATGTCAATGAGGTGTAATTAATTATTAATAAGGCTGATAATGAGCAATAATCCCTGTTGGCAGGCTTTCCACTGCTCACTAGTGAGAATCTCATCTCAATGTCCAAGACTTGTTTGGGAAATATGATGTTTTGGTCCTATCACCAAGAAGGGACTTGCTCGATGTTTCATTCAATTTTCCCAAGTTTCTCACGGTAGCCCATACTAGCCAGGGCCTGGGAGGATTCTGCCTGTACACTGTACTGAGCCAGGCAGACATGAAATTGGCTGCAATAAGAGGAGACTGGAAAATTGATCAGGGATCTATTTCACT
This sequence comes from Chiloscyllium plagiosum, assembly GCF_004010195.1. Classification (NCBI taxonomy): domain Eukaryota; kingdom Metazoa; phylum Chordata; class Chondrichthyes; order Orectolobiformes; family Hemiscylliidae; genus Chiloscyllium; species Chiloscyllium plagiosum. Next base: position 83,978,081 of record NC_057715.1, on the reverse strand, counting down.
GACTACTCATGGGTTTCACCATGTCTATAAAAGTTTCTATCAAAGGTCAGGGGAAGTAAGAACAGGACTATCCTAATGTGAGCAATCAAAATACACAAACATTGAGAAAATATTATAGCTCTTTAGCATTAGCAACATTGTAATTTGGAGTATTGCTTTATGCCCAGCATCATGGGCTGTTAAGGGGAATGGCGTAGAATGGGTTACAGGGTATAAAATGAGTCAAATAGTCTGAACTATAAAAAGGTTAAAACAATGACTGCAGATGCTGGAAACCAGATTCTGGATTAGTGGTGCTGGAAGAGCACAGCAGTTCAGGCAGCATCCGAGGACAGGCAAAATCCGAGGACAGGCAAAATCGACGTTTCGGGCAAAAGCCCTTCATCAGGAATAAAGTCAGACCCGAAACGTCGATTTTGCTGCTCGTCGGATGCTGCCTGAA
>NC_057715.1:83969106-83977290 GCF_004010195.1 Chiloscyllium plagiosum | reverse complement strand
GTTGGGGGGGCGTGGACCTGACCAGGTAGTCACGGAGGGAGTGGTCTTTGCGGAAGGCGGAGAGGGGTGGGGAGGGAAATATATCCCTGGTGGTGGGGTCTCTGCCTTTATTCCTGATGAAGGGCTTTTGCCCGAAACATCGATTTTGCCTGACCTCGGATTTTGCCTGTCCTCGGATGCTGCCTGAACTGCTGTGCTCTTCCAGCACCACTAATTCAGAGTCTGACGTATTGTCAGGATAACCTGTTCCTCGCCTAAAAGGAAAATAATTTTGGTAAACAGCAGGAGTCACTAACCAGGTGTTGCAGTAGCAAAGGCCTGAAGCCTGCTCACTGTGTCTTTTCATTCTCTGCAGAGGTAGTCTTTACTGTGGTGGTGAGAATTTTAACTGCCTTGACCAGAAACTAGAGCATGAGGCAGGAGCAAAGCTGACCCTGCCAAGTTACACTCAGATTTCACTGAAGCAAAAAATCCTATCAGATGCAAGTTTAATTTCTGGTCTGTCCTGCAGAAATTACTGATGGAAGGGCAGCGAGTTTGTGCGCTAGAGCAGGAAGAATAAAAGCCACCAGAATTCTCTGGCCGGTTTGATACCCAGTGAATCCTTCCAAAATTGAACAATGAGTGAGGACAGATAGCATTTCTTTTCTCTATTCAGCAGCATTCAGAATAGGTTTCCCAAGTACAGCTGTAAGCAACCAGAAGAAACTCAGGCTGGAAAGCAGCCAAATTTTGATGTTCAGGCCTCCAGTCCAACAGTTAACCTCCTCCACTCCCTCACCTTTACTTTGAGTCACTTCCACCTATCCTTCCTCTTGGTGCTCCACTCTCCTTCAGACAAAAATCTCTGTTCCTATTATATTGGTTTACAACCCACAGCATTACCCCACTGCCTAAGGAACTTCGCAATTTATTGGGTTAAGACTCGATCAAAATCACTACAATCAAAGAAGAATGATTGAATCCCTACAGTGTGGAAGCAGGCCATTTGGCCCATTGGGTTTATACAACCCGTCCAAAGAACATCACACCCATCCCACTACCCCTGTCACTCTGTATTTCTTGTGGCTAACCCACCTAGCCTAAACATCCATGGTCACTACAGGGAAGTTAGCATGGTCAATCCACCTAACCTGCTCATCTTTAGACTGTGGAAGGAATCCGGAGCACCTGGAGGAAACCTACACAGACACGGGGAGAAAGTGCAAAGATAGTCCACACAGACAGTCACCCGACGTTGGAATTGAGCCTGGGTCCGTAGCACTGTGAGGCAGCAGTGCTCACCATTAGCTGACATGCTTTTCAGATTCTGACAGGTTAGGTTGGTTGTGGTAGATCCAGCATTTTCTATTTTCATCAGTAGAAAACATAAAGTGGTACTTACACTGCTGCTCGGATCTTTATGATCATAACGTAGTGACCCTTTCCCATCTTTACAGTTATACCACCATTTTCTAGGGAAAGGAATCAGTACACACTATCCAGTGTTTCTCACATCAATGAATATAGATTGTTTCTATCAATTGAAACTTTCCCAGTATCCCTTTGGTGTGCTATTGATCACCAATTAAATTAGATCAAGAGGATGCAAGTTTAACCGACAGCATTAGAGGATCTCAGCTAGGCGAGCAACACAACTGATACAAGTCTCAGCATTGCGGGAGTTTGGAGAAAGTGAAAATCACTCAGGATCTCCTGCCCCGATCATTCGCCAGTGACGCCAACTCAAAAGTGCATGGCACATGAGACCAGGGTCAAACTCCACTCTAAAGAATCCTCACTAACTGTGTGTGGCAGACACTGTCAACAATCTCTGCTTAGGACTGCATGTTAACAGTGAATTATCCGACCGAGTTAAAACAGTGATCTCATCAAGCAGAGAGGAGGAAAATTAAACAATACACATGCTTTCACCCTCGGCAAATACAGTCACCAATATCGCTTTATATAAGAGATATTTTTCTAGTTCTATTAGTTATACAAAAAAAACTGAATAGATTTATGAGGCATTCAGTAGAGTTGTTAAATTTACTAAAATCTAATAAAGCATATTCTGCACTTCTAAAATGGCTTCTGGGCAGAAAAAATAAATGCATTAAAACACTGTAGCATATCAGGTCCTCTTATAAATGCCTCAGATTTTATTGATTATCCACACACATGACAAATGTTAACAAACTACAGAATGGATGGTTCCGTCATCGTCATCTTTCAACTTCTCATCGCAAAATCAGTTTATACTTGTTTTCAGCTTCTATTCCAAAGTGAATACACTTTACACAATAAAGGAGATATAGGGTATGAATTTTCCTCAAATGTAAAGCCAATCGCATAGTTCTGCAGCTGGAAACTGCAGCAGCAGGATGTTGCTGCCACAGATTTATTTTATTCAGTAGTGGCAGGTGTAGTTGATCATTTTTTAATCTGATGGACTGCCACTCTCTGTGACATGAGATCGAAGCTGGGGGGGGTGGGGGTGTCACAATAAATGTTTACTGATTAAAGCTACAACGTTACCATTCAATCCTCCAAACCATCTGCACATGCATATACAATGAAGAAAACACAATCTTGAACAGTGAGACAATTGAAAGATCGAAACTATCTACAGAAACATCAAATGCGATAGTGGCTTTTAGGTTAGTTGAAGATGCTTTTAAAACCAAAATATTTTTCTCTTGAGAAAAGCTGCACGCATTCTCTTGCAGTCATTAAATTTAGCTTTGCAGGCTCTTTGGTCATAATTAAGACTGAAAGTCTACGCTTCAGTGAGAGGTGATGTTCCAACTGTATAATGCAAAAGATTTAACCAAAGACAATAAAAATGATAGTGAAGCAAGGATAAATGTCACAACTAGTACATCATTGTCAATATAGTCTAAAAGTTGCTGAGCAGCAAACAGCACTTATCTTAACAGATAATTAAATACATACATCTGTATGTCTTGTTGTTAAACAAAGATAAATCTCACCACAATCTAGTTTCAATTCATAAAAAAATGTGGGCTTCCATAGTGCCCATTTACACACAGTGGTGAAATTAAGTGTAGATTGCAACCTCACAATTCCCGATAGCCTGATAACAGAGATCATTTTGTGAGAAGCTTTCTTCTGATAGTGGGCCACCACCCTTCCAAGGCTGGTTAAGCCTCTGATAGGGGCTGTAGCCTCAGAATAGATATCAAGGGCAAAGCTTTATCCTGAAATAGACAGGAGGCTCAGAGCCATCCTTTCAATTTGCCACATCAGGGAAATGTTTTCAGGTTGATGCCTTGACAAACAGAGAAGGGTCAGGCTCCAGAGATGGTCCCATGGCTCAATAACTTTTAAAAGGACAATATTCCACATTAAAAGCTTGCAGAAGTGCTTAGTGTTTGCAGAACTGTTTAAAGTTAGTGAAATCTACAAGGAGACAAATGCAAGTGCAGAAAATATGGGGTTCTCATTTCAAGATTTCTGCCGAGATCACTTGTTTCTTAGTCATGGGGGCTATAGTTTGCCCCTCTTTGAGTTACAGCATGACAAGAGAGCAGGGAGAGCCAGCATTGAACAGGCAATGTTGCTTGCAGAGAGAACAGGAGGAGGTTGATTTAGATTCAAGGAAACTGGGCTATCTACAGGGGCTGTTACCTATCTAGTGTTATCCAGGAGCATTTGGCTTATCTCAGTCTGAGCTAGGAACAGTGTGTACATTGACTCTAATTTACCAAAGATATTCATGTATGTCTGCTGTCTCCTTCATGCAGACCTACAGTTACACATCCAGGCAAGGATGTGCTATTACTGACTATGAACAGTGGCCCTGAGTTGTTTTATGTTGGGATCATTGAGATCTATATGGACTTCATTCAGGTATTTGACAAGGTAAACTGGTTAGCAAGGTTAGATCACATGGAATACAGGGAGAACTAGCCACTTGGATACAGAACTGGCTTGAAGGTAGAAATCAAAGGGTGGCGCTGGCGGGTTCCTTTTCAGACTAGAGTCCTGGAGAGCAGAAGTGTGCCACAAGGATCGGTGCTGGGTCCACTGCTTACTGTCATTTATATAAAATCATTTGGATGTGAACATAGGAGATATGGTTAGTAAGTTTGCAGATGACACCAAAATTGGTGGTGTAGTGGACAGTGAAGAAGGTTACCTCAGAGTACAATGAGACCTTGAACAGATGGCGAAAATGAGGACTGCAGATGCTGGAGATTAGAGTCGAGAGTGTGGTGCTGGAAAAACACAGCAGGTCAGGCAGCATCCGAGGAGCAGGAAAATCTTCCAGCACCACACTCTCAACCTTGATCAGAGGAGCCAATGAGCTGAGGATTGGCAGATAGAATTTAATTTAGATAAACGTGCGGTGCTGCATTTTAGAAAGGCAAATCGGGGCAGGATTACACACTGAACAGTAAGGACCTGGGAAGTGTTGCCAAACAAAGAGACCTTGGAGTGCAGGTTCATAGTTCTTTGAAAGTGGAGTCCCAGATAGACAGGAAAGTGAAGAAGGTGTTCGGTATGCTTGGCTTTATTAGTCAGTGTGTTGAGTATTAGAGTTGGGAGGTCATGTTGCAGCTGTATGGGAAATTGGTTAAGCCACTTTTGGAATACTTGTGCAGTTCTGGTCTCCATACTCTAGGAAGGATGTTGTGAAACTTGATAGAGTTCAGAAAGGATTTACAAGGAAGTTGCCAGGATTGGAGGGTTTGAGCTATAGTGAGAGGCTGAATAGGCTGGGGTTATTTTCCCTGGAGTGTTGGAGGCTGAGGGGTGACTCCAGAAATCTTTATAAAATCATGAAAGACATGGATAAGGTAAATAGACAAGATCTTTTCCTCTGGGTGGGGGGGGAAGAAGTGGTGGGAAAGTCCAAAACTAAAGGGTATAGGTTTAAAGATGAGAGAAAAAAGGTTTTAAAGTGACCAAAGGAGTTCATTTTTTCACACAGAGGATGGTGCGTGTATGGAATGAGCTTCTGGAAGAAGTGGTGGAGACTGGTACACTTATAACATTTAAAAGACATCTGGATGGGTTCATGAATAAAAAGGGTTTAGAGGGATATGAGCCAAATGCTGACAAATGGGACTAGATTAATTTAGGATAACTGATCAGCATGGACCAGTTGACCAAGGGGTCTGTTTCCATGCTGTACAACTCTATTACACTATTTCTGGCTGAACCCAGCGATATGGTGTCATAGAGCTTTACAGCATGCAAAATCGTCCTTTGGACCATCACATCCACACTGGTTATCAAGCACCAATCTACTCTAATCCCATGTTCCAGCTCTTCAACTGTTGTCTTGTATTCTAGGGCATTTTATGTGATCATCTAAAGGCTTCTTAAATCTTCTACTACCCTTGAGAAAGCGAGTTCTAGATACCTACCATCATCTGGATGAAAAATTCTTCCATAAATCTCCACTAAGACTTTTGCCTTTCACCTTAAATCTATATCTCATGGTTATTGAGCTCTCTACTGAAATATTTCTCTCTATCTACTCTATCTGTGACCCTCCTAATTTTGTGCATCTCAATCAGATTCCACCACCTCAGTCTTCTCTGCTGTAGGGGAAACAATCTCAGTCTTGAGTTGAAACTTTATTGCTGGAACAGCACAGCAGGTCAGGCAGCATCCAGGGAACAGGAGATTCGACGTTTCGGGCACAGGCCCTTCCTCAGGAAGGGCCTGTGCCCGAAACGTCGAATCTCCTGTTCCCTGGATGCTGCCTGACCTGCTGTGCTGTTCCAGCAATAAAGTTTCAACTTTGATCTCCAGCATCTGCAGACCTCACTTTCTCCTCAAACAATCTCAGTCTATCTAGTGTCTCTTCATAGCCGAGTCTCTCCAGCCCCAGCAACATCCTGGTGAAACAAGATTGCTGGAGAAATTCAGCAGGTCAGGCAGCATCTGTTAAGAGAAAATCAGAATTAACGTTTCAAGTCAAGTGACCCTCCGTCAGACCCTTCATTACTGGACTTGAAACATTACATTTGTTGCTATCTCTATAAATGCTGCCAGACTTGCTGCATTTAATTGAGCATTCAGTGCTTTTATTTCAGATTTCCAACATCCGCGGTTCTTTGTAATGTCCATTACCTCTGCACACTTGAGTACAAGTACATTCTTCCTATAGTGGCAACTATAACTGCACTGAGTAATCCAATTGTGGCCTAATGTGTTATTCAGCTCCATCATATCCTCCTTGCTTTTGTAATGAATTCCTCAATTAATAACTATGCCTTCTTAACCACCTCACCCACCATTCCTCTTGCCTTTGAATATGTACACCAAATCTGATGTTTGTAACACCTTCAAGCTGACCAATGCTCTTTATTGGAGAAGGGAGTCTCTTATCTTTCCTCGGATCAAAAAGGAGAAAGTGGAGTTCCTCAGGGTAGTGTCCTAGGCTCAACCATCTCCAGCTGCTCCAACAAATACTTTCCCCACCATCAAGTGGGGATGTTCGCTGATGATTGCACAATGTTCAACATTTGCAACTCGTCAGATACTGAAGCAGTCCATGTTCAAATACAACAAGATCTGGACAATATCCAGGCTTCGGCTAACAACTGGCAAGTAACATTCATGTCACACAAATGTCAGACAATGATTATCTTCAATCAGGGACAATCTAACCACTGGCCCTGGATTGAATGATGTTACCATTACTGAATCCCTCACTATCAATGTTCCAGGAATTACCATTGACCCAGAAACTCAATTGGACTCGCCACATAAAACAATGGTTAAACGAGCAGGTCAGAGGCTAGGAATACTGTAGTAAGTAATTCATTTCCTGACTGTCCAAAGCCTGTCCATCATCTACAAGGCATAAGTCAGGAGTGTGATGGAATACTCCTCACTTGCCTGGATGGGTGCAGCTGCAGCAACATTCAAAAAGCTTGACATCATCCAGGACAACGTAGCCCACTTGATTGGTGCTACACCCACAACCATCCATCCCTTCCACCACTGACACTCAGTAGCAGCAGTGTGCACTATCTACAAGATGCACTGCAGAAATTCAAAAATCCTTAAAATAAAACACCTTCCAAACCCACAACCACTTCCATCTTGAAACACAATGGGAACACTACCACCTGCAATTTCCCCTCCAAACTACTCACCATCCCAACTTGAAAATATCACCATTCTTTTACTGTCACTGGGTCAAAATCCTGGAATTCCCTCCCTAAAGGCATTGTTGGTACACATGTGCAGCAGTTGAAGAAAGCCGCTCACCACCACCTTAAGGGCATCGAGGAATGGGGAATAAATGCTGGCTAGCCATGTCCCATGAGAGAACAAAAATAATCTAGTTACTCTTTGGGTGACTTCTGCTTGATCTGCAATGGAAGCTGAGGCATTGGCCTTCAGATACTGTATAACAGTTGGGTGCACATGGATGATGATGGATAACTGATGTGTATGGCTAGTCGTTATGTTGTTGGTGATGATAGATTCATTGAAGACATGACCACTCCTGTAAGGTAAGTAAACATCTCTCACTAAGATTTTCAGGGCTAGACTGCTTACATTAGCAATGATGGTGATCTACTCCAACAGCCTTCTCAGTGTCTAAAGCCCTCTCCTCTTGTACTACAATGCATGAAAGTCACCAGTGCTGTGTCAGAGAACCCTGGAGCAAAATCTTGGGCCAGATGTGCCATTTCCACCTTGTTGGTAAAATCATGTCCGGGAGCCACATTCAGCATACCTGCAACCAGGCCGCATTCACTCTAAGTGGTGCAGGCTGGTTCTAACTGGTGCTCATTCTGCACAAACGTGGGTAAGGCATGCAGCCTCTCAGCAGTGTTTCATGCTATTCTACACAGCAGTATCAGCTAAATTACCAGGCAGAGCACATTTTCTGTGCTGCCTATGTAATAACAAAAAGACAGAGATTAATTCCACGTTGTGAACCTTACATGTTTTTTTAATGCTGAAAATGTGTTGCTGGAAAAGCGAAGCAGCTCAGGCAGCATCCAAGGAACAGGAGAATCGACGTTTTGGGCATAAGCCCTTCTTCAGGAATAAGGAAAGTGTGCCCAGCAGGCTAAGATAAAAGGTAGTGAGGAGGGACTTGGGGGACCGGCATGGGAAATGCGATAGGTAGAAGGAGGTAAAGGTGAGGGTGATAGGCCGGAGTGGGGTGGGGGCGGAGAGGTCAGGAAGAAGATTGCAGGTTAGGAA
>NC_057715.1:83960554-83968580 GCF_004010195.1 Chiloscyllium plagiosum | reverse complement strand
GAGGAGCGGGAAGTGGAGGAGATGCGGTGGATAGCATCATCGATCACGTCTGGGGGGAAATTGCGGTCTTTGAAGAAGGAGGCCATCTGGGTTGTACGGATTTGGAACTGGTCCTCCTGGGAGCAGATGCAGCGGAGACGAAGGAATTGGGAATATGGGATGGCGTTTTTACAGGGGGCAGGGTGGGAGGAGGTGTAGTCTAGGTAGCTGTGGGAGTCGGTCGGTTTATAGTAATGCCATCCCATATTCCCAATTCCTTCGTCTCCGCCGCATCTGCTCCCAGGAGGACCAGTTCCAAATCTGTACATTTACTATAAACCGACAGTTGGAGGAAGAGCGCCTCATCTTCCGCCTAGGAACCCTCCAACCACAAGGGATGAACTCAGATTTCTCCAGTTTCCTCATGTTCCCTCCCCTCACCTTGTCTCAGTCAAATCCCTAGAACTCAGCACCACCTTCCTAACCTGCAATCTTCTTCCTGACCTCTCCGCCCCCACCCCACTCCAGCCTATCACCCTCACCTTGACCTCCTTCCACCTATCGCATTTCCAATGCCCCTCCCCCAAGTCCCTCCTCCCTACCTTTTATCTTAGCCTGCTGGACACACTTTCCTCATTCCTGAAGAAAGGCTCATGCCCGAAACGTCGATTCTCCTGCTCCTTGGATGCTGCCTGACCTGCTGCGCTTTTCCAGCAACACATTTTCAGCTCTGATCTCCAGCATCTACAGTCCTCACTTTCTCCTCGAAGATCTTTTTTTAAATGGACTTGCAAGTTGGTCGAGGCACTAGAATGTTTAAACACGAAGTGACTGGCTGCCGTAATTACAAATGCTTTTAGAGACTAGAGGCAAATTGAAATATACATTGGCTTTTGTAACTATATTGTTATAAAATGTGACTGATGTCTCTGTCACAAGAAGCAATGTATAAAGAGCTATCTTAAATACCTTGGTGAGGTTTAATGCTGGATGAAGTAGCTTACACCCATGGTTTCTTCAAGCTCTGCTGCTCCATACAGAAAATGATTTCAAGTGGGTCAGTTCTGGAGAGGGTGTTGTTTTTATCTTCTTCTGTTATATCACAGGCATCCAAACAAAACGTTAGACATCACTAGGCTGGTGTTGCACATTCAAGCAGTTTCTTACTTCCCCCTGCTTCAATGCAAATTAACACAAAGACCTCTGCGAGGCTCATTTATTTAATCACCGATTCCTGTCCAAAGTTCCTGAATAGAACTGATCGCACTTCAGAACTGTGGAACAGATGGGATTCGGGCTTATATTTGTTCAGTCACTGACAGTTTCTTACAGGTTTGGGCTGACAAATGGCAAGTAACATTCATGCCATAAATGTGCCAGGCAATAACCATCCCCAAGAGGGCAGAATATAACCATTATCCCTTAACTTCCAATGGCATTACCATGGCTGAATCTCCCACTATCAGTACTGTCCAGAAAAAGAGCTACACTAGCCATCTAGGTATTGTAGCTACAACAGCAAGTCAAAGACCAGGATTCTTGCAACAAGTAGTTCAAATCTTGACTCCCCAGAGCCTGTCCACCACCTACAAGGCACGAGTCAGGGCTGTGATGGAATACTCCTCACTTGCCTGGATGAGTGCAGATCCACCAGCATTCAAGAAGCTTGACACCATCATCCAGGAAAATGTGTCCCACGTAATTGGCACCACATCCACTAACATTCACTCCCTCCATCACTGATGCACAGTAAATTCTCTAAGGCTCTTCAGACAGCATCTTTGAAACCCATGAGGATACAGCAGTAAATATATGGGAATACACATGGGCAAGCTCCCCTCCAAGTAACACACCATCCTGACTTGGAAATATATCACACTCACAGCAGATCTCTTTATGCTCATAGGAATCTTGTCACTGTTGACCACAATACTGACAACTGGGATTTAGAGCAACTGATGTCAATAACTATGAGTGAGATTGTAGAATGCCTGAAATCACACCCCAGTTGGTATTGCAAACATTGTGATGAGTGGCAACAGCCCTCTATCGATGAGTGAAGAATTCAGCCACTTCATAAAGGATTTGGTAATTCAACACCAGATATCATTTCCCCATTATCCCTAGTCAAATAGAAAGGCTGAAGTGGCACTGAGAATCAGTAAAGGGATCATAATGGAATTGAATATGTCTAGTGCATACCTGTACAGGCAATCCTTAAGCTGAAAAATACACCTACTAACAGTATAGAAAGTCATATAGCACAAAGGCTAAGGTCATGGCACACCTAAACTACTCTTCTGATGACAAGAAAAGCTACTGAAGCAGGAAGTAGCAACAGACATGTGTGACAAATCAAGCAAGATGATAGAAAGCCAAATTTTACTTTAAGTATGCTAGAACTGTGCACTGGAAAGTTCAATGCTATCAGCGAGACTCAGCCCAAATGATGACTTGGAACCTGTGTTGATCAGTTGTCACTCCCATTATATATGGTGACTATGAATGACCAGACATATTGTCTTAATTAAACCAAGTGAAGATGGTGTATCACTTGGAAGGGAGCTTGCCCCTGTGTTTTCCCATGTGTTGCCTGTGTTCTCATGGGTTTCAAAGGCACTGACTGAAGAGCCTGAGAGAATTTATTGTGCATCAGTAAATCAATTCACAATGGGCAGCAGATCAGAAAAAAAAGCGATCTCACCACCTGTATAAGATATGGACTGACCATCCATCCCAGAGGTCTGCTGTCCTCCTGAACAGAAATGGATTAAAAACAACAGTTATCGAGTCATATAGGTTTACAGCATGGAAGCATGCCATTTGGCCCAAGTTAGCATGACAACAGCACACCTACTATGCAAACACATGCCAAATAAGGAACATCAGCCTAGGAATGGTCAGATATCAAACAAATGGCAAATGACAATGCACACACATACTCCTAGTAGATTTGCACAATTTAAACATTATGTATGCAATCCACATGCAGAGACTGACAGAAATGAGACTGACTAATGATTCATTTAATTGATCAAGTATATTGGATAATTTGACTAATTATAGCTGCCAAGTTGCAGTGCATTTTGTTATGTAAAAGGGGAATATTTGGAGAAATAGAATTGTATTTAAGTGTTTTTGTCTTGCAGTAGTCTTGTGACCTTTACCTCTGCTGTAAGTGCCTTTGTGTAGTGTCTGTGTGGAGTTTGCACATTCTGCCAGTGTCTGCATGGGTTTCCTCCGGGGTGTTCCAATTTCCTGCCACAGTCCAAAGATGTGCAGGTCAGGTGAATTGGCCATGCTAAATTGCCCATAGTGTTCAGGGATGTGTAGGTTAAGTCAGGGTAAATATAGGATAACAGGGTAGGGAAATAGGTCTGGGTGGGTTATTGTTCAGAGGGTTGGTATGGACTTATTGGGCTGAAGGGCCTGATTCAATGTGTGCAATCTGTGGGAACTAATCAAAAGATAGCACTTGAAACATATACCACTTGATCAGGCCATTTAAGTTCTTAATACCTAGAAGGATATGGCAATACTAGCATAACAACAGAGAAACAAACTTAATGCATTTAGCTAAAGCATCAAAGAAATACAGAATCCAGATGAATCACTCTTCACTCAGTGAGTCATTGCAACACTGCATCCAGTGACCGCAGACACATATTTTGTTAAGAAGTGGAATCACCAACAAAAAACGGTACCTCTTCTGTATGCATCAAATTAAGAAACTCAAAATATGAACAAAGGTGCTTGAATTTCCTAGATGGAAAATGACCGTAATGCAAAAATTCAGGACATAATCCTCTGATTCAATGTAACCGTATTAAAATGCAGTGAATAAATCTAAAATGGCTTCAACTGTAGAAATTGATTTTGAAAGTCAAGCCTGGGGTACACATACATCCCACTTTAGATATAATCACATGATCCAAGCAAAGAGCACTTAATTTCCCTTAATGGCTGGAGATTAGAAATTGTCAAGTGGTGGAGAGATTTATACTTCCAGATACAAATCTCTAGATCCCAGTGAAGGAAAAGAAACTACAATTAAAGAGGTAAGCAGGAGTAGAAATTGGCTGTACTTTAGTCCTACAATCGGAAAGAAATTGAATGCAAAGACAAATCATCATAAAACTGGTTATGATTGAATGATGAACAAATAAGATGATAATGTGGTGAATGATCCAACTCTGAGGGAGAACAAGGCTCTGGAGATCCTCTGAGTTAATGAGAAAAGTGGGATGATTTATGTCATCAAAAGCAGCAATTTGGAGGAAACTAGCTTGCTTTAAACATTGCTTCAAATAAGGACGATATGATGGTAACTTAATTCAGAAGTATACTTAGCCAGGACCTAACAAAGCTTTTGGATGGCCAAATTATGCCAAATAAAACAAGTATACATGAAATGAATATTGACAAGTATAATATTGTATACAATATGCAGCACCTATTATTTTAGTAAACTGTTCATTGTGTGAAAATCAGATAAATTCTAAATCTTCGCAGCTTTCACTATTTTTGAAATATATTTGTAATGTAATGCCCTCCTTAGCAATAATGTTTTGTATACATTTGACATACTTGCTTTACAGATTCCCAAATAATTCCAACTTAGAACTGGCACCAGCAAGGAACAAAGATATTAATTGTAGTTGTGACCTGTGACTACTGGAGAAGCTAGCACAATCGCATATGGTAAAATCATTCCGCAGCCACTGGCTAGTCAGTGAGAACTCATTAGCTAAATCAAAATCTCCTTAAATCTACAACTGTAACCACAAGATAATTGATACTTTACTTATTTGCACATCCTCTGCCTAGTTATTCTGTTATTTTACTAATGTTACAAAGCAAAAGTTGTTAAAGTGAACATTTATTCAATAATGAACATTCTTTAAATGTCACTTAACTGTCGGCTATTGCTAGAGTCATAGAGTCCAACTCATCCGCGCTGACCAGACCAAGTCCCATTTGCCAGCATTTGGCCCATATCCCTCTAACCCCTTCTATTCAAATACTCATGCAGATGCCTTTCAAATGTTGTAATTGTACCCGCCTCTACCACATCCTCTGGCAGCTCATTCCACACACACACCACCCTTTGCCTGAAAAAGTTGCTCTTCAGGTCTTTTTTAAATCTTTCTCCTCTCACCTTAAATCTACGCATTCTAGATTTGGACTCCCCAACTCTAGGAAAAAGAACTTGGCTATTCACCCTATTCATGCCCCTCATGATTTTATAAACTTCTGTAACTTCACCCCTCAGCCTTCAATGCTCCACAGTAAAAGCCCCAGCCTCTGCCCATAACACAAACCCTCCAGTCCCAGCAACATCCTTACATGCAGTATTCTAAAAGTCTCAATTCCTATACTCAAGTGTTCTGACCAATAAAGGCAAGCATGCCAATCACCTTCTTCACCACCCTGTCCATCTGCGACTCCACTTTCAAGGGACTACACACCTATATCTCAAGGTTTCATTGTTTGTCAACACTCCCCAGGGCCCCACCACTCAGTATAAAACACCTGCCCCGGTTTGCCTGAACAAAATGCAACATCTCACATTTATCCAAATTAAAAACCATCTTGCACTTCTCGGCCCATTGGCCCATCTGATCAAGCTTCCATTTTACTCCGTGATAATCTTCTTCACTATCGATTACACCACCTACTTTGGTGTCATCTGCAAACTTACTAACCATACCTCCTATATTCACATTCAAATCATTAATATAGCTAATGAAAAGCAGTGGATCCATCACCGAACCTTGCGGCTTACCACTGGTCACTAAGGATAATTCAATTTGAATTTAAGTTGCTATTAAAAAGGTAAAAAAGGAATGCTTTAAATCATAGTTCAATCTAAATTATTCATCCTTTCATTCTGTAAAAATAAGAATGTGGAAGTGACTTTAATTTTGTAAACATTTCATTCTCTATTGTTCTACCTTTTCAGATTTTATGTCTAAAGTCATATCAATGGGAGTGTCTGTTGCCTTATTGTTCACTTACAAGATCAGTTTCTTGGACTGGGGTGAATGTGATTCTAAAGCTCGGTCATAAAACTAATGACATGACATAGCCTGGCAATACAGCATCATGCAGCTTCCTTCCAACAGTATCAGTTCCATGCATTTACAAGAATACAATGCTTAAAGTATTGCAAGACAAACCTTCCAGTAATTATCATGATCCCAAATTTTCAAAATGTATTGGTTAAAATGTTAAAGTAAACACTGACATATCAAAACAGAGTTCAACCAGAGGCATAGTTTGGAAAATTAACCTCTTTTGTCATAGATTATTTTCCACATTGTGAGAGTCTCTGGCCTTTGATTATGAAGGTGTTAAATATAGAATGGACAGTTGTGAACCTGCTGGACTATGAATTGAGCAAAAAATGAATGGCAATGTATCTTAAGACAAATCAAAACTGGGCTACTGCTTTGAAAGCAATTTTTATAGGGCATAAAAAGAAATACGTCGTCTGATGAAAAAATTCAGGCAGTAAAGTGGTGAATGTCCTGTACACAGACATCTTAAACTATATGACGAAACACAGCTGCAACAGGATCCCAACATCATCCAAAATAATATTAAAATTTTAGTGGACTATTATTTGACAGGAATATATCATGCTTTGTATATGCAACAATTTTATGAGCAGTTTTATTGTGGCAGCCTTTCTTTTCATATTTTTCACTGAATACTTTTACACCACATTGAAAAACATGCGGAACCACAAATATTACTGTTATTGCATGGACTTATTTCTGAATATACTGGCATAAAGATTAATCTGCAACTGTAGATTCAATCTATTTACCATATTTTGTTATACCTGCTGGTTGATGGAGCTGACATTGTACAAGCTGGCAGCTTGTTGGCTAGACCAAGTATAATCTGCATTAATCATCATGCAGTTATGCAATGATGATGCACATCACATATAACATATAAAAAATGCCAAATATTTAATACAGCAGTTTTGGCAAAGACAAATCTATCTATTTGAAACATAAATTACCTAACAATTTTGTTAGTTTGTCTATACGGCAGCATATAATTGATGAGAATCACCTAGAAGTCAAAACAATATAAAAACACAAAATATATATTTCAAACTTATGTGTGTGGTAGTTACTCACAATGATGCTTGCTCATGGTTATGACCTATACATGAAATCTTTTGTTACAGACAGGCTGTTGTACAGCAGTTACCGTGTAGTTCTGGTTGACCAGGAATTTCTCACATTCTTACCTTCTGTGTGGCTTATCTAAAGGATTTACAGATTTATTTTAACCTTATTGGGTTGTGCTATGACACACCTTTCATCACAATTAAGTCTTGAAGTGGGATTTTAATCTTGCCTCTGGGAGAGACATTTGGGGACACTGCCGCTGAACCACAAGTAAACGTACTGTTGTGATACTCACATTATGCAAAAACAAATTATGCCTCTAGAGCAGTTTATGGTGGAATCTTCTGCTCTAGCTGGTGATGAGCTTGGAAATGGGAAGAGAAATTTATTCAGCAGGATCATAGGTACCTGAAATATGACATCTACTCACCTCTACCAGCATTACGTTCTGTGTGGAGAGGCTAAGGGGTGACCTTATAAAGATTGATAAAAGAGGGGCATGGATAGGATAAATAGACAAAGTCTTTTCCCTGGGGTGGGGGAGTCCAGAACTAGAGGGCATAGGTTTAGGGTGAGGGGAAAGATATAAAAGAGACCTGTGGGGCAACTTTTCATGCAGAGGGTGGTGCGTATGTAGAATGGGCTGCCAGAGGAAGTGGTGGAGACTGGTTCAATTACAACATTTAAAAGGAATCTGAATGGGTATATGAATAGGAAGGGTTTGGAGGTATATGGGCCGGGTGCCGGCAAGTGGGACTAGATTAGCTTGGGATATTTGATCTGCAAGGATGAGTTGGACTGAAGGTTCTGTTTCCATACTATACATCTCTAATGACTCTAGATTAGATTAGATTACTTACAGTGTGGAAACAGGCCCTTCGGCCCAACAAGTCCACACC
>NC_057715.1:83926856-83960497 GCF_004010195.1 Chiloscyllium plagiosum | reverse complement strand
AGGAAACCCACGCAGACACGGGGAGAATGTGCAAACTCCACACAGACAGTCGCCTGAGTCGGGAATTGAACCCGGGTCTCTGGCACTGAGGCAGCAGTGCTAACCACTGTGCCACCGTGCCGCCCAGAGACTCTATCTCTCTATCAATAAGTAGCCAATGAATGATCACTTAATTGCCTCATCCTGCGCTACTGTAATTAGCACAGCTGCATTTAGGCCTGTCACCATGTGGCAAGCACAGCTAGTTTATTACACATTACCAACAGTTTGGAGTGGTGAGCGTGGAGCTTTCGTTGATCGATGGCTGCCCCTTTCCCTGTGGTCCTGGATTCACAAACGTCCACCTCCTCCTTCTAACATCACTTGTATGGGGCTCGGTTGACAGTCCTGTGGCTTCATAGAGTCATAGAGATGTACAGCATGGAAACAGACCCTTTGGTCCAACCCGTCCATGCTGACCAGATGTCCCAACCCAATCTAGTCCCACCTGCCAACATCTGGCCCATATCCCTCTAAACCCTTCCTATTCATATACACATCCAAATGCCTCTTAAATGTTGCAATTGTATCAGCCTCCACCACTTCCTCTGGCAGCTCATTCCATACATAGTGGGTGTGTTTCTGACAGCAACCTCAGTCTCACCTGTGGCACCGTACAGCACTAGACTTGCCAGACTCTGATTTGCCAGCAGCTCTCGTCAGGTGCAACTTCTGCCACCGAGCCCTTGATTCCAGGGGAATGCCTGCTGGTGAGCTCATCAGTGTCTGACTGGCTTGCGGTTCGTTTGGCATTCCAGATAAGGGGCAGTGCCAGTCTTTCCAGCAGGCAGGCAGGACGTCTAAGATTTCAGAAAGATTTCGCTCTGAATTTGGAAGTGATTCCATCGAACTGACTGTTACATGATTTTTCAAATATCCCCATATGTTTCTTACCTCTTTAAAAATGTATCAGCACTAAATATCAACTCAGCAAGTTCATAGAATACAGAGTCATACAGTCACACAGCATGGAAACAGACCCTTCGATCCAACTCGTCTGCACCAACCAGAAATCCCAATTTGACCTAGACCCATTTGCCAGTATTCGGCCCATACTATTTATAGTCCAGATGCCTTCACCACTTCCTCTGGCAGCTCATTCCATAGAAACAGCACCCTCTGTGTGAAAAAAAGTTATCTCTCGGGTCCTTTTTAAATATTTCCCCTCTCACCTTAAACCTATGTCCTCTAGTTTTGGACTCCCCATCCTAGGAATATGATCTTGGCTATTCACCATATCCATGTCCCTCATGATTTTATAAACCTCTGTAAGGTCACACGGCAGCCTCCGACGCTCTGGGAAAAAGAAGTCCCAGCCTATTCAGGTTCTCCATATATCTCAAACCCTCTAGTCCCAGCAACATCCTTGTAAATCTACACCCTCTCAAGTTTAACAACATCCTTATGATAGAAGGTCTTGGCAAATGAAAGAAAGGTGTTCATAGCAGGGAAATTCCAACATACTTTTTAAGATGTATGACGCATCTGTATCACTCATTCAACAATTCCCAACAGTGAATAATTTATATAAATAAATAAATAAACATTTAAAACAATACAAGGAGCATTATACCCACCTACACATCAACAATCATCAACAGAGCATGAAAAATCATGCATTGACCACAATTATCTAAAGAATCAACATGATGTGGCAGCAAGTCATCGTGTTATAATTCATTTTCAATTCCACTCTCCTGATAGATGAACAAAAAGAAAGAACACCAAAGTAATTCCTCTAATATTGTTTAACATTTAGTTCATATTGTTGCATGAACTTCAAAAAATATTTTTGAAGAAAACTCCTTTAACAGAGCATGCCAATATAGCAATAAACAGCAAACAATAAATATTGTCAATCAAGAGCTCCAAGTTTTCAATTAACTAGTTTATTTGAAACTGCATATATATAAAGATATAATATATACGACTTTAAGATCAGCATAAGCATCCAGCACTCAAAGTAAGCATTAATTTACAGTACTATGCTTGCCCTAATATGTTAATGATTCTATCTTTGCATATTACTTCAAAACAGATTGCAACCCCCAGACAACAATAATTATGCTAGCTTCCATCGTTTGTAAAATTGGGGAGTGGTGAGTACATGTCCCTTGTGGTATAACCACCAAACATTTCCTTTTCTAATTAGCATCCTGGCCACCAAAAAGCAGGTATTAAATAGGACTGTTCATTAAAAATTGAACTGCTCAAAACAGAATAGAAATGATCCCTAGCTAGCATAATCTTTACAGCATTTTAACAGAAAATAGATGCAATTAAATATGTCAATGCTGCATATTTCAAAATTAAAACTAATCCATCTGAGTTAAATTAAAATAATAATTTAGAAGGTCATTTTAATGGACAATGTGGACTAGTCCTTTAACCAAGAAAATATTTTAACTTAAGGTGCTAGAATTGCTAATCTTGTCCCTTTGTGTCATAATATTATGCATACACAGTACTAAGCTTTCTGCTATCTCTGCAATAATTTTCCTACTATTGGGAAAATATGCAATTCAACATCAAAGACAAGTGATATTTGAATTCCTTGTTTAGACTATTTGATGTTACATATTACATTAACTATTTGCTACAGTGGAATTAGGTAGTGACAGATATTGCATAGGAGAACATAAATGTTAAAAGCAACTATTGTTTCATTAAACGTAGAGGCATATTGTTCAGTTGTTAATCCTTCAACAGCTAATATGTTTCTACTTCCTCAAACCCTAGCATCTAATCTGCATAATCAAGCTAAATAAATTCTCATTAACTGAGCCTTTAAATGAAATTATTAAGAGAAGCTGCATGACTATCGACTGGCTACAGATGACAACCTATATTTCCTATTAAATTTAAATCTTTCCTAAGGGCTAGTATAAATCTAATTTAAATGATAGGGTGGAAGAAACTGAAAGCTTGGAGGGTTAGTGAAAAAGATCAAATTTCATGCATTATATTTCAAGCTTTTCTCAGGGGCAGTCCTTTCACAGAACATTAGTAGGAACGATTTGAGGAGTGGGAAGGAGACTTTCATGGACTGCAGAATCCAAATAGTTGAAAGTATAGGGTTATCCAACAAAACCAACCAGCTACAGATGACAAGGTATATTTCTTATTAAACTGGAATCGGTCCTAAAGGCTAGTATAATCGAATTGAAATGACAGGATGGAAGAAGCTGAAAGCATGGGCCATAACAGAGTGATCAGTGCAAAAATACAAAAAAGAAAAAGCAGAACCCTTTAAAAAAGCTCCAAAATCTGCCACCCATGAGTGGTCTCTCCCCAGCCCCTCCAACACTACCCCACCATAAACCCCTCCATCAAGGTGACTACACTTCTCCCCATCTCTCTCAGGCTTCACCTCCCTCCCCAGCATCTATGAGAGCCTGGACTCCAGTGCCTAGAGTCTGGCTGCTGATTGTAGTCCCAGTCCTTGCCAAAAAGTTATTGCCAGTGCTGCTGGGACCACAGAGTCACTGGACAATCAGAACCTTGGACTTTGGCTCAAGTTACATCTGGGAACTCTGTCACATTCCAATTAACAATCCTTGGAGCATTAAATGGCCACGATGCTGATTTGATCAGCAGGTACGTGTTCTATGCCAATCCTTTGAATGGCGGGGGGGGGGGGGGAAAGCAGGAAACCATGCCATGCAAAATATCCTACCCCAAAAAAATTTCATTTGGGGAAATCAGGAGCGAACAGAGGTCGGTATGGGCAGAAGTGTAGAGGTTTGATGAAAGATAGGATGCAGGCTCCAACATTTTGGTCAAGTTGATGTTTATTTTGATTGGAGGACAGCAGACCAGCTGGGAGAACATTGGAATAGTTACATCCGGAGCTGGGAAAGTTATGAATGATAGTTTCAGCAGCAGCTGGGCTGAGGTATAGATGGAATGTTACAGAGACAGAAGGAGGCAGTGTTTGTGATGGAAAGGATATGAAGTTTGAAGATCGTCTTGCACGTCAAGCTGCACCTCAGAGAAGTGCTATATTGATAGTGACAGCATCTTAGGCAGTGGCTTGGATAGAATCAGATACCAGGGCTATGGAGATGGTGGCAGAAAGCCAAGCAAAACAGCTTCAACTTTCCTGATGCTTTATTGGACAGATATGTTGCTGTTGTCAGAATTTGCAGCCTCATACAACTCATCTCCAGCTTTTGTTATTTCACTGAGCCCTGGATCTGTGCTCCCACTGATCTCAAGTTTGGAATATCCAATGGCAACTTTCAAATCTTGAGAGTCTTAAGAGATAGGTGTTGCAAACCAGTTCCCTAGGTGGGAAAACTAGCCTCATTCAGCAGCCTGCATTTCTGTGGTACAGGAAGCACAGATTGGTTCCAGGATTATTTTTAGAAACCAGACGGTTGCAGATTTCAGTGTAGCTGTCATATGGTCCACTGACGCCTACAAAGGGACAAACCTTCCATTGATGTTGCTCCAACTATGAACAGTAAGTTTCATAGTCACATTTGCTCCATATCCTCAATGACTAAGCTCAGAGCTGAACATAAATATATTTCTCAAATATTCGTTTCAGTCAATTTACAGATTCCACAGCTCTGAAGCCTTAGGCATCCTGTTGTGTTCTGTGATTCGTCCATGCCCCATCCTCACCAGCACTAAATGATTGTATCCAACCCACGTGAGTATTACAGCAGATGTATGAAGAAGCCAAAGATTGCTTTAGCTTGTCTGCTACTGAGATGACCATCCATATCTCAGTTATCTCAAGGCCTGAATATTCCAATGCTCTCCTAGTTTCCCATTTCAATCCTCTACAAACTTGAGCTCACAAAAATTGTACTACTCATATCTAGAACATTTACTTCTCAGCCCTGAGGTAATTCCCAGTAAGCAACCTTTCATATTGAAATGTTCATCTTTTTGGCCAAGTAACTCCCTATGCCTATATCTGCAGTTTTCTCCAATCCTCCAACCTTTCCCAATCTTGGAACTCTTTTTAATCTGCTCTACATCTCCAATTTTTATCACTCTACCAGAGGCAGCCATACTTTAGTTACCTAAGCTGTAAGCTCTAGAATTCCCTCCTTAAAACTTTCTGCCTCTCTACCTCTTTCTTCAAACTTCTCCGTTTGGTCCCCAATCTCTTTGTGGATTTTCTGACTGTGTTAAAAGCAGTATATAAATGTGAGTTTGTTTTAATGCTGACAGAGAAATGTAGAGGCTGAATCTTATCCAAGGCCTAAGTGAGCCAGCTTTTATTCACTCCCTCAATACCACC
This sequence comes from Chiloscyllium plagiosum, assembly GCF_004010195.1. Lineage (NCBI taxonomy): Eukaryota > Metazoa > Chordata > Chondrichthyes > Orectolobiformes > Hemiscylliidae > Chiloscyllium > Chiloscyllium plagiosum. The sequence continues at coordinate 83,955,201 of NC_057715.1, read as the reverse complement.
ATCTCACTTTGTGCAAAGTCTTGACCATGATCCATGAAGAAAATTGCCTACCTTCAGTTTTTTTTATTTAGGTGAGCATCACTAGTTAGGTCAACATTTATTGCCCACCCCTGATTGTCCAGAGACCAATTAAGGATCAACCAAGCTGCTCTGAATCAGGAGTCACATATCCTTCCCTAAAGGATTCTATGAACCAATTTTTTTTTTCCTAACAATGACTTCATAATTAGACACTTAAATTCAGATTTTTAAATGGAATTCAATTAGCATGCCAGGGCTGGATTTAAACCCCATTCCTTAGAACATGATCTGGGTGCTGACTTGGAGGGAGTCCGCAGATGGTGTATAAGAATGATCCTGGGGATGAAGAGATTGTCATACAAGGTGTGGTTAAGGACTGTGGGTCTGTACTCGATCAGGTTTAGAAGGATGGGGGTGGAGAACCTGCTTGAAACTTACAAAAATACTGAGAGGCCTGGATAGAGTGGACATGGAAAAAATGTTTCCACGAGTAGGAGAGACTAGGACCTAAAGGGCACAGCATCAGAGTTCAGGGAAGATTCTTTAGGACTGAAATGAGGAGGATATCCTTCAGTCAGAGGGAGGTGAATCTGTGAAACTCAATGCCGCTGAGGGCTGTGGAGACCAAGTCATTGAGTGAGTTTGAGACAGAGATATAAATAGGTCTTTGATTGGTAAGGAGATCAAAAGTGAATGCAGGAGAATGGGGTGGAGAAACATACCAGCCTTGATCAAAAACCAGAGCAAACTCAACAGGCTAATTGATCTAATTCTGCTCCTATACCTCATGACCTTACAGTTTTATTGTGCAAGGGCAATTTATGATGATCTTTCCCAGCAATGCCCACATCCTGTGAAAGAATTAAAAAGACCTCCTATTTCTGCCCCAGTCTAGTGCTGTAATGTTTAAACAGTGTCGACTTTTTAAATGGATCTGCAAGAGTAATCAGAATTGTGCTACAGAATTCTTTTTTGGATTTTCACTAGAAAATCATTAGTTAATTCTCATCATGTTTAACTTGCAAATTATGACAATGGAGCTCAGCAAAGCAAAATCAGATGCAAGACCTAATCCACTGATTCTAATGTGGTGCAACTGAGCATGTCGAATTCCTGGGCTTCTTTCTGTAATCAGAGTGTGTACAAGACAGAAATTGATAGATTTCTGGATAATAAGGCATCAAAGGATATGAGGATATTGCAGAAGAATGTTGCTGAGGTTGATGATCAGCCATGCTTTATTGGAATGGCAGAGCAGGCTCAATGGCACGAATGGTCGACTCCTGCTCCTGCTCCTGTATTACTCAGTATTTCTCAGGTCACAGTTTCACCGTCTTCACAAACACTGCTTACAGTCCATAAGTAGAAATATAAACCGACTCAGAAGAATTGACACCATCAGCTAAAGAGGGTGAAGTACAATTGTCCACAGCATAGATAGCAGAAACAAGATCAGAATAATGTGCATACAGATGGTGGGAGACATTCCTCAAAAACGGATGTTATTTTCCAATAATAGGATGTTTGCCAGAATGTTGAGTGATCCAAATGAGGCATTACACTCCAAAAATGTCTCAGTCAAATCCATTATAAATGGTAATTCATGCAACATTATAACCTCTGGAGAGGTTCTGTCATCATTGTGTGGGTGACTTGGCATCAGCTCTGGAGAAGGGATTGCTGGCAGTCAGCAATGAGGAAAGGTTTGTCAGAAATTAAAGACACCAATCAGACTAGGTGGAAATATGGAACAAATAGTTGGATTTTTCAGGTAGAATGATGATATTTACATGAACTATTTGTCACCAATGATGGTTAGCTCACACTTCATAATCATGGAAGCATCAAGATCAAATACTGAAGCCTCCATACAGATGCTTGAAGATATAGCTATTAATCTAATGCATTAACATCAACGCAAAGCAGCCATCATATCCATTATGCATAGCCCATAAACTAATCTTCACCTGTGACAGAACTATTCCTTCAGGTAGCAATGATCTGACAGGGCTTAAGCAGAATCACATCTTTTATTGAACATTTGTTAACAAAAAAAGGCAAGAGATTACTAGATTTCTTACTAATTAATTTTATATATTTGTAACTGTGATTTCTCACTTAATTTCTCATATGCTGTTTATCACTTGTTCTTTAAAAGCTCGAAATGTAGATAATATGCATGCTATATGAAATGAATGAAACATTGCTCTGTCATAATGGTTGTCAGACATTTCATTCTTGTTGATATGTGTTAGGTGGCTATTCCATATAATTCAAAATAAAGGAGTAAGAAATACTTGTACAATATCATTGTATCCCAATAACAATCCAGTATAGAATAGCTTATTTCTTTCATTGAGGAAATAACCATTACAGTAGTTTTCTCAAATTTTGTTACGTATTTCCTTACTATTATTGTGAGATTATCTTCTGCAGTGGTTGCTGAGGCTCTATGACTTGAAATGTACTACATGCACATATCTCTTGTGAATTTGCAGCTGCAATCATTTATGTGTTGCATAATTATACAACATTTATTAAACTACAAGAATGTTTCATATTGGATCATAAAATTAGCAGCAGGGAAAATGATCAAGAGAGCTCCATTTCTGTTTCAGTATTTTAAAAGTAGGTACAACAGCCAGCTTTATGATTTTCTATTCATGTTTCTAATTACGCTCAGTATTCTGAAGTAGTTTTCTTGGTCTCCCAACAGTCATTCTAACAGTTGGATATCTTCCCTGTCACTGTGCTCACTGATCTATATTGGCATCTGGACCAGCAAAACTCAGTTTTAAAACTTTTGTATTCAAATTGCTCCATGCTTTGCCTCTGTCCATAACTGTAATCTCCTCCCAATTCTTCCATGCTTGGAAGTTGCTTCCCTGTTCCAATTCTGGCCTATTGTGCTTTCTTGGTTTTCATAGCTTCATCACTGGTGACTATGCTTTTCTTACCTAGGCCTCAGGCTCTAGAATTTCTTCCCATTGTCTCATTTCTCCTTCAGTCAACCTTAAAACCCAAGCTTTGACCAAGCTTTTGGTCACCTGTCCCAGTTAATAGAAAATTTAGGTTGAGTGGATGCAACAACTTTCTATAGAATAGAGAATGCTGAGATGGGGGTCTAATTGAGGTTTACAAGATAATGACGGGCATAGATAGAGTAAATAGGAAAACAAACTCTTCCACTTATTAGAGGACTCTAAGAGCAAGGACCATGAGGATCAGACTGGATTTAAGGAAATAACATCTCAGAGAGTGCTGGGTATCTGAACTTTCTGCCCGTAAGTGTGGTAGAGGCAGGAACCCCCAAAACCTTAGAAGTGTTTATATAAAAACATGAAACCTAAATCTTGAAACATCCGTATACAAAGCTAGAAGTCAAGTACCGGAAAATGGGATTAGAGTAGATAGATGCTTGATGCCCAGGAAATCAATAACTGCGTGGTTAAATTCCAAAAGGGTTATTAACAGTGCAGTAATCGAACATAGGAACATAAGAACATGACTATCGACAGAGTAAAACTGACAAGCTGTGCCTTGAGTGGAAGTTGTTCACACACAGTCTAACCCGCTGCAGTTAGTTATGGAAAATAGCAGGTTGGAGCCAAATTCCTGAAGTGCTGTCAAATCCTGCAATTTAAATTCACCCAAATATCTCACTATAACTCTCCTGGCATCAAACTGCATTTGATACCTCTCCTGGGAAGGCCCTTGGAGTATTTTTACGATATTAAAGGTGCTACACAAATGCAAGCGGTTTTTAATTCGTGCACGAATACATGATTAATAAATAATTAAACAACCATATATGGAATAATAGAACTGAGCTATAACCATTAACACGATACGTATCAAAGATCTCCAGGCTGATAAAAAGGAGTAGAAGTACTTATCACATCCTCAAACCATGGGATTATAGAAGTGAATTGCATTGTACACGAGTATAGTTGACAATGCTACCGGGAATTTTCTTATAGCGTGCAGCCTTGACAAATTTTTCTGTTTCTCCAGGAAGACAAACAAAGCAAAATGAATGTACCATCAGAGCTTTGATAACCTCCTGACATTATGCTTTGTGTGTGTAACGCCAGCATCAACTCCACACAAGCTTAAATGAACTCCATGACAAAAATAATAAAAAAGCTGCTGTGAATGTTCAGGCTGCAAGCTGAATGGTGAGCTTTGCAAAGACATTGTCCATTTCCCGAGTAACTACATCACAAACCTTTTAATGTTCTGTGCCTCAAAAAGCAAAGCAATTCAAATTTTTACTGAAAATCATTTATACTTCCAAATTACAGAACAATTCTGATGTTTACTAAAGTTGAAATAAAATGACAAGGGATTTCATGATTGACGTTTAAAACTTTAACTCAACACCTTGTAAAGGCCTCAGTCATATAAAAAATGTTGGACTGAGTTTTATGAGAAATTAGCTTTGTGTAAGTTTTGAAAAGTTTCAGAGGATTTCTCTCTGCAAGACATAGCGAGTTTTCTCACATGACCTTCCCAGACTCATTTTATTACCTGTGCACTATATTCCCGATAGTACCCCACTCATTCTCTCACTCACTATAGGGTAGAGGTATTCATCACTGTCCGCACCTCTTTATAGTCCAGAACTGCCCTGTACCGTGTGTACCATTTCCCTGCACGTGCCAAAAAGAGCACTGACTCTCCGCTTTGCAGATGAGACTCAGGAGGTTGTGATGAACATGGTGTTGCAGGAGACACCTCTCCACTTTCCTCAGGAGCACAAAAAGAGACAATACCAGACACTGCCAACCCAGTGTGAGGTTGTCACCCAGATCCACATTCTGAACAAATGCCCAGCAATGCCAGGAAAAATCAATTGCCTTCCCTGCTCCATCATCTTTCTACTACTACTTCACACTTAACCAATTACTTGTACTGCTCCCAGCTCCTCCCAAGGTTCATGCTCTTCCACTCTCACGGTCACATGCATCATCCATTCTTGCTTACTCTCAACCTCCCACACTTCTAATCCTGTATAGCGTCTGCACTGCCAACTCACTCAATCAGGACGCCTCATCAGCTTTCCTGCACCTTCTCCAGTGCTAACACCCTTGCCAATATCACCTTATATTATCACTCCTTTTGTCTTATTCCAGCCTACAGTAGGGCCAAGGGAGTCAAGATTAGCAGTGAGGTACTCATCATTTAGCTTATCACTCAATATAAGGAGAGGACCTTGACCCTGACTGCCCTGAGTGGCCGCACATCGTACACACGTCCTTGGATTCATATTGTAGGCTGCCCTTGACTTACTCCTAACTGCAGGTGTCTCCCTTGTCCTGACTAAGGACTATTCCACATAAGCTTCAGGACATGGTCATTTGGTTGAAGCACACACACATTGTTTGCTGTGTAAGTTGCTGGCAAATGGTGAAATTGACATAACATGGTGCTGTAACACAACGTTCTCCACTTGACAATTGACAGCTGACAACTAGGACATGCTACTTGACATTGTGCTCGCAGTAGAAGGCAAATCAAGCGTGAAGAATTGTCAGCCTTTAAGCTCGGGCTGAGAGGGCGAAGTGTAAAAAGGCATGGGTAAGGCAAAATTGGCAGAGAGGCAGCAAACATCCAAGTAGGCAAAAGGTTACTGACTGCTAAGAGAGCAAGACAGAAGCACTGAGAGCCTGCCAGATACAATCAATAAACTGGGTGCCTAGTGTCCTTGCAGCAGCATTACAAAGACAGCTACTGGTGCTCTCCAAAGTGCAGCACTAAGGTGCAGAATGGTCTTGCAGGTAGAGTGGAGATGTACTTGAGGGTGCAATGAGGTGGATGTGTGTCAAATAGCAATGTCTGTGGACAGGAGGTCCATGCTAGGAATACCTAGGGTGCATGCTTGAGATATTGGTGACTGGTTTCCAAGATGGAGGTCCAGAGAAACAAGCAACGAGCAGGAATCACCAGATTACCATTCTGGCTTTCATATCAGGTATTGGTGTCATTTTGTTTTTATCCAGTGGGTTAGACAACAGGGAATTGCTTATCAACGAGATGAAATAAACTAATAATGAGATGTTAATACATGCAAACAAGCCTTTCACTGATCACTAATGGGAATCTTGTCTCATTGTTCAACACTCAGTTGGAAAATGGGGCTTTTTGCACACAACATTAAAAACTCTTTGCTAGACTTCTCATGCGTTTTTTCCAACTTTCTCGTTGATTCCACGTTGTTAAGTGTCTAGTTAGTTTCTGCCCAGTATTTCTACCTGGAGTTGAATATACTGCAAAATAATAGGAAACTGTTGTTTCAAATATAGTGGAAAAAATATTTTGCCCAAAGTTATCTAAAATGATAATGATATTCATAGACTCATATAGTACAAAGATCATGTAGCCCAAGAGAGCTGTGGTAGCTCTTTGAAGAATCTACCCAATTAGTCCAACTCCCTGGTCCATAGTACTTCTCTGAAGCCATGCCATTTTTTGGTCCTTTTCAAGTTCTATTCATTTTGAAAATTACGAATACATCTCCACCAAGCATCCTTGAAATTACTGCTTTCCCTATTATTGTTGTGGTTCTGTTCGCCGAGCTGGAAATTTTTGTTGCAAACGTTTCGTCCCCTGTCTAGGTGACATCCTCAGTGCTTGGGAGCCTCCTGTGAAGCACTTCTGTGGTGTTTCCTCCGGCATTTAAAGTGGCCTGTCCCTGCCGCTTCCGGTTGTCAGTTTCAGCTGTCCGCTGTAGTGGCCGGTATATTGGGTCCAGGTCGATGTGTTTGTTGATGGAGTTTGTGGATGAGTGCCATGCTTCTAGGAATTCCCTGGCTGTTCTTTGTTTGGCTTGCCCTATAATGGTAGTGTTGTCCCAGTCAAATTCATGTTGCTTGTCGTCTGCGTGTGTGAAGGATGTTGCTAGGGTTGGAGGATTTGAGCTAGAAGGAGAGGCTGAATAGTCTGGGGCTGTTTTCCCTGGAGCATCAGAGGCTGAGGGGTGACCTTACAGAGGTATCTCAGTATTTTTCAAAGGAAAATATCAATGTATATATTTGCAATATCCTCTCGTCATTCCTCATTCCTTCATAATTTGAGTAACTTTGTTTTGGTCATAAATGTGTTGTTGCTGTGGTTCTGTTCGCCGAGCTGGATGTTTTTGTTGCAAACGTTTCGTCCCCTGTCTAGGTGACATTCTCAGTGCTTGGGAGCCTCCTGTGAAGGGCTTCTGTGGTGTTTCCTCCGGCATTTATAGAGTGCCATCCACAATCTCCATCAACAAACACATCGACCTGGACCCAATATACCGGCCACTACAGCGGACAGCTGAAACTGACAACCGGAAGCGGCAGGGACAGGCCACTATAAATGCTGGAGGAAACACCACAGAAGCGCTTCACAGGAGGCTCCCAAGCACTGAGGATGTCACCTAGACAGGGGACGAAACGTTTGCAACAAACATTTCCAGCTCGGCGAACAGAACCACAGCAACAAGCACCCGAGCTACAAATCTTCTCCCAAACTTTGATTCCCTATTATTAGAAACTCACAATACGAAGGTACGCTCTTCAGCTCTTTTGTTTATGCTTGCATAGGATATGGACGTCACTTGTTAGGCCGACATTTTTTGCCCATCCTAACTCCCACTAAGAAATCAATAAATATTGGCCCAGACAGTAGATTCACATTACATCTAAGAATAAGACAAAGGTGAGGTGTATAATTTGCATTGAGTTGTTTTACATTTACCAAATAATCATAAACGTGTGTCTTCTGTTGACTGTCCCTGTAACAAAGAAATGGCTCCTCCGCATTTTGCTCTTCAAAACCTCTCATAATTTTAAGCATGTTTATTACCTCTTCCAAGATGCCTTTTGCACTGGGAGAAAAACACCAGCTTCACTCTCTCTATATAACGTGGAATTTTCTTATCTCTGATATCATTCTGATAAGACTTCTGCACTCTAACTAAAACAATATCATTCTTCTTAAAGCACATTGTCCTGAACTGGACACAATAGCTTAGGCCTAACCAGTGATGTTTAAAAGTTAAGAAAAGCTTGCTTAGACCGATGAAAAATCACTTGTATTTCCTGCCAAGTCTCCAATAGTTCAACTGAAGGGATATTTTTATCAAAACTTATAAATTCAGGAAACATATTTACCAAGGTGGAGGAACCAGGCAATTTCATCAGATAAAGAGGTTTTTCAACACCAGGAAAATAGTCTCATCTTATTTGGCGTACAGTAATACAAATTATTTGCCCACTTTGTGGCACATCAGTAATAAGATTTTCAAATGTTATAGTATCCTGAAGTTGTACATTTTTTTTTAAATCAACATTTTCAAACTCAGGAGCAGGTGAGACTTGGATTTGGGCCTTCTAGCTCAAAGATAGGGACACTGCCACTGAGCCTCAAGAGTCCTTATCCTCAATTTGTACACAGTAATTTTTCTGTTGTTAAGCAATTCAAGTAATTACCTCTACATTCAAAACCTATCGCAAAAAGTATTTCCCCAGCCATTATCTCAAACTTCAACTTATTCCACACAAATTTCAACCGAAATTCCACACTTCATGATGTGACAATAACCATCTTTAAGACATCCAGAACTCCAGGATTTGCTGTTCTCGCTGCATTCTAAAATGCATTCTCAAATGCTAGGTACCACATGGTTCATACTCTTGATCCCTCCCTTAAGCAACACCAACTTGCCCTATCTTAAAGGTGTCCTGCTCCACAGTTTCATCTCATCTTTTATGACATTCGTTGCTTTAACAAAAACCTTTGAACTTCCTTGAAGTGTGAAGGATCCCAAGATTCACCAACTCCATACCAATATTCTTTCAGATCTTTCCTCCTCTACTCTTCTGCCCCCCAACCTTGTGTCTTTCTGGAATCTTGCCTCATGGCACGTCTTCATGATACCTTTTGACAACATATGTCCATCACATTCTGCACGATGATGCCACCAAAGAAGCACCCTCCACTTTCAGAATTATGAAGGGGGTCATACCTCAATAGAGCACACCTTAATCATCCGTACCACTCCCTCTCTCTCCGACAGAAACATAAGAGATATAGCACCTGTTCTTTTACCTCTTGCCTTCCCAATATACGGGGCCAAAGCACACTTGTGATAGAATCCCTACAGTGTGGAAACAGGCCCTTCGGCCCAAGAAGTCGTCCACACCGACCCTCTGAAGAGGGTCAGACGCATTCCCCTCCCCTATTTTTGTCCCTGATCAATGGTCCATTTAGCATGGCCAATTCACCTGACCTGCACATCTTTGATCTGTGGAAGGAAACCAGAGCACCCGGAAGAAACCCACGCAGACACGGGGAGAATGTGCAAACTCCACACAGACAGCCACCCGAGACTGGAATTGAACCCGGGTCCCTGGCACTGTGAGGCAGCTGTGCTAACCACTGAGTCATCGTGCCGTCTTCTTCCAATTTAAAACAATGATTGACTTATATTTATTTCAATTTACAATGTTGTATTCACTGACCACAGTGTGATCCTCTCTACTTTGGGGACCGACCATCCTCTTTGTGGAACACCTCCACTCTACTGCAAACATGACCTGGAACTTCTGATTGTTTGTCATTACAATTCCCCAGCTTTCTCCCACTCTGAACTTTACATCCTCGACTTAACATAGTGTTCCAACAAAGCTGAGAGCAAGCTTAAGAAACAGCACCTCCCTTTCCTTCTACAGCCTTTCGGATTCAGCACTGACTTCACAATTTCAGGTCATAAACCCTGCCCCCATCTCATTCTTTTTTTTGTGTGCTAATTCAGCTTTGTTTAATTTCTTTCCTTATTTCTTCACTTTATTTTCAGACACTATCCATTCACATCTCATCCAAACACATCTTTAGTTACTTTATAATACTCATTAGCACTCTTGTTGGCTTTTATACCAAGAGACCTTTAGTCATTTAACCTCCCCTGCCAACCATGCAATTACAGACCATTTGTTCTTACACTGTCTTAAAACCTCCCATTTTTCTTATTTCTTTAGTTCTGAATACTTCTGTTTCTCTCCATAAAAGCTAACAGACCTGCTGAATATTTACAGCACTTACTGCTTTATCTCAGTATTCAAAACAGGCTAAATTCAACTTACATGGGATTTTATTTTTAACCACAGGAGTGAACTAGGATGATCAGACTTATTTGCAAACCTGTTATCAAAATAATAGCCGGGTAAGCATTTAAACAGAGAAATAGAAAGCACTTGACTAGCAGCAACTACAGAAGAACACCTGGTAAATTGATGTCACCATATGTAGCCCTTCCCTACTACGTTAAGAAATCAGAAGTGCATGTAAAAATATATTGAACCATCAAATTAAACCAGATTAAATTGACTCAAAATGTTGTGAATTTAGAATAATTCAGATTCTGCAGTAAAGGGAACAGCAAGGCTGCCTGCAGTCACCATGATTAAAGAGTAAATCACACAGCAACTTCTCATTCAGCTGAAGACAGAAATCAGGAAGCTGCCACCTAAGTTAAAGTTTTCCTCCAAAGGAGGACTCTCTCACAGAGTCCTGACATTGAAACACATGCAAAGGCATGAAGTTGTAATAATCACATGCTAAACATCCACTAAACATGTCAGACGTAGTTATGGCCTGTCAATTAAGTAAATTTGTAATTGTGTGATAAGTTCCAATTTCTATCAAATAACGCCTCTGTCATTGAAAATTAACTTTTACAATGATGGAGTCTCATTCCTTCACATTTTAATCATTCCTGGAGATTTAAAAAAAAACTTTTTAAACTTTTCTTTCTGTCCACTTTATGTTTCTCTCTTAATTCTTTTTTCTTTTTCTCTTTCCATAAGATTAGTTGGCATTGAAATAAACATTCTTACTCGTACCTTATGGTTTAGACTCTGCAAGTGAGAAGTTAGGCTCGTGTGTTCACTTTCTGGATGGTATACGTGCACTTTAGCTTTAAAATTGTGCTTTGTAATGTGCATCTAACCTTTCAAGAAAGCAGGAAATGTTTCAGCAAGTGTCAGGCCATCTTTTGAGTCGATATATACAACAAATGAATAAATGGTAGCATGTACGTTTTGAAGTGCAAGTTCCTGGGTTAAAGTAAAGTAGTGTTCAGTGTATGGGAGTCAGGTAATGGTTTTGAGTAATAGGTATGACTCCTGATTGATAGAGATTGTTGATACAGACGTGGATGGTGTGGTGATTTGAGCAGTCTTTGAGGCTAAAGGTAAAGTTGATAGGATATGTGACAATTAGAAAGCCATTCACTGGCCTTGACTCACAAATTGTATCACTGCATTTTTTGTGACACTGCATTCATGTCATTGTGCCTCACTTGACTTCTACTGTTATCTACACTCATAGCCTTTAAGTGCATGTCTGAAAGGATTCCTGGCAACATGCAACTACAGAATCTCTCTTCTATTTCCCATCTCCTTCACCAATGTCTTCTCTGCTGCATCAAATTCCACTTCCTCACACATTGTCCAATACCTCACTGTTTTCCAAGTCAGTGTCACTTCTTGTAAGGCTGCCACTGGCTACTCCAATCACAATATACCTCCACTTTAAAAAGTTCCAGTTAGTTTTAAACAGTAGTAGGGAGTTACAATTTTGGGACCATTTCATGCGGGTAATGAATACAGTGGTTCACACTAGCTGCATGCATTAGTTAGTTAAATAAGCAGACAGCACAAAATGGGCACGTGCCCTGCACTGTGATTCCTGTGCTTGGGAGCTATCAGATATGGATCACAAATTGACAATAGTCATTCTAAACCAATTTGGAGGCATTTTACTCAAAACATGGCATGACATTTGGGCTGAATCTGCCTGAAGACAGGAATTCAGTCCATTTTGATGCTGATGCTTCATCCTAAGCTGCTTTTCTCAGCAATTTTGTCAGCTGGCTAAAACAGAAGTTTCCAAAAGACTAAAGCTTATATAAATATATACAGCATGGGTGATGGACAATTTATCACATGGCTGTTTATATACAAGGGAGAGTTCCAAATTACAACAAGAATGTACCTCGATATTCAAGATACATAAACATGAGCTGGCTTGTTATTAGAGATAGCCACTCTTGTCAGAAGCTAAGATCCAAGTCGAACAGGGTTCAAGAGCCATCCTTCTTCATTGCATTTAAACGTGTGACAGATTAATCTACAAACCTAAGAGGATTGTAAGAGAACCTAATTGTGTTTCATTTTATATTCCTCACAAAAACACATCTGCAAGATATTTTGACTTGCTGGCCAATCTGGCTGCTTAGTTAATTTATGCCTGGTGAAAGGTGATATTCAAAGGTGTTTCTGGGTTTTGGATGTTTACATTGCATTTGCTTAATTTAAGGTTAAATTGAATTCAAATGGTTGCTGACTCTGATTCCCATTTGGTAATTGAGTGCAGTTGGATACTGATTGAACAGAAGATTTTCTTTTAAAGGGGCCTTTAGTGAAAGAATGTTAACAGGTCCTTTCTCCATTGCATCTGGTTAGCTAAAATATGATAACCATCCTTTTTTTTAAAACAACATTGTTTAATACAGCAAGAATTGAATTAAGCTGTGGTTCACAATGAGTTTTTAACATCCTTCAAACTTACTTAAAATAACCAAAAAAAAACAGAAACACTTTTATCACCCGAATAAATCAAAATTTTCATATTTTTACAAAATGCCTTGAGACAGTATCATAATGTGCATCATTTATGAAAGATGCAGGTTCCTTTCATTTGAAATGTCTGCATCTGTTGGATACACATTCCCTGACTAATGGGAGATTCCAAAATAATTCATAAAATGGCAACTTTTATAATTGTTTATCAGTAAAATCTGTCTCATAACTAGAGGACGTTATCCAATTCACAGACACTAGGGATCCATAGGAGGGAAAAATAAGTTTGTGGAGAGTCAAACCGAATTATGGATAGTATGGATGTGGCTCTTGGAGGCAACAACGATTAAAGATTTTTGGAGAGAACGTAGAGGTTTTACTTGGGGTGATAGTTTGCAAAGATAGAGGAAGTGAGGATGGATTTTTTTTTAAAGCAGACTGATAATGGCAGCATTGAATGATACCAAAACAGTACTCAAGAAAAGCAGCCCATTTATAATGTCAGCTACCATGGGGAGTTCAACAGGAAACTGGGTTTAGTAAGCAATATAATATGAATGGATTTAAATGGATTCATGGATGAGATAAGCTTGATGAAGGCAAGTATGGATATAGGAGTTAAACGAGAGAAAATGGGTTTTTGGCTATGATGAAAGACAACATGGGAAGTTTGGCTTAATGGGAAGAGGATGTGGGGAACAGCAGATGAACAAATACTTCCTTTATGACAAAGTTTTTTATGCTGAGTAGAGGTCATACTGATTAAGACAGAAGAGGAAAGTCTCTACTTACACACAAATCTGATTATTGGCATACCTCAAAAGAATTTGCTTCCTAGAGTGGAGATTCTGTATTATTTAAAAAGCATCTTGTTCTTTTCAAACATTTTCTGAATGTAGTCTGTTCAACATGTCCTGAAGCCAAGTGAGTGGGGAGGTCAACTACTTCTGATCTTTGTTGAGAGTGTGGTTCTGGAAAAGCACAGCAGGTCAGGCGGCTTCCAAGGAACAGGAGAGTCGATGTTTTGGGCAAAAGCCCTTCATCAGGCTCTCCTGCTCCTTGGATGCTGCCTGACCTGCTGTGCTATTTCAGCACCACACTCTCGACTCTAACCTCCAGCATCTGCAGTCCTCACTTTCACCTACTTCTGATCTTTGTCAACTTTTACCCTGGGTACTGAAGTATGGATGAGAGTGCCCCACAGTGACTTATCACTAGTTTACCATCTTCTCGGTGGGAAAAAGACAGGCACAAGTACATTGTGTAACTCTGTACCATGCACCATCACAGTTTCAAAATTTTGAACCATTGTGTCCACAGATTAAATAAACCTGAAATATTTTCAAAAGAGAAGCTTTTGAAAGTACTCTGGCAAGTTCCTATCAGAAAACTGTTTGTTGAAATAAATTATTTTTCATTCACAGTTCCCTTAATTCATGTGCTGTGTTGGTGGACAGAATCTCTATAAAAGTTTTTTAAAAAGATGTGACATTTATCACATCTTCCACAATTGTCACAAGACTTGTAAACAAATACTGGTGAGTATTGTCACTGACATTTCAACAGCTTTAATTAAATCTTCTATCAACATTGATATTGAACTAAAGAGTTTAACAAGTTAGAAAACACCTTATATATTTGTGTTCTTTATTGGATAATAATTGGACATTTCATGCAGCTGGGAAATGATCTCACTTGAGAATTTTATTTCAATGTTTCATTACTTCACTACAGCTACACAGTTAACACTTCTATATTTAACATCCCTACACTAAAATTAAACATGTTGACACTTACCCTTTAAAACTGCTACACTAGTGCTGTGCCAAACTAATTCTCTTATTTTGAAGCTACAGTATACATCAAACAGACCATGACCTACACCTACCAGAATAAAAACAATTCCCTACCAAACCAAATCAGAGTTGCTGATCTAAGTGTTAGATAATTTGAGCCTTTTACATCTCAAGTACAGTACTGGACTACACCTTAGTTTCATGAGAATTACAAAATGCAGTTAGAGTCCAGACAAATCCCTACTTAAGTGACAAGAAACAACTTACCATTAATGGTACAAAGGATGTTTAACGGTGAGGAACAGTCTCATGATCCTTAAACAAGGTATTGTTCCTGTAACAAAAGTGAATATGTTATTGGTGTTGAAGTTGATGGTCAAAACTCCAAAAAGTGCAATAGGATAAATGAATGTATCTAATAGCCAGAAGAGTATTTTTAAAGTGCTTGTCCTTTCTATTTTCCCTCCAATGTCAGGAAAATACAAATTATTCTCACAAGTAACTGTTTCTTCAGGCTTTCCTCTGTGCTTTTGTTTGCCTTTCTCGAAAACCATTATAACTTTTCAATATTTGAAGAAAATCAACTGCGGTTTTGAAACTGCGGTTCTCGCCTAGAAATCCGAGATGCAAAAAAATCAGCCACATTTCACCTCTACGTACTGCAAACACGACTGGAAGACAAAATTACTGCTTCCCTGCAATAAATGACACAGGGAACGGAATTGAGTTATTGCTACACTTATTGCACATCTGCCCACAAAGCATCTCAGCTGACAGCTGTGGTGTTTGTGCAGATGTTGCTCCCGCCCGGACTGCCACCTTCGATTCCGCTTACACACATCAATGCTTGCTTCCCGGCTCCGGCTTCCTTTCCTATTTCAACACAACAGCGTGGACATACCTTGCACCGTGGACGAGCCGAGATCTGTAAGAAGTGCAGCGACCTGGCTGCGCTCCGGTGCCGAGCTTTCACATGCACACCCCAGTAGCCGGTACTGCGAAGACCGGTAAGCAAAGACCGGACCGGATTCAATCGGATCGGCAGCAGTTTGTACCTTCTCGGTCCGCGCTCTCTCCTGCATCCAACAAACGCCGCAAAGTAAGTTGCGAACAACAGCGTCTCCTAGCGACTTACTCAGGGTTTCAATTAAGTCACGGATAAATAATGCATTTAGTATCAGGATATATATTTTGCAGGTTGAGTTACTATTAAATAAGGATATGAGTGCAAAGATGAAACTTTTACTTGGCGAGAGATTAAAATTTGTTTAGTGGCTTCAACTACATAGATGGGGAAAAAAAATCTATCTATCATTAAATTAACGCCTACAAATACTTAAGTTTATTCAAAATGTTTAAGGTGTTCCCTACCGTATCAGCTTGAGCAACTCACTGAATAAAGATGATCCTAAATGGATTGACAAACAACGCGAAGGGATTCACTGAGATGAGAGATAGAGAGACACCCATTAAATGGATGTCTAAGAGCGAGAATTCAGCCAAGATTGAAGCAATAGAAGATGCAACTTAGTCTTGACTCTGAGGCTGAATACAACATAGTAAATGTCCTGAATGATTATTTCCTGCAAGTATTCAAAACGGAAAACAGGAGCTGCATGCCTTTTCTCTGAAGATATCCCAAGTAAAATCAAGCTCTTCAATATAAGCCATTATAATTATAAGGAGTTAGAAGTCCTCAAAAGCTCAAAATGAATGAAGTCTAGAGTTCTGAGGGAAAGCTGTGTAATATTGACAACCATTGTGAGGGACTGAGTGGATAACTGGTGTGATAGTTCTCGTGAAACCGACTGTGATACAACAGGTACAGACAATTACAAACGAATTTATCCTAATTCCTCTCCATAAAGCTTGAAATTCATTATCAGGATTATGATTAAAGATTATTTGTACAATAACTTGGAAATAGTTGATATGGATTCAGAAAAAAAATGATTCTATCTGGCCAACTGTATCAGCTGCGTTGCCAAGCTAAGTGGACTGGAAAGCCTTATGATGAAGTGTACCGGACTTCCAGGAGAACATTAGTTGAGAAAAATAATTTTGATGGGGCAAGGTATCTCTAGTGAAAGGTCAATAACTAATTGGGCATAGAGCAATGCTATTTGTAGAAGGATTAGGAGGGAGTTGAAAAATGTCTTCATCTACAGGGTGATGAGGTTCTGGAACTCACTGCTGAAGGGATGATAGAAGCAAAAAGTCCCGTGGCATTTAAAAAGTGCCAAGGTACGCACTTGAAATACTACAGCCTAAAAGCTATGTTCAAAGAGCTAGGAAGTGGGATGATGTTGGTTTGCTTTTTGTCAGCTAGCTCAGCCAAATGGCCTCAGTCAGTGTCATAAATTTCCTTGATTCCAACATTCATATGTAAATTGCACACAAAAGGTTATTAATTAATATATGTATAATTGAACTTTGAACAGTTGATTAAAAAAATAACTCAGAGGGTGAAAACAGTAACCTGAGAGAGGCACTATATTTGAATAAGGATCATTTTATTCCTGAACCACTACTATTTCTAATTTGCATAAACGAACTGGAGTCAAAAAGTATAATGCTGGAAAAGCACAGCAGGTCAGGCAGCATTCGAGGAGCAGGATAATCGATGTTTTGGACATAAGTTCTTCATCAGGAATGTGGATTCAGACAGGGAGAATTTTGTCCTCAGTGGCAAAATTGAATGGGGACCAATTTTAGGGACCAAAGACGAAGGCTGCTCTTAGGTTAGAGAAAGTTTCAGCCATAAGGAGCACTGGTCTTGAACATGCATCAGACCCTTAAGGAAAATTGGAATGTGGTTTCTCTAGGTTTGGATGTGGTTGAGAAAGCAGCTGCCACACAAAAAGAAACTGACATTTATACCTTAGGTTTGATCAAGGAGAGCATGCATCATCTCTCCTGACTTGCAGCGATTGCCACTTGATGCTAGTTACCTTTGGCCCTCACATAAACATCCATTGGAGAATCTCACAACCCTGAGGAGACATTCACCTCAAAGCAAGGGACATGTCATAAAGCAAGTTGCCCAACCTTTTCAGAATGTATGAGCTATCTGTTGCAAAGTGACAGGTTGTGCAAATAATGCGAATGAGATTCAAACCCCACGCTTGGGCTGGTTTCCTAATTGATGTTTGCACCATGGTGATTTTCCCTCATCTCTCTCAATCTGCATTATCCTGACCCTTTCTCTTTGGCTAGGCTTCACTATTTACAGCCCATCCCACCAGCAGAACTTCCTCACACCAAGTTCAAAGGAGAACATAGACAGAACCACCATGGGACTTTAAAAATGGAAGAAATGTCCCAAAGTTCAAAATATACTAATACTGATGTCCTCAATATAGACCCTGGGAACTTAGTGAGTAAACAATAGGAATCAGAGTGAAAGAGAGGACACTATTGTATGTAACCATCTACCTCTGATATGCTGATGTTTTTAGGAACTTATCACTACCTTCCCAGAGTGGGCCATTTAATGCAATAGTTTTACTGAATGATTAGATCTCATTTTATAACTTACGAGGTGAAAGTTAATGTGTACAATCTTTTACAGTGTGGTTTGATGCCACACTGGTAAAGACTAGGTTAGGTTCACGACAAACTGGTCAAGGAGAAGGCAAAGTCAAGAAATAACATGTGGATTGTACTTCAAAGTGACACTATTTGTTACATATGAATACTAATCACAGAATCCCTACAGTGTGGAAACAGGCCATAAAGTCCACACCGATCCTCCGCAGAGTGTCCCACCCAGACCCATTTCCCTACATTTACTCCTGACTAATGCACCTAACCTACACATACCTGAACACGATGGGCAATTTAGCATGACCAATTCACCTAATCTGCACATCTTGGATTGTGGGAGGAAACCAATGCAGACACGGGGAGAAAGTGCAAACTCCACACAGACAGTCACCCAAGGCTGGAATCGAACTCAAGTCACTGGTGCTGTGAGGCAGCAGTGCTAACCACTGAGCCACCATGCCACCCCGAATTCTGCCATACATGGTAAACGCTGAGGGGAAGCAGTGGTTTAGGGGTGATGCCACTGGGCTGTTAATTCAGAGGCCTAATCTAATAGTCATGACTTCAAATCCCATCAGGGCAGATGATGAAATTTGAATTCAATAAAAAAAATCTTAAGCTAGTCAAATGGTGACCATGTAGTCATTATTTAAAAATCCATCTGATTCACTAATGTCCTGTGACTCCAGACCCACAACAATGAGATTGACTCTTAACTGGCACCTGGGGTGGCCTAGCTAGCCAGATACATTCAGTAAGGATGAATCCATCTTCTTTGTTTGTTTATGACCATGTACTCATAAGACATTCCAAAGTTCTAGTCTCGGACAATGTAGGTGGCATAGTGGTAAAATCACATGACTAGTAATTCAGAGATTCAGGCTAATGTTCTGGGAATATGAGCTTGAAACCCACCATTCCAGATAATGGCATTTGAATTTGATAATCTCTGGAATTAAAAGCTAGCCTAATAGTGATTGTGTAAACGTGTAACAATGATTGTCATAAAAACCCAAATGGTTCACTAATGTCTTTACCTGGTCTGGTCTCGAGTGATTCCAGGACCTGTATGAATATAATTGACCATTAATTAGCCCCTGAAATAGCCGGGGAAGTCAATCATTTCAAGGGAGTCTAGGGATGAGCAATAAATACTAGCTTTGCTAACAATCAATATTGTTAAGATTATTTCTTTTAGAGATGTGCAATGTGTTATGTATTTCAGTTGTTATGTATTTGATTATGTGAATCATTTATGTACACAAGACTTTATCAGTTAAGCCTGTGTGTGGACTCAGAGAAAAATCAATAATCTGAAAAAAGAGTTGGTCGCTAGAACTGTCAGCACAGAGAAGACATTTTAAAGCGTTGTGAATAAAACCTGTTACACACATAGGGCTGAATCTCACTCATTTTCAAAAAAGGTCAGTTTGGTTGAGTTTCACAGAGGCTTTGTCTCTCTGTAAGGCCAAGGGAGTTTTCTCATTGTGACTTATCAAATATGCCAAATTACCTGCCTGCCCAGCTCTCGAGTTGTCCTCTCATCGATCCTGGCCACATTATACCACCTACTGTACCCAGAACAGCATTCCCACTGCCAGATGTCATAGAACGAATATCCTGGATCTAACACCATCTTTAAAATACTGTGGCACACCTTGACAAACATCATTTGTACGGGGTTTCCCTGCACATATATAGACATTTGACCCAGACAAGTAAAAAAATTGGCACCCTGCTTTCTGGGCAGGGACTTGAAAATCCTGGTGGTGCAGAGGCAGGACATGCCCTTTGCCCAGAACTGGCCGTGCAGGCCACAACACCAGACCAGCCACCCAGTCAGTGCAGTCTCACCATCTAGAATAGTGCACAACACAGGAGGAAGAAGGTCAATGGCCTCCTCTCCACCTGCTTTAGCAGAAAATAAGGTTGTAGTGGATAAAGTCATTAAGAAGGCTTATGGGATACTTGCCTTTAAGCCAAGGCATTGAGTTGAAGAGCAGGGAGGTTATGCTGTATAAAACATTGGTTGGGCCACAGTTAAAGTATTGTTTGCAGTTCAGGAATCCACATTATAAGAGGTATATAATTGCGCTGGAGAGAGTGCAGAGGAGATTGACTAAGATGTTGCCTGTGCTGGACAGTTTGAGTTATGAAGAGAGATTGGTTTTAGGAGCAGAGGAGACTGAGGGGGGCATATTTGAGATGCATAAAATTAAGGGGGGCATAGACAGGGTAGATAGAGAGGAACATTTTCCCTTAGTGGAGGGATTATTGGCCAAGGGGGCACAAATTTTTGGTAAGGGATAGAAGGGTTAGAGTGAATGTGAGAAAAAATATTTTCACCCAGAGGGTGATCAGAATCTAGAACTCAGTGCCTGTAAGGGTGGTAGAGGCAGAAGTCCTCATAACATCGAAGAAGCTTGTGATGCCAAGCCATATTACACTATGGCTCAAGCATATAAAATGAGATTAGAAAAGTTAGGTGGGTGTTTTTGACTGGCACTGACTCATTGGGCTGTAGACCTCTCTGACTGTATCACTCTTAGTACCACTGTCTTCTCTCCAATAACTCACACTTGTTCTATCTCTGGTACTACAGCCATATGCCACCAAAGCTCATGCTCAATCACTCTCACTATTACATGCAGCATCTTCCCTCATTCATTGTCACCCAATCAAATCTAAACCTACAGACCCTCTGCACTCCCCGATTCAGGAGCCCTCCCCATCTGCACCAACAGGAATAACTGTGCCATCACTTTCAACTCCCACAAGCTCTCTTATATCTACCTGTTTCTCATTCCAGGAGGAAAACAGCCCACAAGAGGGCAGGAAGAATCAGGACTTGTGGTGTGCTGCCAGCATTCAACTCTTCCCTCCTAAAGAGTAGAGCATCCTGACTCTGACACCCCGAGCAGCTGACTGACTGTTTCTAAGCCACTAGACTGATGTTGAAAGTTGCTCTTAATTTACTGCGCTGGGACACCCTGACAGAAAATACTCTCCTTTGATTTGACTGAGGACTGATGACAATGATAACAAGCCTCCTGGCTTTGTGTCTGTGCTAAATGGCACAGCGATACTGCAATATTGTGAACCTGGTATCTCCGATTGAGGGGCAAGGCACATCAAGACAAGGCAAGGCTGGGATTCAGAGTGAGTGAGTGCTATGGCAGTGAATGAAAAGCCCAGTGATGCAGCCTGGTTCAGTCCACGAGCTGGGTATGTGTGACTGAGCACACAGTGTCCTTGCTGCAGCATTAGAATGAGAGTTGCCAGTGCAGCCCAAGGTGCAGCATTGAAGTGCAGAAGTTTACTGAGAATCAGAAATGTGCATGAGGATTGTTAGAGGCTAGCTCATGTCGGATACCAATGTCAAAGGATACAGGGCACATGTGGCCAGTGTCCATGGTGCATGCCCTGTGATGTTGGTGTTCAACACAGTAGTCCTTTGGAACAACAGCGAGCTGAAGTTGTAGGTGCACATTCTGACTTCTATGTCAAGAAATCATGGTGTCAAGTTTGTTTGCGGCAAGTGATAAGATTGAAAGCTATATATTAATAAAGTGAGATCTGCAGTTAATAAGCAATAATCTTAACAAGCAATAATCCCCCTCAATAAGCAACTCCCCACTGCCTAGGGAAAATCTTGTCTTGATGCCCAGAACTTAGTTAGAAGATGCAGCAAGTTGTGACTTACATCAAGAGCTGCCTTATTGAACTTGTCACATAACTCTCCCAACATCTCTAGCCACAACAAACATTGTTGAGGCCTTCCACAGAAACCAGTATTATCTCCCCATAAATCCAAGATGATAAACTGCACAACCCTCTGCATTATTATGGGAAGTTTGGTGAATGTGTGAGAAAGGCTAAAGTGTTCCCAAATGATGGATCTGCATTCAAAGTCGAGTTGTCAGTGGTTATGGAGTATGTTGTAGTCACTTTGCACTACACTTGACAAAACTACATTCAGAATTCACAAATTGTCTCCATATTTGTGTCAGTGACCTTCGCTTGAGAAATTGCATTCACCTGACCAGCCCTTTCATGGCCCAAAGACGGCAACTCTTATTTGTTAATCTTCCATCAGCGCCATTTCCAAGGTAAATGTGTCAGTTCATTCTAGTTTCTTGCTGGAATTCTTACAGTTAGGTTTCCCCATTTGAGTTAGATCAGCAGCTCTTCAAATCTATTGCTTCCCCAGATATCCTGGCTTCCTGACTCAGACACACCAAGTGCATGGCTCAATCCACAGTGGGAGTCTATGATCATTATTTATATTAGCAAGGAGGAGAAAGTGAGGACTGCAGATGCTGGAGATCAGAGTCGAGAGTGTGGTACTGGAAAAGCACAGCCCATCAGGCAGCATCCAAGGAACAAGAGAATCGACGTTTTGAGCATAAGCCCTTTATCAGTCATGAGGCTTGTGGGCCAAGAGGGCTGACAGATATTAGCAAGACTTGCTAAAACTCACCATTCGGATCTAGCACAAAATGTATCCACACAGTTATGTGTTGGCTATTACTGCTCCTGAACTAAAAATCAATCTTTACATTTCTCTGATAATAACACATATACAACTAACATACAACAACATCAATTTGGGATGAATCGTACATTTTTTGGTGTTTCGAGTCACATTGAGTTTGTTTGTGATTTTCACCACAAGCTGGAGTGGGTTTTCTCATTCTTTCCTAGCAAACTCACCATATTAGTTGGTATTCCCACCCCAATGGTCAGTTTCAAGACTGATTTCTGCCCATCTTACTACACACCATTCCGAGCAACTCTGCAATCCCAGAGATCCTGGAATTGATCAAATCCATTGCGGTGGCCCCATCTTTAAAAGGGACAAGCACCATCAGCCCAGACCTGCACCCAGTATGGATCTGGAGATTTGCCCCGGACATGACAGGCAGGGGATATGGGTGCCCTGCTTTATGGACACTACCATGGAGATCCTGCTGGGGTGGTGCACAGGCAGGATTTCCTCTTCCCTCAGGACCACCTGTGAAAAGCCACAATACCAGACCAATGCCAGTCTAAACCAAGGGTTGCCATCTCAATGAATATCCAGCACCATAGGAAGAAGGTCACTTCCTTTCTCCAACCCACCAGTGTAAGTGCCACCATCTTCTCTCCAATACCACACACTCGCCGTGCTGCTAAATACACCTCCCACCAAGATTTAGACTCTCACTCCTGTCTGTACTCACTCAATCCTGCCACATCACACACTGTCTGTGCTGCCTACTCATTCATTCAGATGGCCTCCTCATCTGCACCAATAGTAATAGCTGTAATACCTGTAATACCTGTGTCTGTCTCATTCTTAGTGGTATTATCACTGGATGATAGAAGCCCAAGTAATGTTCTGGGGACCTAGGTTTGGAATCTCACCATGGCAGATGGTAGAATTTGAATTCAATAAAAATCTGAAATTAAGAATCTATTGATGACCAGGAATCCGTTGCCGATTTTTGGAATAACCAATCTGGTTCATCAATGTCCTGTAGGGAAGGAAACTGCCACAAGGTGAAATGGGTTTTCTCATTCAATCCTTACCATGTTTGGTCTACATGTGACTTCAGATCCATAGCAATGTGGTTGACACAGTCACAACTGCCTTCTGGGCAATTAGGGATGGGCAACAAATGATGCTGTAGCCAGTGAACCTCTCATCTCTCGAATTAATTTTTAAAAATTGAGGAGAAAAACAGAACAGAAACTATCAAGGCAGGTGATGTGCTGCCCATCATTTGACCTCTCACCATTTTCAGGAGATCTGCCTCTGACCATCCAGAGCGGGTCCTGGACTCCTATCGGAGACTCTGCCTGAATCGCTGTGTGAAGGTTAACCCCCTTGTTGGGACTGAGACCTGCTGACCATTGTGGCAAGCTTTCTGGCTTTGAAAGGCTCAAAAGTGTGAAGCAGAGATGCTGTGAGCATCAGAACGAGTGAGTGCTAAGACAATGAGTGAAGAACCTACTGATGTAGCCTGGTCCAGTCCCTGAGCTGGGTGTGTGACCTGGAGAGCAAAATGTCCTTACTGCAGCACTATAATGATAGTTGGCTGAGCTATAGCGTTGAAGTGCAGAACTAGATCAGAGAGGTGTCATGAGAATTTTCAGAGGGTGGCAAATGGTGGAAGCCATGTCTGTGGATGTGGGGTGTGTGTGACCAGTGCCCAGGGAGCATGCCTTAAGATGTTGTTGCCTAGTGTCCAACATGGACGTCTTTTGGAAATAAACAGCGAGTTGAAGCTGCCAAGAACCCATTCCAGTTTCCATATGAAGCTTCCCAGCAGCTAGCTTGTAGGGTGGGATTGGAAAGATCAAACCAGTGGCAAATTGGGCTATTAATAAGGTGATTAACAAGCAATAATAAGTGTTAACTGAGAATCCTTTGCTGCCAGTAAGAATCTTGTTACGCTTGAGAAAAGTGTAAAAGATGCAGTGGGATGGCCTCAAGGTTGAGATAACCCTTACTGAGCACTTTGTCCAATTCTGCCACACCAAAACCTATATTGCTCAGACTCTGTTAAGATTGTGCTATCTATCTGCTGTGTTTGGAAAACCTCAGGAGAATATGTCTATGATTTTGTGATAAGTATCTATGGCTGATGATACTTCACACCAGGATTAACATTCAAATGATACAGGGGAAATTAGAAAAGTGTTGAAAATACTCAACATGTCAGTCAGGCAGGGTCAAAAGAAAAACAGAGTTAACGTTTCAGGTCAGGAAATATTTCCAGCATCTGTGATATATTGCTTTTGTATTCTGACTATAGGGTTGGCTGACGTGTGTTCATACATCTCCATGAGTATTTTAATTTGGAGTTCTGCCTGTCTTAGCAGAGTGGCACTTTGATTTGCTAAATTCCCAGGTGCCTCAGTGAAAAATTCAATCAACACTCTCTGTAAATCTCAAAGTGGCATTGTATGTTCATTCACGAAATGTTATTACCAGAATTGACTAGTGTCCATATGCTTATCAATCTGTCAATATCCAAGCTGCCCACCCTCAGAATTCCCTCCATAATGACCTACTAACCTGTGCTCTCTTATTTGCTGTTACCTCAATTTGTTGTTAGCCTGTGCTTCTGAGCTAATAAATTCACCCACAGGGTGGTGAGAGTCCAGAAGTCACTGCCTGTGAGAGTACTAAAGACAGAAATGCTCATAGTAAAAAAACTATTTAGATATACATTTACAATGCCAAGGCACATAAGACTATGGGGCAAGTGCTGGAAAAAGGGATTAGAATAGTTAGGTGCTTGTTTTTGACTGACACTGATTCAATGGGCCAAAGGGCCTTTTCTCTGTGCCGTAGACCTCTATGAGTCTCTGAGAAGGTTTTTGTAGATACTGAAATCGGTGGTCATATAACATTCATCACCTCAGGATATTTTCAATAAAACAAAATGAGGTTATAATTCCTTTCAAAAGCTGCATGAATGGATAGAATAATTTAAGCAAATCATCTGTTTAGCTGAGAGAGGAAATTATTGCATGTTAAGCTGCACACCCCTAAAATGAAATGATATACCTTATGTATTCATTAGCTTTCTATCCTCAGCCTAACCTGGGACATTGTGGAAGAGGAGACCAGAAGTGAGTGCCTTTGACATCAAGGCCACAAGGCCTGTCAAAATTATACTCAATGGAAATCAGGTGGTAAACTCGCTACTGGTTACCATCATACCTGGCACAAAACAAGATGGTTATATTTGTGGAGGTTAGTCATGTTGACCACAGCACATCTCTGCAGGAGTTCCTCAGGATAGTGTCCTATGCCCAACCATCTTCAGCTGCTTCATCAATAACCTTCCTCCATCGTAAAGTCAGAAGTGGGATGTTCACTGATGATTACACATTTTTCAGCACCATTCATGATTCCTCAGACGCTGAAGTGGTCTATGCCCAAATGCAGTGAGACATGGAAAATATCCAAGCTTGGGCTTACAGTTTACAATAAATATTCTTGCCGCAAAAGTGCTAGGCAATGATAGTCACTGACAAGAGCATCTAATCATTGTCCCTTGATACTCAGTGAATCATGTACAATAACATCCTCAGGTTTACTGTTAACTCGAAACTGAACTGGACTAGCCATATAATAGTGTCATCAAACTAGAAATACAGTGTAGTGAGTAACTCACCTCCTGACTCCCCAGAGCCTGTCCACCATCTAAAAGACACAATTTAGGAATGTTGTGGGATATTTCCTATTTGCCTGGCTGAGAGCAGCTCCAACATTGAAAAAGCTTGACAAAGCAGCCCACTTGTTTGACATCACATCCACAAATATCCACTCCCACAACCACTGATGCTCAACAGCAACAATGGACATCATCAACAAGATGCACTGCAGAAATTTACCAGGCCTCCTTAGACAGTTCCTTCCAGATCCACAACCATTGGCATCTAGATGGATAAAGACAGCAAAAACATGGGAACACCACCACCTGCAACTAACCCTCTCGCAAACCACTCACCTTCCAGACTTGGAATTATTTTGATGATCATTCAGTGTCACTGAGACAAAATACAGGGGATCTTCTTTAACAGCGTGGTTGATGTATCTACACCAAATTGGCAGCAATGGTTCAAGGAGGTAGCTCATCACTACTTTCTGAAGGGCAATTAGGAATCTGCAGAAGTGCATATCATAGAGTTGTACAGCATGGAAAAAAACAATTCGTCCATGCTGACCAGATACCTTAAATTAATCTAGTCCCATTTACCAGCATTTGGCTCATATCATTCTAAACCCTTCCAGTTCATGTACCCATCCAGATGCCTTTTAAATTTGTATTGTATCAGTCTCTCTCACTCCATACATGTAGCACCCTCTGCATGAAAATGTTGCACTTAAGATCCTCTTAAATCTTTCCCCTCTCATCTTAAACCCGTGCTCTCTACTTTTGGATTCCCCTACCGTGGGAAAAAGACTTTGGCTATTTACCCTGTCCATGCTCTTGATGATTTTGTAAAGCTCTACTAGGTCACTCTTTAGCTTCTGACACGCCAGAGAAAATAAACCCAGCCTATTCAGCCTTATCCCATAGTTCAAACGCTCCAACCCTGGCAACATTCTTATAAATCTTTTCTGCACTCTTTCAATTTTAACAACATCTTTCTTTTAACAGCGAGACCAGAAGTGAGTACAGTATTCCAAAAGTGGCCTAACCAATGTCCTGTACAACTGCAACACGACCTCTCAACTCCTATACTGAATACATAGACCTAAAAAGGCAGGTGCACCAAATGCCTTCTTCATTACCATGTCTACATGCGACTCCACCTGCAAAGACCTACGAACCTGCACACAAAAGTCTCTTTGTTTGGCAACACTCCCACTGAATGAATGAACAAAAGATCAATTTTATTCTGTGAGTTAGGAATTGTTATAATGACTTTTTATCAGGATAAAGATGCTTCTGTATAATCACATTTTGGTTCATGCTTCCTGGAACATTTCGTAAAATTGCTCATTGTTATATTTTTTAAAAATAGCCTGGCAAATCTGTTTTACATTTTCTCTTTACATGGCTCAGGGATGGGCAGGACTGGCAGCTTAATGTTCCAGGATACAAATGCTACAGGAAGGATCGAAAGGGAGGCAAGAGAGGAGGGGGAGTGGCATTTTTGATAAGGGATAGCATTACAGCTGTGCTGAGGGAGGATATTCCCAGAAATACATCCAGGGAAGTTATTTGGGTGGAACTGAGAAATAAGAAAGGGATGATCACCTTATTGGGATTGTATTATAGACCCCCTAATAGTCAGAGGAAAATTGAGAAACAAACTTGCAAGGAGATATCAGCTATCTGTAAGAATAATAGGGTAGTTATGGTAGGGGATTTTAACTTTCCAAACATAGACTGAGACTGCCATAGTGTTAAGGAATTTCTTAAGTGTGTACAAGACAATTTTCTGATTCAGTATGTGGATGTACCTACTAGAGAAGGTGAAAAACTAGACCTACTCTTGGAAAATAAGGCAGGGCAGGTAACTGAGGTGTCAGTGGGGGAGGAGACCAGAAGCTGACTGGAGGTAGGTCAGTGGGGGAGGAGACCAGAAGCTGACTGGAGGTAGATGTTCGCAGGTAAAGGGACGGCTTGAAAGTGGGAAGCCTTCAGAAATGAGATAACAAGAATCCAGAGAAGGTATATCCCTGTCAGGGTGAAAGGGAAGGCTGGTAGGTATAGGGAATGCTGGATGACTAAAGAGATTGAGGGTTTGGTTAAGAAAAAGAAAGAAGTATATGTCAGGTATAGACAGGATAGATCAAGTGAATCCTTAGAAGAATATAAAGAAAGTAGGAGTATACTTAAGAGGGAAATCAGGAGGGCA
>NC_057715.1:83924551-83926482 GCF_004010195.1 Chiloscyllium plagiosum | reverse complement strand
TCACAAACTTGATTGAGTTTTTTGAAGAAGTAACAAAGAAGATTGATGAGGGCAGAGCAGTAGATGTGATCTTTATGGACTTCAGTAAGGCGTTCGACAAGGTTCCCCATGGGAGACTGATTAGCAAGGTTAGATCTCATGGAGTACAGGGAGAACTAGCCATTTGGATACAGAACTGGCTCAAAAGTAGAAGACAGAGGGTGGTGGTGGAGAGTTGTTTTTCAGACTGGAGGCCTGTGACCAGTGGAGTGCCACAAGGATCGATGCTGGACCCTCTACTTTTTGTCATTTACATAAGTGATTTGGATGCGAGCATAAGAGAGCAAATGTCACTCAAAGATCACTCAGTCTGGCTTTGTAAGCGGGAAATCATGAATTTGAATTTTTCAAGGTGGCAACTAAGTGTGCAGATGAGGATAGTGTAGTTGATGTAGTCCACCTGGACTTCAATAATGCTCTTGACAAGGTCTCACAAGGCAGGAGGCCAGGAGCCCATGAGATCCAGGACAATTTTCAATTTAGAAGCAAACTTGGCTTAGTGGCAAGAGTAGTATTTGAATAGATGTATGTCTAATGGTCAGCACAGACATGATGGGCTGAAGGCCAGCATTCTATGCTGGAAAACTCTATGCCTCTTTATGACTCTAATTGGCCTGTAGTTTTGTGGGAGTGACAGCATGTCAGGTTATGCTTGTGTTTTATTTAATGATAAAATTGGAATTTTGCAAAAAGATACAGTTTTCCTTCTGCTTCCCTTCTTCCATGTTTCACATGAGTTCACATTATTTATCAACTAAGTATGCTCGTTAAATAAATTAACAAACTATGTGATCAATTATTTTTTTTCAAAATTTTATTTTGTTCGCTTATATCAGGACCATTACAATAGGAAGAGTAAAATTGGTTAATGTGTGCTAAATAATAATCTTAGGTCTCTCAATAAAATGACTGGTTTTTTAAGGCTCACTTATGAGTTCTATGTGTTAATGTTGCTGTTGACTACAGATAAAGCAATTAATTGCATGAAGTGGGATTACATCTTTATGAAGTGAAATGTTTTGGCATTAGTAAAAATTTCAGTGGATGGATTATTCAGATTATGTGCAATTCTCTTGATATATTTATTGAACAGCCCAG
This sequence comes from Chiloscyllium plagiosum, assembly GCF_004010195.1. NCBI lineage: Eukaryota > Metazoa > Chordata > Chondrichthyes > Orectolobiformes > Hemiscylliidae > Chiloscyllium > Chiloscyllium plagiosum. Next base: position 83,925,345 of record NC_057715.1, on the reverse strand, counting down.
CTTCTATTTTGAGATTTAATGTGTGCTTAGTAGAATTCCCACTGTCTCCATGAATAATTCTTGTAAAGCTGTTATCGTGAGGACTTTCACATGTAAATGCAAATCCACAAAGGGATATTCCCACTGAGAAATTCCGTTCAGGAACATTGCCAACTTCCTTTAAGAACATGTAGAAGCAATCATTGATGCAGCTTTCACATGCATACTTAACATACCTGTGTCAAAGTCCACTCTATTTTTAGAAATCACTATTGAGAAGACTTGCAAAATATTATCTTTCAGATTAATGCTCTAATAACAATTAAGAGAATTAAACACTGACATAATAGAGTGGATTTGCTTAGAGGCTTCTTGTAGTTCAGTGGCTGTGACTAACTCTGAGCCAGTTTAGTTTCAAATTTCACAAGCTTCAAAGGTGTGTAATAACACATCATAGAGTCATAGAGATGTACAGCATGGAAACAAACCTTCGGTCCAACCCGTCCATGCCAACCAGATATCCCAGCCCAATCTCGTCCCACCTGCCAGCACCCGGCCCATATCCCTCCAAACCCTTCCTATTCATATACACATCCAAATGCCTCTTAAATGTTGCAATTGTACCAGCCTCCACCACATCCTCTGGCAGCTCATTCCATACACGTACCACCCTCTACGTGACAAAGTTGCCCCTTAGGTCCCTTTTATATCTTTCCCCTCTCACCCTAAACCTATGCCCTCGAGTTCTGGAGTCCCCGACCCCAGGGAAAAGACTTTGTCTACTTATCCTATCCATGCCCCTCATAATTTTGTAA
>NC_057715.1:83920536-83924172 GCF_004010195.1 Chiloscyllium plagiosum | reverse complement strand
CCTCCAGTCTGAAAAACAACCCTCCACCACCACCCGCTGAGCCAGTTCTGTATCCAAATGGCTAGTTCCCCCTGTATTCCATGAGATCTAACCTTGCGAATCAGTCTCCCAAGGGGAACCTTGTCGAACGCCTTGCTGAAGTCCATAAAGATCACATCTACTGCTCTGCACTCATCAATCTTCTTTGTTACTTCTTCAAAAAACTCAATCAAGTTTGTGAGGCATGATTTCCCACACAGAAAGCCATATTGACTATCCCTAATCAGTCCTTGCCTTTCCAAATCCCTCAGGATTCCCTCCAACAACTTGCCCTCCACCGAAATCAGTGTTGGAGATTTTGGAATTCCCCTTTATGTTTAGCTGCCAGTCTTTTTTTCATCATTCCTCTTTGTTTCCCTTATTTGCTTTATCGTCTTCCCTTCTGAAACCTTCAGTAATCCTCTTGACTCTCAATTGAAGTTTCTACCTTACACTTGTCATAAGCACAATCTTCTTTCTAATGTTCATTTCTATCTCCTTTGTCTTCCAGTGACTTTGAATATGTTTATCCAAACTTTTCCATTTGAGGAATATACCTCAGCTATAGTTGAACCGTCTGCCCTTTGATGGTGGTGTTCAGTGACTGTTTTTCCCACCAATCTCAGTTGATCCTGCCCAACTCGGCTCATGTCCCATTGAAGTTTGGTTCTTCAATAATTCATAGAATGATAGAATCCCTACAGTGTGGAACCAGGCTATTCAGCCCAACAAGTCCACACTGACTCTCTGAAAAGCATTCCACCCAGACTCACCCTCCTACCCCATCCCTGTAACCCTGCATTTCCCATGGCCAATCCACCTAACCTACATTTCCCTGGACACTATGGGCAATTTAGCATGGCTAATCCACCGAACATATGGACTGAGGGACTGAGGGAAGAAACCAGAGCATTTGGTCTTTCTTACACTGGATTGCTGCATGTCATTCTCCAACACCATCCCATACCTTATAACACAAGGTCACAATCTCCTAAATGTTCCCCCACTGACACTTGATCCACATGGTGCACTCAATTCCAAGGACCATGTCTAACAATTCTTCCTTTCTTACAATAAAACCAGGGCGGCATGGTGGCTCAGTGGTTAGCACTACTGCCTCGCAGCACCAGGGACCCGGGTTCGATTCCAGCCTTGGGCGACTGTCTGTGTGGAGTTTGCACTTCTCCCCGTGTCTGCGTGGGTTTCCTCCGGGTGCTCCGTTTCCTCCCACGGTCCAAACATGTGCAGGTCAGGTGAATTGGCCATGTTAAATTGCCCGTAGTGTTAGGTACATTAGTAGGGAGTAGGGGAATGGGTCTGGGTGGGTTACTCTTCGGAGGGTTGAAGAGCCTGTTTCTGCACTGTAGCAAATCTAATCAAAATACTGCAGATGCTGGAAATCAAGTCTGATTCAGAATGTGTTCTTGAAACAACATCTTTCACTCTGCCAGACCGGCTGAGTTACTCCAGCATTGTCTGTGTTTGTTTCATGAGTCTCTTCTATTAAAAGTACATCATAATGCTATTGGAAACTCTTCTGAGGATAATCCAGGGACAGTTAAGGCTGCCTGTTATGCTACCAGTATGCCAGTCTATATTTGGGTGAATGTAGTCCCCCATGATAACTACACTGTAAAATTGTTATTTCTCTGTAATTTCCCTGCAGATTTGTTCCTCTACATCCTTTCTGCTCATTGGTATCTTTTCTAATCCTTAGCTCAAGTCAAACTCACTCTGTCCTTGAACCCTCTGAATCATCCTCTTTTCCTTAACCAATACTGCTGCCCCTCCTCCTTTCTTTTCTTTTCTATCTTTCCTGAAAAACTTATACCCAGGAAATATTTAACACCTAGTTTAGCTCTTCCTTGAGCCAAGTGTCTGTTATCACCACAAAATCATAATTCCACATAGCAAGCTGTGTCTGTAACTCCCTGATTTCATTTAGTACACATTGTGCATTCACATACACACTGTTAACTCTGCTTTGGACTTCATGGCTATCTCTTTTACATCAACATCATCTATTAATTTGCTGAGCTGTTTCAGGTGAAGGGAGAGGTAAAGGAGAAGAGTCCATCACCGTAATCTTCAACCAGTGTCGGAATTGAACCCATGCTGTAGTTGTTAAACTGGAGAAACTCAGCAGGTCGGGCAGCATCTGTGAAGAGAGAAAGCAGAGTATATGTTTTGAGTCCAATGACCCTTCATCAGAACTGATGGTAGTTACAAAAAGGTGGTATTTATGCTGATGATAGGAATTCGGGGAAGAAGGAGTGAGTGGATTGGTAGGTTTGGAGGCCAGAGAGACAACTGTTCCAGTTTGCTGCTCCAGTCAGAGATTCCGTCTCACCTTCACTTACTGTATCTCAAGAGACAGAATCTATGATTGGAGAGGCAGTAAGAGATGGAAAAGGGAAAGCTGCGATAGTAGCAGAGTGTTCAGTCTGATCTAAGTGGCCAGTGAGTGACCTGGGGGAACCATGTGGTCAGTGAGTGACCAGGTGGGAGCAGTGTGGTCAGTGAGTGATGGGGGAGCAGTGTGGTCAGTGAGTGACGGGGGGAGCAGTGGGGTCAGTGAGTGACTGGGGGAAGCAGTGTGGTCAGTGAGTGGTTGGGTGTGGTGGGGGGGTGGGAAGAGTGGTCAGTGAGTAACTGGGAAGGAACAGTGTGGCCAGTGAGTGACCATGGGGAAGCAGTGTGGTCAGTGTGTGACCCGAGTGGGGGAGCAGTGTTGTCAGTGAGTGATCCAGAGAAGAGCAGTATGGTCAGTGAGTGACCCAGGGGGGCAGTGTGGTCAGTGAGTGACCGGGGGAGGAGTGTGGTCAGTGAGTGACAGGGGGAGCAATGTCGTCAGTGAGTGACAGGGGGAGCAGTGTGGTCAGTGAGTGACACAGAGAAGAGCAGTGTGGTCAGTGAGTGACCCAGGGAGGAACAGTGTGATCTGTGAGTGACACAGGGGGCAGTGTGGTCAGTGAGTGACAGCGGGAGCAGTGTGGTAAAAACAATGACTGCAGATGCTGGAAACCAGATTCTGGATCAGTGGTGCTGGAAGAGCACAGCAATTCAGGCAGCATCCGAAAAGCGACGTTTCTGGCAAAAGCCCTTCATCAGGAATTCCAGCACCAGCACCACTGATCCAGAAGCGGGAGCAGTGTGGTCAGTGAGTGACCCGGGGAGCAATGTCGTCAGTGAGTGACAGGGGGAGCAGTGTGGTCAGTGAGTGACCAAGAGAAGAGCAGTGTGATCAATGAGTGACCCGGGGGAGGGCAATGTGGTCAGTGAGTGACAGGGGAGCAATGTGGTCAGTGAGTGAAAGGGGGAGCAGTGTCGTGAGTGAGTGACCAGGGGAGCAGTGTGGTCAGTGAGTGACCCAGGGAGGAACAGTGTGGTCAGTGAGTGACCAGGGGGGCAGTCTGGTCAGTGAGTGGCAGGGGGAGCAGTGTGGTCAGTGAGTGACCCAGGGGGAGCAGTGTGGACAGTGAGTGACAGGCGGAGCAGTGTGGTCAGTGAGTGACCCAAGGGAGCAGTGTGGTCAGTGAGTGACCGGGGGGAGCAGTGTGGTCAGTGAGTGACCCAGGGAGGAGCAGTGTGGTCAGTGAGTGAAGGGGGGAGCAGTGT
>NC_057715.1:83915662-83920036 GCF_004010195.1 Chiloscyllium plagiosum | reverse complement strand
CCCACCGGAGCAGTTGGTGAAATCTGATTTCAATTGTTAAATCTAAAGTTAAAATGGGAATTTTCAAAGTATCAGGTCAAACACTGGCACAGAAACCTCCTGTTGATTCGTACCTTAGACCATGACTCACCTTGGCTGACGAATCAGTACTTGTGTGTTGAAGCATTAAGGGCACAGAATGTTACTCTGAGTGAAAAACTGCAACATTCACCATGAAGAGTGGTTCCTGGAAACATTACTGACCAAGCTATAGTCAAGTCCTAGCTGCTAGATTGGGTGAGAGAACCAACAAAACGAAAAAATCTACCTGACCTCATCCTCACCAATCTACCTGTCAGGTGGATAAGTGGAAAGAGAAAGATAAAGTAGTTAAGAAAGTGTATGTTTAAGAGCAGGGAGGTCATGCTGGAACTGTGGAAAACATTGGTGAGGCCATATTGTATGCAGTTCTGAAATCTACATTCTAAGAGGGATGTGATAGCACTAAAGAGGGGTGTAAAGGAGATTTACCAGGATGTTGCCTGGGCTGGAGAGTTTCAGTTATGAAGAGGGATTAGACAGAATGTGGTTCTTTTTCCTATAGCAGAGGAGACTGAGGGGGGGGATATTATCGAGATATATAAAATTGTGAGGGGCACAGACAGGAAGAAACATGTTCCTTTTGTTGGAGGGATCAATGACCAGGGGCAGAAATTTAAAGTCAGCAGCAGGAAGTTTAGAAGTGATGTGAGGAAATGTTTTTTCATCCAAAGGGTGAACGGTAGTAGAAGCAGAAACCCTCAAAACATTTAAGATTAATTTAGAGATACACCTGTGATGTCAAGGCGTACCAGACTGTAGACAAATACAAGAAAATGAGATTGTTTTTATCCACTTGTGAGATGTGGGTGTGACTGGCCAGCATATATTGCCCACATCTAGCTGCCCTTGAGAAGGTGATTGGGAAATGACTTCTTGAACCACTTCAGTCCATGTGCTGTAAATAGACCCACAATGCTCTTAAGGAGGGAGTTCCAGGACTTTGACCTGGCGACAGTGAAAGAATGGTGATATATTTCCAAGTCAGGATGGTGACTGGCTCAGAGGACAACTTGCAGGTGGTGTTGTTCCCATGTATCCGCTGTTCTTGTCCTTCAAGATGGAAGTGGTTGTGTGTTTGTAAAGTGAGTCTAAAGATCTTTGGGAACTTTTTGCAGTGCATCTTGTATATAGTACACACTGCTGCAACTAAGCATCAATGGTGGAGGGAGTGCCATTCAAGCAGGCTGCTTTGGCCTAAATGGTGTCAAGCTTCTTCAGCGTTGTTGGAGCTGCACTCATCCACGCAGGTGGGATATATTCTATCACACTCCTGACTTGTGCCTTGTCGATGATTGACAGGTTTTGAAGAGTCAGGAGGTGAGTTACTTGTTGTAGTATTCTCAGTGTCTTACCTGCTCTTGTAATCACAGTATTTACATGGTGAGTCCAATTGATTTTATGGTCGATAGTAACCTCCAGCATGTTATAATGAGGGGTTCAGTGATGGTAACATTATTGAATGTCAAGGGGTAGTGGATAGATTGTCTCTTATTGGAGATGGTCATTGTCTGGCATTTGTGTGGTGTGAATGTTACTTGCCACTTATCTGCCCAAACCTGCATATTGTTCAGCTCTTGTTGCATTTGAACATGCACTGCTTCAGTATCTGTGGATTTGCAAATAGTGCTGAACATTGCGCAATCATCAGCTAATATCAGCACTTTTGATCTTTTAATGGAGGGAAGGTTGTTGATGGAGCAGCTGAAGATGGTTGGGCCTAGGACACTAGCCTGAGGAACTCCTGAAGATGTCCAGAGATGTCCTGGACCTGAACAATCACAATCACAATGCCAGGAATGAGTCTAACCAGCAGAAGTTTCCCCCCTGTCCCCATAGATTCCAGTTTTGCAAGCAGATTGATGTGAATGGTCAAGTATGGTTTTTCCTCTTGTTGGTTCCTTCACCACCTGCCTCAGACCCAGTCTAACAGCTATGTCCTTTAGGACCCAACCAGTGCAATCAGTAGAGCTGCTGTCAAGCCACTTTTAATGGTGAACATTGAAATTCACCACCCATAGTGCATTCTACTTGCTTGCCAGGCTCATTGTTTCCTCGGAGTTTTGTTCAACACAGAGGACCACTGATGCATCAGTGGAGGGAAGGCGGTATGTGGTAATCAACAGGAAGGTTCCTTTCCCATGTTTAAGCTGATGCCATGAGACTTCACAGGTCTGGAGTCAATGGTGAGGACTCCAGGTAATTCCTTCCTTACTGTATACCACTTGTGCCACCACCGCTGCTGAGCCTGTCCAGTGAGTGTGACAAGATATATCCAGGAATAGTGATGATGGTGTCTGAGACACTGTCTGTAAGGTATGATCCGATGAGATGACTGTATCAGGCTGTTGCTTGATTAGTCTGTGAGGTAGCTCTTCAATTTTGGCACTAGCTCCCAGATGTTAATGAGGAGGGCTTTGTAGGGTACGAGAGGTCTGATTTTGCTGTTGTCAGTATCTAGTTTGATGCCCAGTGGTCCATCCAGTTTCCGTATTGAACAGTAAGGTGGTTGTTTTTGACTGATACAGATTTGATGGACTGAATGGCCTTTTCCTGTGCTGTAGATGTCTCTGACCCTATAACCTCATGGTCTGGCATATTGCCCATTCCGCCATTACTGTCAAACGGGGACATCAATTCCAGTTTTGCAAAGAAGGCAGACGAAAATGCCAGGACAACACCTAGCACACCTAACAATGAGATTTTGACGAGATTAAACTTAACACAGAACTGCCTTCATGCCAAACGGCAGGAGTAGCATGCAGTAAACAAGGCTGAGTGATCCCACGAACAACAAATCAGATCTAAATTCAGTAGGGCTTCCACAACAATTCAGAAATGGTGGTATATAATTATTTAACTAGCGGGGAGTGGAGAATCCACAAGCCCAGGTCATCAGTAAAAAAGACGAGGTTGAAGCATTTGCATACATTTTTACCCAAACGTGCCAAGCTGATGATCCATCTGAATATCCACATCATCACAGATGCAAATCTTCAAGCAATTTGATTCTGTCCATGTGGTATCAAGGAAAGACTGAAGCCATTGCATATTGCAATGGCTCTGGCCTCTGATATCATTCCAGCAATAATACTGAAGGCATGTGCTCCATAACTAGCAGCTCCTTGAGCTAAACTGTTTCAGTATTGCTACAACAGATGTATTTAACTGACAATATGGAAAATTGTCTAGGGTATGTCTATTCACAAAACGCAGGACAAATTAGCCTGGCCAATTACGACCCTACCAGTCATCAGCAAAGTGATGGAAGGGGACGTCTACAGTGCTAACAAGTGGCACTTGCAATGGAATAAACTGCTTACTGATACTCTCATTGGATTCCACCAGAGCCGCTCAGCTCTTGACACATTGCAGCCTTTATTCAGACATGGACAAAAGAGTTGAAATGCAATGGTGAGGTGAAGGTGACTGCTCTTGACATCCCAGCTGCACTTGACTGAGTATAACATTAAGGAACACTAGCACAATTTAAGTCAATGGGAATTCTTAAACTGGGCATATCACACCTAGCACACAGGAAGATGACTGTGGTTTTTAGCAATCATCTCGATCCCACAACATCACAGCAGGTGTTATTCAGGCTAGTGTCTTGGGCCTAACCATCTACAACTCTTCATCAATGACCTTCCTTTCTTCACAATGTCAGAAGCGGGGAACCACTGATAATTTCAAACTGTTCATCATCATTCACAACTCCTCAGATGCTGAAGCAGCTTGTGTTCCAATGGAACCAAACCTAGTCAACAGTCAGGTTTGTGTTGATAAGTGGCATGTGCCATTTGCACTGTTCAAGTGCCAGGTGACAACGATTTCAAACAAGAGAACCTAACCATCTACCCTTCATGTTTAATGGCATTACCGTTGGTTAATTCCTCACTTGCAATATCCTGGGAGTTACCATAGATCAGAAACTAAACTGGACTCAATGGTGACATCTTGCAAAATGTCCAGATTACAGAGGAGGAAGTGCTGGATGTCTTGAAATGGATAAACGTTGATAAACCACCAGGACCTGATCAGGTGTACCCGAAAACTCTGTGGGAAGCTAGAGAAGTGATTGCTGGGCCTCTTGCTGAGATATTTGTATCATTGATAGTCACAGGGGAGGTGCCGGAAGACTGGAGGTTGGCTAACGTGGTGCCACTGTTTAAGAAGGGCTGTAAAGACAAGCCAGGGAACTATAGACCGGTGAGCCTGACCTTGGTGGTGGGCAAGTTGTTGGAGGGAATCCTGAGGGACAGGATGTACATGTATTTGGAAAGGCAAGGACTGATT
>NC_057715.1:83753862-83914960 GCF_004010195.1 Chiloscyllium plagiosum | reverse complement strand
GGGTGACCTTACAGAGGTTTACAAAATTATGAGGGGCATGGATAGGGTAAATAGGCAAAGTCTTTTCCCTGGGGTCAGGGAGTCCAGAACTAGAGGGCATAGGATTAGGTTGAGAAGGGAAAGATTTAAATGAGACCTAAGGGGCAACTTTTTCACGCAGAGGGTGGTACATTTATGGAATAAGCTGCCAGAGTAAGTAGTGGAGGCTGGTAGAATTGCAACATTTAAGAGGTATTTGGATGGGTATATGAATAGGAAGGGTTTGGAGGGATATGGGCTGGGTGCTGGCAGGTGAGACTCGATTGGGTTGGGATATCTGGATGGGTTGGACCGAAGGGTCTGTTTCCATGCTGTACATCTCTATGACTTTATGCAAATACTCTGCCTGCAAGAGCAGCTCAGAGGCTAAGATTTCTGCAGTGCATAACTCACCTCCAGTATTCCCAAAGCCTGCCTACCATCTACAAGGCACAGGTCAGGAATGAGATAGAATAATTTCTACTTGGCTGGATGTGTACAGCCTCAACAGCTCAAAAGAAGCTTATCAAGGACAAAGCAGCTGCTTAATTAGCACCACATCCACTGGCATGCACTCTCACTACCAGTGACACAGTAGAATGTACCACCTACAAAACGTACTGCATTAACTCAACAAGAATTCTTCAAGAGTACCTTCCTAACCCACTATCTCTAACAACCAGAAGGACAAGGAAAGCATGTACATGGGAACACCATCTGCAATTTCCTTATAGGCCACTCATCATCCAGATTTGGAAATACATCAATGTTCCTTCACTGTGAGTGGGTCAAAGACTTGGAACTCCCTCCCTAACATCACTTTGGGTGTCTGTACCCCCTAAGGACTGTAAACATCAAGAACGCAGCTCATCACCACCTTCTCCAGAGCAAGCAATACTTGCCTGGACATTGAAGCTGACATTCCAAGAAAAAAATCAAAATGCAGCCAGTAGAGGGTTAAATGGTAACGGGGAGAAAGTGGAGCTGAGGCTGAGATGAGATCAGCCAAAATCGTATTATTTGGCGAACAAGCTTTGGAGCTGAATTGCCTAATGTTGATCCTAGTGCTTTTGTTCATTGCCAAATGCGCTAGGATTTAATTTCCAGAGCTGTCGTCACATGATTTCCTTCTGTGAACCACTCCCCACCTATTTTTTCCCTATATCTGCATGCAATTTTATAACAAATAAAAATCATAGTGTTCCATAAATGAAATACAACGTTTTGAATACTCCTAAGGTTTTTCTCCTATACTGCGTTCGACAGGAGTTGTTGGATTGACCAGGCTAATCAGTGAGGTTTGTCAGGTTATGAAATTCTCTCTTTCACATTGGCCTAGATTGCTGCAGGTCAGCCCAATGAAAGGCCACATGCACTCACTCTGAGTAAACAAACAGTAACGCAGTGACAAGGACAGGCAGCGAGCAAGCTCAAACCCTCACTGCCCAGAACCCCGGCTACCTGACCACGCCCCTCCACGGCTGATGGACAGCCGCAATCACCAATTGTAGCCGCCAGCGAGCGGAAGAGGGTGGGTCGGAGCTATGACTTCACAAAGGGCGATGTGAAGGTCCTGCTTGTGGACATCTCGGGCTCTGCGAGTGTTTACGCCGCGGGCGCTGCTTCGCAGCTGCAGGTGAGGCTGTTACTCTGTGTGCTCTTCGCGATAGGGGTCCCTTCTCAAATTGCACATTGCGCTCCACGCGAAGAGCCTCGCTTCTCAAGTCAGACATTGCTCTGTCTGCGAAGGCGATCACTTTTCAAATTGCGTTTTGAGCTTCCTGCGAACACGGATAACCAGACTTCCCTACATTAAGCTGCATCCACCATAACTATCCGGCTTTTAAAAAGATCCACATGTATCCCCCTTATAGCTGTCAGGTCAATGACAGACTGTGAACCTTGAACTGAAGACAGTCGCTAATGCCTATAGAACTAATCGTGACCGCAACCTTTCCCTTATCGTTTTTGAATATACGTGCGGTTTAATTATTCAATTAATACAAGAATGGAAGTTAGTAAAGACTGTTTGTTTACTTTTAGAAATCAATGACCATGCAGATTGACAAGGGACTGCTGTCTCATCATATGCACTTTGACAAGAGACTCCTGATGGGAGGGCAGTCCCTTGTCAAAGTGCATGGTCACCGATTCCTAAAAGTAAACAAACAAGGAACGAAGAACAGTCGTTACTAACTTCCATTTTTGTATTAATTGAATAATTAAACCGCACGTATATTCAAAAATGATCATGGAAAAGTTGAGGCCACGATTAGTTCTATAGGCATTAGCGACTTTGTCTTCTGTTCGCACAATATTTCACTGTCGGCAGTTGACAGGACAACATTGTGAGGTGTAAGGGGGGGCGTCTGTGAAATTTTTATAAAGGCTGATAGATAAGGTGGATGGAACTTTAATGTAGAGAAGTCTGGCTATCAGTGTTCGTGATTTTGCAGAGCAGGTCTAGAAAAAGATGCAATAGATTTTATCAAGGTGCATCCCTCGCGGTTCTATACTCTTGTATTCTATGGGTCTCTGCTAAACACTCTTGATATATATGAATTGCAGTTGAAGGACCATCGACTCTGAAAAGAGAATCTGCAAAAGAGTTACAAGAAATATGATAGTTGAGGTTGGATAAAACTATTAGAAGAACAGAAAATGAACTTAAGAAAACTCAAGATTCTGACATAGCTTGATGGGATAGATGCTGAGAGGATTTTTCCTGTCCTGGAGGAGTTAAAAACATTTACAGCACAGTTTAAAAATAAGGGGTCCCCATTTAAGAGAAAGATCTGGAAGAATTCAATCTCTCACAGAATCATTAGTCTTTAAGATTCACTTCCACAGATAACACTAAAGCATGAGTCCTTGAATATATTTAAGTAGGAAGGGAGTTCAGGTTTATGGGGGCAGTTCTTTGGTCTGCCCCAAAACTTGATGTCTTCCAGTCCATGACTTTGACCAAGCTGCAGACTGCCATTTTCCAAGATCTCAGACTACCTGCTGAGTGACTGACCTAAAGCTTGGAGCAGAGTTTAGATCAGAGTGGTGCTGGAAAAGCACAGCAGGTCAGGCAGCATCCGAGGAGCCAAGAAAATTGATCTTTCGGGCAAAAGCTCTTCATAAGAAATAGAGGCAGGAAGCCTCCAGGGTGGAGAGATAAATGGGGGAGTGGGACTGGGGAGCAAAGAGTACAATAGGTGAATGGGGGTGGGGATGGAGGTGATAGGTCAGAGAGGAGGGTGGAGCGGATAGGTGGGAAGGGAGATTGGCAGGTAGGACAGGTCATGAGGACAGTGCTGAGCTGTAAAGTTGGAACTGGGGTAAGGTGGGGGGAGGGGAAATGAGGAAACTGATAAAGTCCACATTGATGCCCTGGGGTTGAAGTGTTCCGAGGCGGAAGATGAGGCGTTCTTCTTCCAGGCGTTGGGTGGTGAGGAAGCGGTGGTGAAGGAGGCCCAGGACCTGCATATCTTCGGCAGAGTGGGAGGGGGAGTTGAAATATTGGGCCATGAGGTGGTGGGGTTGATTGGTGCGGGAGTCCTGGAGATGTTCCCTGAAGCGCTCTGCAAGGAGGCGTCAAGTCTCCCCAGTGTAGAGGAGACTGCATCGGGAGCAACGGATAGCTTGGAGCAGTTTTATCAAATGCAAAATGGGGGAATGTCAGAGCCTAATGTCCTCTCACTGTAATGCATAGACTGAAAACTGTAAAACCTCTCAGGCACTATGTTTGAGGAATGTTATAAATGCTAACTGGAAAGGTAATGAATAATATGCAATGCTGAAAAAAGCTGATAGTTGCTGCACTTTAGGTAAAATCTGAACAGCTATGTAATATGCTTTGTAAATTTTATAAATAAAATATTAAATAATTTTGGGGTAAAAATTCTTAACTGACCTGTGAGTAATTAGGGCTGAATGGTAAAATCTGGCCTAGCGAGCAGTCCCCACATGGGGACAATGAAACAATTCTAAAAGGAGTACAGGAGCAGACAGAATAAGCAGGCTTGTGGAGGGGGTTTCACAAGGTGGATGACTCTGTAGCCCACGCCTTCAGGGGAGAATATCCTGTCACTTTGACAACCACAAACAGACTAAGCAAAAAGTAAAATGTGCCAAATAAAAATGGAGGAGGTGGGAGGAAGTAGTTGTATGCCCATTGTACTTTCGGTTTTGATGCATGAGAATATATAGTTACGGTGTGTGTGTGCGTGACTATGTAAGCCACTCCACACACCGGCTACAGTTGGGAAGGAGCATACAGAAAGTGTGGAATGCCCTGTAGTTCCCTACCAATTGATAAAGTTACTCAATGCTAAACATATAAACACACAAATTGCTTATTATCGAGCTGTGGACGGTGTATTTGTGTAGAGATTATGATTGTATATATGATTGTAGAGATTGTTAGGTTTTGCCTTAATCCAGTGTTTTTTTTATATTTTCTAAGTCAGGAAGCCCTTGGTTCAAGCCACCTCTTTCGTGCTGAGGAAAGGCAAATTAACACAGGAGCTAACTTTCAGGTGGAAATTAAACAAAAACAGATCTCTCATCTCTGACAACTGCAGCAGATGCCTTGGTATTATCTGAAGAAGTGCATTAAAGCAAAGAATTGTTACTATGTAAAAGGGGGTTATTTGGTCCATTGTGCCTTCTCTAATCCTTTTACCTAGCGCCAATCTCCCAAGCGCCACAGCACCAGGGACCCGGGTTCAATTCCAGCCTCGGGCGACTGTCTGTGTGGAGTTTGCACATTCTCCCCATGTCTGCTTGGGTTTCCTCCAGGTGCTCCAGTTTTCTCCCACAATCCAAAGATGTGCAGATTTGGTGAATTGGCCATGCTAAATTGCTCATAATGTCCAGGGATGTGTAGGTTAGATGCTTTAGTCAAGGGTAAATATAGGGTCAGGGGAATGGGTCTGGGTGGGTTACTCTTCGGAGGTCCAGTGCGGACTTGTTGGGCAGAAGGGCCTGTTTCTACACTGTAGGGATTCTATGACAGATCTTTCCCCATGTCCCTGCACATTATCTCTGTTAAATAATCATCTAGTGCTCCCTTTTGAATGCTTCAATTGAACCTGCCTCCACCATATTTCTGGGCAGTGCATTCCATATCCAAACTTGTTACTGTGTGAAACATATTTTCCTTACATCACACTTGTTTCGTTTGCACATCACTTTAAATCTATGCTGTCTTCTTCTTTTGTTTACTATTATGAGCAGGAACCTATCTACTTTGTCCAACAAGCTCATGAATTTGCAAACCTCTCTAAAGTGTAGTGTGCGAGTCAATATTTTTCCCTCAGCTAATGGCACTAAAGATTATTTGGTCAGTCATCTTTTTGCTATTTGTGGAAAGTAATTTCAAATAGGAGAAAAAACGTTTCGCGGTTGGAGAAAGTGCGACTCTCGTGAGCTCTCACCAGCTTCAGATTGTTCCTGAAGGAAGGAGACAGTTCATTTTTGGTGACAGCACTCCTTTAAAAGGGTTAGTTGACATATTACTCTTGTGGATTCCACCACTAGTCTTAGAAAAGTGATTGGACTGCATCAATCCTTGAATCTTCAATTGAAAGTTTGGGAATAGGATCATAAGAAGATGTAGTAGCAATACAACATTCAACCCATCAAACGTGCTTGGTCAATAAATAAAAGCATAGCTGGTCTGAATTTGGCCTGACTCCATTTTCCTGAATTTGGCCTGACTCCATAAACCTGTACTTGCTTCCAAATCAAAAATATTCTTAATGACCCATGCTTTGCTGCTATCTGTGGAAGTGAATCTTATAGACTAATGATTCTCAGAGAAGGAATTCTTCCAGGTCTCTCTCCTAAATGAGAGCTCCTTGTTTTTAAACTGTGCTGTGAATTTTTCAACTTTCCTCTCGGACAGGAAAAATCCTCTCTGCATGTATCCCACCATGCTCTATCTGAATTATGTATTTTTATAGATCATTTTTTGTTCTTCTGATAGTTTCATCCAACCTCAATTATGATATTTCTTGTAGAATGGGGATGCCCATGCCATGTGGCAAGATTAGTATCGTTAGCTGCACAGACTGGTTACAGGCAACTGTGAGTAACTCTTTTGCAGATTCCCTTGGCCTGCCAGCATCAGCCCTATCCTTCAAAGTCATCCCCTGACCTTGTAAATCTAGCTCTCCAGCTCCTCACTGAAACCCATGACCATGGACATATTTGGCCTCTCTGGTATAGTGGGACTATCTGCAGACCCAGCAGTGTTCACCTGTCCTAGCTGGCATTATCAGGACTAGAGTTGCTATCCATTATCCCTCCTATAGTATAAATTTTAGCTTTTTTGTGTTTGTCTTAATAAGTGCATGATGAAATTATTTGGTAATATATCTCTCTTTTCAGCGGTAATAAAATATGGTAAACTTTTATAATAATAACAGTAGTAAACTATTATAATGTTGGGTAACTATTCTTAATTGACCACTGAAAAACTGGCATTATTCTGAAAAATGTAGGGATGATTATCTGATTGACTGTAAGACACAAGAGCAGGAGTACGCTATTTGGCCTGCTGAATTTACAATCAATAAAATCTGATTATCCTCAACTTCATTGTCGTGCTATTCCTTCTTAACCCTAGTTTAAAAATCTATCTATCTCAGCATTGAATATACATAATAACTCAGCCTGTACATCTTTTCATGGAAAAAAAATCCCTGGATTCACTGCTGTGTGACAGAAGAAATTCGTCCTCACCTTTGGCCAAACCGGGAAACTTCTTATTCTGAGGTTATGCCCTCTGGTCCTAGCCTCTCCAATAAGTGACAGCATCCCATTTATCCTCCCTGTAGTCCCTACCTTCGTCTGCACTAGTTTCAAGCACTTTGTAACTGTTGAGCAACTGCAGAGGCCGTAGCTCCTCAAATGCAGTGCCTGGGTCCACATACCGAGCTTCCCTGCAATCACACCCTCCTGTCCCTGATCACTAACTAAAGTTTTCATTTTGCCAAATGAGGGCCAAGACTGGCTCCTGGAGCAAAGTGTTCAAGTAACTTTCTCCTTTCCTGATATGGTGCAACGTCTACAATTCAGACCCGAACTCCTCAACATGGAACGAAAGTTCCTTGAGCTGTAAACAAAATTCTACATCTTCCAATCCAAAATCATTTATTGCTGTTATACTAATTCCATCCCATATGAACAACATGCAAGTTGGATGTTGTCTTATTGTCAGTTGTAATTATTTAGTTGTGCATACAATAAACAAAACGGAAGCAAGCTTCTCAAGTTTTCATTTGTGTTCCACTTCATTAGGTTTAAGTTGAGTTTACTTTACCATTTACGTTTGCATTATTTCAGTATCAATGGTTTTCTTTGATTTCCACACAGGGGTTTGTTTTCTGAGAACAATGAAGAGGCTGTTTCTTGTTGAACCTGTGGTTGCCCTATACACTCTGCCTAATTTGGCAGACGAACTCTTAATGCAGCAATATATTTATCGTAGGATATGGACAAGGGAAACTAACAGCAGCTATGTTCAGAATGAAAATAATTCTTACTGCTACCAGAACCACAGTGACCCAGTGTACTTCAAACAAGAGGTCAGTGTTACTAACGGATCCCCTAATAACTTACAAAATGCAATTGTAAATCACTTTCCAGAATAAAAGCTATATTTGTCATTGCAAGATGTGGCACCTTCTTATTAGTAATCATTTTAAAATGAAATTGTTTTAATTAAACAATCCATCTTTGGTTAAAAAATGGGTTATATGTAAAATGAAAACAAATTGAAGTTTACAATACAAAAACAGAAGAAGAATATGCACTGGAGTCAGTATAGCCTTTGGGTGCAGACCACATGACAACCAAAGTGGAGAAGACTCACACTTCAGAACTAACCACATCCCTAAACAAGCTGTTATCCTTTGGCCATGACATTGGTATCCACCCAACAAAGTGGCAAATTGCCAGGTACCCAATTACTTGTGTCATCAGCAAGTAACCTATTAGTGCCCAATCAGTTTGCCTTAATTTATCAATAAAATGATCAGAAGTTTCACTGACAGTACTATCAAGCAGCAAGCACTCACTGATAACCTGTCCATTAATGTTCAGTTTTGGTTCTGCTGGAACCACTTGGCTCTGAAGCTCATTACGGCTTTGGTCTGAACATGAACAAAAGACATGAACTCAAGAATGAGATGTAAGTGTCTGCCTTTGACATCAAAGAGACACGTTTAGCTCAAAGGAAAATGGTTGTGGTTGTTGGAGGCTTATCATCTCATGTTGTGATAGTAAATAATGTGTACTGAATTAATTGGAGTTCTTTGGAGAAATAGCATATGCTGTGGATAAAGGGGAACCAGTAGATATATTTTACTTGGATTTCCAGAACGCCTCTGATAAGGTGTCACATCATAGGTTATTGCAGAAAACGAAATTTCATGGTATTGGTGGTAACTGAGTGGATAGATAGAAGATTGGATGGCTAACAGCAAACAGAGTAGACCTAAATGTTTTTGTTTTTTTGTTGGCAAGATGTAACAAGTGCTGTGCCATGATGAATCAGTGCTTGGGTGTCAATTTCTTATATTTTGTCTGAATTGACTTGGATGAAGGGACCAAAGATATGCTTGTTAAACTTGCTGATGACACAAAGATAGGTTGGAAACTAAGTTATAAAGTGGACATAAGGAGGCTACACAGTGATAAGTAGGTATATTTGAGTAGTTAAATATCTGGCAAATGGAATACATTGTGGGGAAATGTGAAAGTCTCCACTTTGGCAGAAGGAATAAAAGTATACATTATCTCATTGATGAGAGATTGAGGAACTCTGTGATGCAAAGGGATCTGACTCTCAAAGTGCATGAGTTGCAATTTGTTGGTATATACAGCGTTACTAGGAGAAAGTGAGGACTGCAGATGCATATACAAAGTTACAGAAACTTCAACAAATAACCAGGAAAGGGAATAGAATTTTAATGTTGTGCGAGGGGATTGTAATTAAAGATAAGGAAATTATGCTTCAGATATACAAGTGAGACCTTATTTGGAGTACTGTTTACAGTTCGATCGCCTGATTTAAGGTCAGATGTAAAAGCATTGGAAGCAATTGTGATATATTTTATTAGACTAGCATCTGTAACGAGTGGGGTGTCTTATGTGTAAAGGTTGGATGAGTTAGGCTCATCCACTGGAGTTTAGAGGAGTAAAAGGTGACCTGATTGAAACACATAAAATCCTGAAGGGTTATGATAGCGGATGTGCAAAGGATGTTTCCTTTTGTGGAAGAGAGGGTCAGAGATGCAGATAGTTTGCTTCTCACCTGAGGGTCATGAGTATTTGGAATGCCCTTCCTCAGTAGGTAGTGAAATGAGAGTCTTTGAATATTTTTCAAAAACCAGGGGAGATAAGTTCTAGATAAACAAAGGTTATCAAGGTTCAAGAGACCCTGTGGCTTGCTGATTCTCCTAGTTTGTAAGTTTGTATGCCCTTGCCTCTATCATGAGAAGTGAGAATGTTTGCTGATAATTACACAATGTTTAGCTTCATTTGCGATGCATTGGATACTGCAGGGCTCCATAACAGCAAGACCTGGACAATACTTATGTTTGGACTGATAAGTGACAAGTAACATTCATGCTGCTCAAGTGCCAGGCAATGACGATAAAGCGATTATAGATTGGTGTTTCACTTGCCTGAGGCTTCTTTTGCGTATGGATGGGCCTGGTATTGTGAACTGTAATGCTTAAAAGGCTTTGGTGAAGTCTATGGTGAAGATACTTTCATAATACAATTAAGTAGTTCTAGGATCTTGATTAAGAAATGATGAAGGAATGGTGTGATATATCCAAGTTCTGGGTAATGTGTGACTGAGAGGGGAACTTGGTAGTGGGAAAGTGTTGAGAGTCTGCGAGGTGCTGCAGAGATGCCTTGTGGACTTGTTTTGTTGCAACCTGTTGAAAGCATGGATTGTAGCCACAGTGGGAGAGAGTGTTGATGTTTAAACAATGAATAAAATACCACTCATATTGTTCTGTATGCATTGGTTTTCTTAAGTATTAGTTATATCTATTCGGGGAAGATGGAGAGTATAATCTCACACTTGTGACTCTTGCTAATGTTGGAGATTGGGTGAATCAGAAAATGAGCTTTGCCCAACCTCTGACCTGCTCCAATAAGGTCAGGGTATTTTTCTGATAGCTCGTATTCATATTCTGATCAGTAATGATCACCCCACCACCCTTCTCAGTATTTTGTTGGTGAGGATGTTAATGATCACCCCAGTTATTCAATGTCAATTGGGGAGTGAACAGTACTTGTCACGAATCAAAATGTGTGGCTCTGGAAAAGCACAGCCAATCAGGTAGCTTCCGAGGAGCAGGAGAGTCAATGTTTCGGGCATAAGCTCTTCATCAGGAATGCGGGGGGCCAAGAGGACTGAGAGATAAATGGGAGGGGGTGAGGCTGCAGGGAAGGTACCTGGGAATGTGAAAGGTAGATGAAAGTGGGGTGAAGGTGATAGGTCAGTGGAGCGGATAGGGGGGAAGGAAGATGGACAGGTAGGACAGTTCAAGAGGTGCCAAGTTGGAGGGTAGGATGCGGGACAGGTGGAGGGAGGGGAGATGAGGAAACAGGTGAAATCGACATTGAATCCTTGTGATTGGAGGAGGAAGATAAGGTGTTCTTCCCCCAGTTGTCATGTGGCTAGAATTTGATGGTGGAGGAGGCCCAGGACTTGCTTCTTCTCGGTGGAGTGGGAGGGGGAGTTGAGGTGATCAGCCACAGGGCAGTGGGGTTGCTCAGGGTGTGCATGTATCCTGGAGATGCTTTCTGAAACGTTCCACAAGTTTGTGTCCTGTCTCTCCAATGTTGAGGAGACCACATTGACAGCAACAGACACAGTGGATGAGATTTCTGGATGTGCAGGAAAATCTGTGCCGGATGTGAAAGGATCCTTTGGGGCTTTGGATGGGGATGAGGGATGGGTGCAGGTTTTACAACTCTTGCGATGGCAAGGGAAGGTGCTGGCACGTTTTGGCTCTGATCCCAGCATCTGCAGTCTTCACTTTCTCCCATTACTTGTCATGAATCAACCCAAGTCATTGCCGTCCAGCCAATGACTAAAATCTGACCTTATGTGTAAAGTTGTCTTGGGTTTAGAAGATCACAGTGTGAAAAATATGTCCAGGTTTCAATGATGTACTCACTAGAAAAAATATAGGTTCCTACTGATCACTTTTTTTATTTGTTTGTGGGATCTGGGCATTGTTGGCTGGGCCAGCATTGACAGCTAATCCCTATTTGCCCTTGAGAAGGTGGTGGTGAGCTGCCTTCTTGAATCGCTGCAGTCCACTTGCTGTGGGTTGACCCACAATGCTGATAGCGAGGGAATTCCAGGATTTTAACCCAATGACTGTGAAGGAACAGCGATATATTTCCAAGTCAAGGTGGTGAGTGGCTTGGAGGGGAACTTGCAGGTAGTGGTTCCCAAGTACCTGTTGCCATTGTCCTTCTAGGTTGAAGTGGTCGTGGGTTTGGAAGGTGCTGTCTAAGGATCTTTGGTGAATTTCTGCAGTGTATCTAGTAGATAATACACACTGCTGGATAACACGGTGATGAACCAGATATTTCAGGCTACAAATCACATATATACCTTGTGAAGAAGTAAATTAAACTGAAACAAAAGCAAACAAATATGATATATTTTATCATATTATTGTATAAATAAACATGTTGCACTTATATGGCACCTTCCCTCATTAGCTACATGATACAACAGTATATTTATGGACATTCAAAGTAAAACAAATCTCTGCCTTAATTTTAATGTGATAATCAATGATTTCTTCCTAATATTTTTATTAAAGATCTTCTGGCCTATAGGTGTTGGAGACCAGACATAGCCGGAAAGATATGTCAGAGCACCTCTCAGAAGTCCTGATGCACTGACTCCATGGACATTGCCCAGAAGTTGAAATTCTGATGAGCAATTACCCTGCCCCCCAGGACCCTGTGAAAATGTCTCTGACACTAAGCTAGTGTGGAAGAATTCAGACAGTTCCATCTTCCTTACCTGGATAGTTACACCCAAAAGCGTTAGGTAGAAAAATTCTTATGTAACACCTGGGTAGCTATACAGCTGACATCCCAATTACTCGTTCTGAACCGCTTAACTTCTCAACTCTCTTCCCCCAGCATCACAATCGGGCTCCCCTCCCAACCCAACTCAACTACCACCTCCCACCAACCTAATTATTCCAGCTCCCATCCCACCTCCTTCCCAACTTGCCTTACCCTCTCTCTATATATAGTAAGCTTTGGTATATTCAAACTCCTTTGCTTACCAAAATACGACAGCAATTATCACTGGAAACAAAGTGGGCATGGTTTCTCTGTGCTCCTCCCTCTGATATTTGCTACACCGAGTTCAGTCTGAAGGACTTGCCAATGGAAGATCTTTAGAAAAAATTAGGGAAAAGATAAAAGTGTGATTTTCTTTGAGAATCGGAAATAGGATTCCAAATTGTGATTGGAAGCTTTGAGCTATTTTAAAAATTACCAAAGTTTGGTGTCACTGATTAAGAATACATAAATAGCATAAATAGTGATGGAAGATAGTTGCTGAATTTAATTGAAATGTTTAAATATTGTTTAAAAAGGTTCAATTGGTGATTTTCTTTGATATGTTATTCACTTTCTTTCCTTTAGGTGGTCCAGAGATTATCATCTCACTTCTTTATGTACGTGACTTTGATTCAGTTCCTACCCAACTTCATCGTTACCTTCATATTGGGCTCGTACAGTGATCACTACGGACGCAGATTATCTCTCCTCCTCCCTACTATTGGGGCTCTGATTAGCAGCCTGGCTTTTTTAGCAATGACCTACTTTTCTTGGCCTATTCACTTTCTTTTTATACCCGTTGCACTAAGTGCATGTTTTGGTGGCTTCACAACTGTGTTTGGAGGAGCTTTTGCCTATGTAGCAGATGTGAGCTCTAGTGAGCACAAAAATATGCGCATGGCATTGCTGGACATGATCGTTGGCCTAATGGGTGGTATCGGGACAATAACATCTGGATACTTGTTAAACACATTAGGCTTTAATTGGTTATTCTTGATTGCCTCATTAATTAATTTTGCCAATGTTGTGTATATCATCTTTTTCCTTGATGAGAGTGTCCAAGTGTCAAGAAATGAGCAAAATGAAGGATCAGGCAATGGAAAATTCCGAGAAATATTTGCTGGAATTTTAAATCTATGGACTAGTTCTAATTTTAGAAAACGTGTTCAAATTAGTCTCATGCTTCTTACTTTTTCAGTCTATGCACTTGCTTCATTTGGTTCTGGTGGACTTTTTACTCTTTATGAATTGAATGCGCCTCTTTGTTGGAATGCGGTACTTATTGGATATGGCTCTGCAACTGGACTAATTACATTTCTTACGAGTTTTCTGGGAGTGGCTCTATTTTCCCGCTATCTTGAAGACCATTTTATCGTTCTTATTGGGACATTATCCTTGGCTGGAGGAATGATCGTGGCTGTCTTTGCCACTACTACACTGGTCATGTTTCTGGGTATGTTAAGCTTTAATATTCTTTAAATTAAATGTGACTGGAATTAAGTATTTACATAAATAAATCAATCAGGATGGCTAATCATAAAGGAGTCAAATTTCAAAATTTCATTAAAGTAGTCTCAGTTCTATTATGAATCCAATTATTATGTAACTGCTTATAAATTATAAGTTGGGGGGTTTAAACAAAGCCGTAATGTTATAAGTATTATCGCAAAACTTCAAACTGCAAATTGAATGTTAAAATAATGCTTATTCATATGGTATCCACATAACTCCAAACAAATTGTTTTGGAATGGGCAGTCGTTGCAAGTTGAAACTTTGTTAAATGACACAGAGAACAGAGATTGTAATAAATCTCAGAACAAAAGACCAGATTGAATTATATTTTCACTCTGTTATTAGTTCATTTTTTTAAACCAAAACTGACTGATGATATACTGGTTAATCTCACTACTTAACTGTAATTGGGTAAGTATTTATAAAAACTAAAGAATTTGGCAGAAGGCAGGAGAAACAATTTAGAGGAAATAACTTTAGTCAAGCAATGGCAGAGCTATATAAAGCACACAGTAAACTAATGATTATCATTGACCAAAATTGAGTTCTATTCATTTATTGCAGCAGTGAGCTTCATTGGACTGATAGATGACATGCTACTACTTGAGAATATCTGGAGTAATGTCAGATTCTAACGAAAGTAAACTCTAAGAACAGCAACTCTTCTTCCAATTCTTCTTGTAGTTTTCTGGGTTCAAATTTGAGTTAAAATTTTCAGATCAAATCCTCTACCATCTTTTTGTTTTATATTGCTGGTTTTGCTTGTGGTCATGATTCTGGTGTCTCATTTCCACTTCCTGTATACATGCATTTCATTTTTTGTTACCTTCTATCTCTTTTATATTCCTCCATTTTGTTATCAATGATTTTCTCGTATTTCCACCCAATAGTATACCTTCTCATTTGTTCTAACTTTCTCTAGCTTCTCCCTGTGCTTCTGTTCCAGCATCTTTCCATCTACAAAGGATGGCAGTGAAAGTATCTATTTCTGATGGGTTGTCTTCATGTGGTGAATATATGCTATTGGTTGAAGAGGTCAATTTTAGTGGCCAATCACAAGTGCACATAAAGCTATCAGGTGCCATTTTGGATTGTTGTTTTTGATATTGGCATTCACTGCCCTTTTAATCACTAAATGTATCATATCTCAAACTTCTTCCAATTTTCGGTCATCAACCAGAACGCTAATTCTGTTCACCTCAGTAAGTGTTTCCAGATTCATCAACCATGCTGGTAGCATTTTTTTCTTTTTTTGTTTGCTTTTCATCTTTTCTGTCTGTTTCCCTTTTTGTCTCATCACTCCTTCATTTTTGTCTTCTCATACTCAGATTTTCCCTTTCACTCATCCCAGAAGGCTCTTAGGTCAGTAGGGTTTAGATGGGCCAAATGCATTTCATATTATGAGCTTCCTGAATGCTAACTCAGATATGCTCAATTATAGCCTGAATCAAAGATAAAAGGAATATGAATGCAGTGAATGGAAAGAGTGAATCACACCAAGTATTTGAAGGAAAAAAAGTGAGCTATTTTGGATTGAGATGAGAAATTGCTTCACCCCAATAGTGGTGAACCTTTGGAATTCTCCATCACAGAAAGTAATAGAAGCCATAACATTGAATGTTTTCAAAAAGGAGTTTGATATATTCCTTAGGATTAAGGGGATCAGAGGGTACAAGGAGAAAGCAGGAACAGGGTACTGTGTTGGAAGATCAGCCATGATCCGAATGAATGATGAAGCAGGCTTGAAGGGTCAAATAGCCTACTGCTGCTCCTATTTTCTATATTCCTGTGTATGATGCAAGATGTCCATATGTCAATTTTATGTTTTAATAGATGCAAAGCAGATACACACACAAATTTAATTTAAAGGGATGATTGTTAAAATTTGTAGTAAGCATTGTGACCAGAGTGAAGCGTTTTAACATAGGCACTTAAGTAATTCTAGTGAAATCTGTTGGGTAGCTTCTCCAGACCATATATAAGCTTCCTTAATTTAGTCAGCATGTCCTCTTTAATGGATTCGCCCATCACTTTGATTGATGAGTTTTCAACAAGTGAGGAAAAAAATGATCAATTTAAGCCTAAGTTCATGAGACTTTAGGCCAAGTCTTGATTTGCGTAACTGATTGCAACTGCTGACTCTGAAATCAGTGTTTTAGCAATGGTTGTCATTGGCTTTGTGCTTTGCTTGCTTAACCTGAAGATATTTGGCTCTGCTCTTCTCAAATATTGAATTTGTTTGATGACAGAATTTTCCATTTGGTTTTGTTCAAAGATAGTTTTTTTTCCCCCTAAATATATTAGAATCTCGCTTTCAGGCTCTGAGAGTGCCTTTCAGATTGTCTTTACTTCCAATCTGAAGACTCCAGTTGTGTGGGTTCCTGTGCTCAACTGCCTTTGAAATGCAGAAATCCCTTATGAGAGCTCAAAATCCCAGCTAAGACAATATTAATCAGTACCACAATAATAACTTGTACTTCTATTGCACCTCAAACGTAATAAAATGTCACAATGTGATTCACAGAAGCTTTATTTAAAAATAATTTATAAGTTTGCTTTGTTGTTTAGATACATTGTCATCTAAACATTTGCACCACGTGTCCCAAGCAAGGGGTCAATTATATAAAGAGATATTAAAGCAAAGCACCAAGAGCTTGGTCAAAACATAAGTTTAATCAAACATCTTAAAGGAAAAAGATATGCAGAGAAGCAGGAAGTGTACTGCCTTGGTAATTGAAGGCACAGTTGCTAGTGTTGGAATGACTTGAAATCAGGGATGTTCCAGAGTTCAAAATGAAGCAAATGCAGACAGCTCAGAGAGCTATAAGGCTGGACAAGACTATGGGGTTAGCGACTTTGAGCCACAGATTGATTTGAAAATGAGTATGAGTATTTTCAAGTCAGATGTTGTGTAACTATGAGCCGGTACAGGTCAGCAAGCAATATAATAGTGAAAGACCAGGATTTACTTCAGGTTGGACAGGAGCAGCAGAGTTTTAGATGACCTTTGCAATGCACAGAAATTGAGAAGCCAGCAGTGTATGTGTAGAGTCAAGTTCAGAATAGTTGAATAAATCCCAAAATTATCACAAAATAAGTAGTATAAGATATTTTAATGAGGTTACAATGTATGTATATAATTGAACAGAAGTAAGATTATGATTTTTGAAACTGCACAATGAGTATCATCTGGTGTCTGATCATTGTTGACATTTTTTTTTACAGTGAGACTGGTTTGTCTTTTTGCTGTCATGCCACTCCCTGTCCTACGATCAATGATGTCCAAGATAGTCTCACCTAAGGATCAAGGTCAATTATTTAACATACTTCATGCGTCACATGTTTTGTGTAGTTTGTATCAATAAATGCATGGGACATGTTGGTTTCCATTCAGAGGCGTGTGGATATTGTGGTAATAATAATTCTGAAACTATCTTTGAAAGTGATAGTGCCTAGTAGAGTCTACATATGTGCCATTAAACAGGGGAATCTATAAGATGTCATTTACGCTTATCTGGAAGATGCACTTCTGACATTGCTCCCCAAAAGCTGCAAGTGAAGGGAAATTCATTGAACCAACAAAAGTTTCCTTTCTTAAAATTATTAGTCTCACTGTAAGGGAAATTAAAAATTTATATATTCTGGTCGATGTGTAATTATGTTCGTAACAAAGCACTGAGTTCATAATTATTACAAAACAGCTTCAAGGAACCTGGAAGGTGAATGGCATATTTGTTAAATATCATAGAGTCATACAGCATAGAAACAGGCTCTTTGGCCCACCATGTCTCTACTGACCAACAATCACTGAATTACACTAACTTACATTTGTCTACATTGGTCCATAGCCTGCTATACCCTGGCATTTTAAGATGCTTTTTAATGTTATGAGAGTGCCTCCATCTCCCCGTCAGGCAGCACATTCCATTTTTCTACTACTTGCTGGGTAAGGTTTTTTACTCCGATTTTATCTAAACCACCTTAAACTGATGCCTTTGGTCTTAAAAAAGTCTGCTATAGGGAAAAGATTCTCACAATCTACTCTGTCTGTGCCTGTCACAGTTAATATCTCAGTCAGGTTTCCCCTCAGCCACCTCTGCTCAAGGAAAACAAGCCCAGTCTATCCAATCTGTCTTCACAACTGAGACTTTTCATTGCAGGCAACATCCTGATGAGTCTCTTCTGCACTTTCTCCACTGTAATAATGTCCTTCCGGTAGCATGGTAATTATAACTGCATATACTGCATTCCATCTGTGGCATGACCAGTGCCTTATAAAGTTTTAACAAGATTTCCTTGTTCGTGAATTCTACATTCTGGCTAATGAAGACAAGCACCTACATGGCTTCTTCACCATCTTGTCTACCTGTGCTGACACCTTCAGGGAACTATGGACTTGTACACCAAGGCCCCTTTGTTCCTCAGTACTCCCTAGGCACTGTTGTGTATATCCTTCCTTTACTAGACCTCCCAGAATGCATCATCTCACACTATCACAATTAAATTCCATTTTTGCAATTTACCTATTGATCAATGTCAGATTGTAGCCAGAGTCCATTCACCTCACTATCAACAACATAATAAATTTTCATATAATCTGCAAACATACTAATTATACCTCCTTGACATACATAATAAGCAACAGGGGCCCCAGTACTGATTTCTGTGGTGCACTGCTGGTCACAGGCTTCAATCACAAAAACATTGCTCCAGCATCACCCTTTGCCTCATATTTGCAAGCCTGTCTTGAATTCAGCTTGCTAACTTGTTGTGGATCCCATGAGCTCTTAGCTTTTGGACCACCCTTCCATGTGGAACCTTGTCAAAGGCCTTCCTGAAGTACATGTAACCACATCAATTGCATAACCCTCATAATTTTGTTTAGTCACCTTTTCAAACAACTCATTACAATTAGGCAGGATCTCCCTCTAAGAAATTTGTATTGACTATCCCTGATAAATCCCTACCTTTCCAAGTGTTGACCAATCCTGCCCCTCAGAATGTTTTCCAATAATTTCTGATGCCAGACTAACTGGTCTGTAATTTCCTGGCCTATCCTGCTGCCCTTCCTGAACAAAGGAACCAGGTTAGTTATCCTCCAGTCATCTGCTATTTCACCTGGGCCAGCGAAGTATTAACTCCTTGCTCACTGGACTTGTTTTCTGGTCCTGTTTTCAGGATGCTATTGTTGTCTGTACCATGTGAGTAAATGTAAATTTTCAGTGTTAACAGTAAACAGCTGCTTTTACTCACTCCAAAGTCATACACACTCTGCCAATAAGTTCTGGATCAAGCACATATGTCACATATGAATCATGTAAAATACAGAGTCCTGCCAGGTCAGAGAAAGTACCAAGCATAAATTACTTTCCTTGTCAAGCTGCATAGAATATCACCGATAAAGTTTCAGAAGCCTGATTAAACAGTTTTACATAGATTGATGCCAAGTGCAGAGTAGGAACCCAGCATTACCTCCGTCCAGGCCAATGAAAAACATACTTTAACCTACTATGAAAAACATACTTTAAAATCTGTAGAATAGTACACTGACCTCAGTGTGTGTTTGCAACCTATTTTTGCTGTCTAAACAGTAAGGATGATTCGGTGTTGGACTGGGGTGTACAAAGTTAAAAGTCACACAACACCAGGTTATAGTCCAACAGGTTTGATTGGAAGCACACTAGCTTTCGGAGCGACGCTCACAATCACCTGATGAAGGAGTGACGCTCCGAAAGCTAGTGTGCTTCCAATTAAACCTGTTGGACTATAACCTGGTGTTGTCTGACTTTTAACTTTAAACAGTAAGGAGTATGCTATGTTTAACTGTGCCATCTGCCTATCCTTTTATACGTTTTATCATAAGAAAATGTGCTGCATAATTACAATATATCTATAGCTTGACGTTTTAGTTTTAAATATTTAATTTTGTTTGACAGTATGGTGATTAGCTTCATTAAATAAAAAAGTCACTGACATACAGCTTTAGATCCTGGAACATATATTAGAGGTTTGGCTATGTGCTGCATATGATTTTTTCATTTCTTGATGATAAATAAATAACAAGTGTATTTGCTATGCCTCCTACTTGAGGAAACTCTATGCTAGGAGCACAGTTTTGTAAAATTACTGCCTTTAGGTAAGAAGTAGCACTATCTTGATGGCTACTGTTGAAGCCATCGGGAGCCCTTTAGATTAGATTAGATGAGAATCCCTACAGTGCAGAAACAGGCCCTTCAGCCCAACAAGTCCTCACCGACCCTTCGAAGAGTAACCCACCCAGACCCATTCCCCTACTCATGCACCTATCACTATGGGCAATTTAGAATGGCCAATTCACCTAACCTGCACATCTTTGGACTGTGGGAGGAAACCCGAAGCACCCAGAGGAAACCCACACAGACATGGGGAAAATGTACAAACTCCATGCAGACAGTCGCCAGAGGCTGAAATTGAACCTGGGTCCCTGGTGCTGTGAGGCAGCAGTGCTAACCACTGAGCCACCATGCTGCCCCAATGACATCATGATCCAGTGCAGAAACTTCTAGTGGTTTTTTTTAATCCACAAGGCAAACAGGCCAGTCAGCCTAACTGGATTATGCCAGTTTTATATTCAGAGTACCTTCTCCCTTGTTCTATTTTGCACAAAAGAAAGTTGTTTTCTGTTGAAGAAGTAATTACAGTGAATTAGTGATTTTTCAAGAGATTCTTTCTTTGTGCCATCATTAACATAGTTTTATTCTTCATTGTTCATTTACAGGTGTTCTGTTTGCCTGTGTTGCTTGTCTTGAAAATTTAAGCGCTACCGTTTCCTCCATAGTTTTCAATAATGTTTATGCTGCCACCATCCATGGATTTACAGGCTTCAGCTTTATGCTGGCAGCTTGTTTATGCCTCATTCCAATTTGTATTATGTGGTAAGTTCTAGTGTGATGTATCTGAATCAGAGGGTCTTAGAACACAGAAGGGAGCCAGGTGACCCATTGGCTCTTTGAGAGAGTTATATAATTAGTGCCACTCATAGAGTCATAGAGATGTACAGCATGGAAACAGACCCTTCAGTCCAACCCGTCCATGCCGACCAGATATCCCAACCCAATCTAGTCCCACCTGCCAGCACCCGGCCTATATCCCTCCAAACCCCTCCTATTCATATACCCATCCAAATGCCTCTTAAATGTTGCAATTGTACCAGCCTCTATCACTTCCTCTGGCAGCTCCCTTATTCTTTTTTCATTTTCATGCAAATGTTTCCCTTTAAACTTGGTATTGTGCCAGCCTCCATCATTCTTCCAAGTTGTGTATTCACAATGAAACAACTGGTTTTTTTCTCAAGTTTTCTTAACTCCTTTTTGTGCTTTTTATCAATTATCTTGAATCTGTGCATTATGGCTATTTACCTGCCTGTCAATCCAAACATCCCAATAGAAATTACATCCACTTTACATTTTACATTCATATATCAACATTTATAATAAAAGCTATTTATTTATGTTTGAGGATGGGAGCATGGCTGACCTTCTTAGCATTTATTGCTGATCCCTAATTGCCTTTGAGAATATAATAGTGAGCTGCCTTGTTGTGGTGGAGATACCTCCTGTTCAGAATGGAGTTCCAGACTTTTGACCTGGGGACAGTATAATTCCAATATAAACAATGCTGTGTAACTTAAAAGGGATGTTGCAGGTGATCAGGCAGCATCCGAGGAGCAAGAGAGTCAATGTTTCAAGCATAAGCTCTGCCTGATGAAGGGATCTTGCAGGTGACACTCATATGCATTACTTTCCTTGTCATTCTCGGTGCATCAGATTGTTAGTTTGGAATATACTGTCAAGTGACCCTTTATGAGTTTTGCTCCCCCGCCTTCCCCAAATAATCCCATGTCTAATTTTTTTTCTTTACCTCATGTGGAGCTTTATCAAAGCTTTCTGAATCTCTGGATAGACCACATCCAAATTTCTCTTTATTTATTCTGTGCTTTAAAAATTCCAGATTTATTAAATATGATTTTCCTTTCTTAATCCATATTCACTCTGTACTGTCCTACCAGTATTTTCTAAGTGTCCTGTCATTAGATTCTTTTCCTATAGATTCTTACACTTCCCCTATGACTAATGCTCAACCAATAGTTCTGTAACTCCTTGTTTCCTTTCTCCCTCTTTACTTAAGTAATGGGCTTACATTTTCCGGCTTGCAAGCAGCAGAAACCATTCGAGAGTCTAGAGCATATTGAAACATGGCCACATGCATCAAAATTTCCACAGCCACATCAACCAACAGTCCCAGATATAGATCATCAGGTCCAACAAATTTATGTATTTTAAGTCCCTTTAGCTTCTCCAGTATTCATTTTTAAAACTAATATTAATATCTTGAAGTTGCTCAAAGGCAATGCTTAACCATTTACCAATTTGCCATACTTGCTTAGATCAAGGATTTGTTGTTCTGATTTACTTTAGCACATGACACAACTTAGTTCAGGGCAAGTTTTGCATTGGTAAC
This sequence comes from Chiloscyllium plagiosum, assembly GCF_004010195.1. NCBI lineage: Eukaryota > Metazoa > Chordata > Chondrichthyes > Orectolobiformes > Hemiscylliidae > Chiloscyllium > Chiloscyllium plagiosum. The sequence goes on along the minus strand of NC_057715.1, from coordinate 83,892,819 downwards.
ATCCAAATGAAATTGTCTGGAAACTTGGAAGAGTGAAAAATGCTTCTCTAAATAATTGTGATTTGCGCTGGAATTGTTGATTGGCAGAAGCTCTACCCCAGCTATTTTTAATATTTGAACTTGAGGTATTGTGAAATTGCTTTATCACTAACAATATGTTATATTATCTGCTCTTTCAGTTTCTTATTCTGGTGGAGGCCTCAAGACGAAGATTATGCTGGACTGTCAACCAATGAAGACAGCAGTTAGTTCTCATGCAAGCTTTGGTTATCTTGACTGATCATTTTCAAAGCCTCTCCATGTGCCAATCTATTTGCTTGTTCATATTACACAAAAATAGGATGTTTATACAGTTTTGCATACAATTCAAAACTGAGATTTCGAGCAATACCATTATTACCACTAGGTAGTAGGTACTCACAGTATCCAATACGTATTCAATTCAATCCAGTCTGATTCATTTAGCACTACCCCTTTCAAAGAGTATATGAAATTGCTGAGACAGAATAATTAGAATGTGACCAAAAGCCGAATGCTAAATGTTGGAATTCTCAAACCAAAACTGCAATAAGGAGAGAAGGTATCTTAGAAAGGGCCTCAAACAAGGCTTTGTGGGTAGAACTTAGGAAGGTTAAGGGGGTAGCTATTTGACTGGGATATATATAGGCTCGCAAAGAGTCAGTGGGAAATAGAGGAACAAATAGGTAGAGAGTTCAGAGGTGTGCAAGAGTAATAATCGGGTATTTATACTCGGGGATTTTATCCTGTCCAACACAAATCAGATAGTCATAGTGTTAAGAGTTTGGAGGTAGCAGATTTCTTGAAATGTATCTGGGGGATTTTTTTAATCAATATGTAGAAGGCCCAACGAGGCACAGTGCAGTGTTGGATCTGGTTCTGGGGAAAAAAGCCGGACAAGTGTTTGATGCGACAGTGGGGGAGTATTTAGGTGATAGTGACTACAACACAGTATGGTTCAAAGTTGTACTGGACAAGGAAAAACATGGTGCGCAAAAGCACTAGATTGGGAGAAGGCAGCATTTATTAAAATAAAGCAGGATCTGACCACCAGGCTCTGGGAACAGCTCCTTCCTGGGGTAGGGGGGTGGCCTTCAAAAGGGAGCTGGGAAGATTATAGGTCCAATATGTACCCTTTACATGGATACATGTACCCTTTACATAGGAGCAATACGTTCAGAGAACCCGGGAGGTCTAGGACAGTTCAGGTCTGGATAAAGAAGAAGAGTATTGCTTTCAGCAAGTCCAAAGGAAGCAATTCAGCTGCAGCCATAGAGAAATACAGGAAGTGCAGGAGGGGACTCGGAGCAGTTAGAAAAGCAAAAAGGGGGCATAAGGAAGGACTTGCAAACAGGATTAGAGAGGATACTAAGATATTTTATAAGTACTTAAAGGGAAGAAGTTAACCTGGGAAAGAGTAGGGCCCATTAGGGACCAAGGGGAGAATCTGTGTGTGAAGCCACAGGATGTTGGAAGGGTGTTGAATGAATCCTTCTCTTCAGTCTTCACTCTCGAAAAGGAGAATGTAGATACGCAATTCAGGAAAAGGGACTGTGAGGAACTTGCACAGTTTGACATTGGAAATGGGGAAGTATTGGTGGCTTTGTCAGCCTTAAAAAAACAGATAAATCCCCTGGCCTGGATGAATTACATCTCAGGCTGCTGTGGGAGGCGAAGCAGGAAATTGCAGGAGCTTTGACATAATGTTTAATTCCTCTCTGGCCAGAGGGTAGGTGCCAGAGGACGGCTAATGTGGTTCCACTTTTTAAGAGGATGGTAGAGATTAACCAGGAAATTACAGACCAGTGAGTCTCCCATCAGTGGTAGGAAAACTACTGGAGAAAATTCTGAAGGAGTGAATTTACACCCACTTAATTAGGAATAGTCAGCGTGACTTTGTCAGAGGGAGGTCATACCTAACAAATTTGTTAGAATTTTTGAAAATGTGATCAAGTGTGTGGATGAGGGAAGTTCACTTGATGTAGTTAATATGGACTTTAGCAAAGCTTTTGACAAGGTCCCACATGGGAAACTGATTGGAGAAAGTTGAAATTGAGAAAAACTTGGCGAGATGGATCAGAAACTGACTTAATAATAGGACAAAGGGTAGTGGTAGAAGGCTGTTTGAGTGACTGGAGACCAGTGTCCAGTGGTCTACCACAAGGATGGGTACTGGGACCCTTATTGTTCGTTACATACATAAATGATATATTTGAAAATGTGGGGGGATTATTAAGGATATTTGCAGACAACATCAAGACTGGTAGAGTGGTTAATAGTAAAGAAGATGATTGTAGGTTACAAGAAGATATAAATAGGTTGACAAGATGGGTAAAAGATATAAATAAGTTGGTCAGATGGGTAAAAGATATAAATAGGTTGGTCAGGTGGGCAAACAATTTTTTTATTCATTCATGAGATGAAATTGTTCACCGACAAGAACAGCATTTGTTGCCCGTCCCTAATTGCCCAGAGGACAGTTAAGAGTCAACCACATTGCTGTGGATCTGGAGTCGCATGAGGATGGCAGTTTCCTTTCCTAAAGGACATTAGTAAACTAGATGGGTTTTTCCAACAGTTGACAATGAATTCACAGTCACCATTAGACTCTTAATTCCAAATTTTTGTTGAATTCAGATTCTACTATATGTCACAGTGGGATTCAAACTCTGCTTCCCAGAACATTACCTTGGTCTCTGGATTAACAGTACAGCAGTCATACCACTTGGCCATCACCTCCCTGATAAATGCAAGGTAATGCACTTTGGAAGAAGAAACAAGATGAGGGAGTATTTAGTGAATGGCAGGACATTGGGTAGCTTAGAGAAAGAGAGGGATCTTAGGGTAATTATTCACAGATCCCTGAAGTCGGCACAGCACACGAATATGATAGTTAAGGCATTTGGGACACTTGCTTACTTAGTGTATGCAATTCTAGTCATCTCACTCCAAGAAGGGTGCGATTGCACTTGAGGAGGTACAGAAGGGGGTCACCAGGATGTTGCCTAGGATGGAGAAATTGATCTATAAGGAGTGACTAGACAGGTTTGGTTAGTTTTCTTTAAAGCAGAGAAGACTAAGGGGGGATGGAGGTATATAAGATCATGAGGGGTGTGGACAGGGTTAATAGATAGCAGTTGTTCCTCTTGGTTGAGGGTTTGATCACAAGAGGACACAGTTGTAGAGTAAAGGAGCAGCAAAGTCAGAGAGAATTTGGACAAAAAAGCGTTTTTACTAGAAAGGTGGTGGGAATCTGGAATGCTCTGCCTGGGAAAGCAGTGGATATTGGAATCCTTACAACCTTTGAAAAAAATATTTGGATGAGTACTTCAAATATCATAATATTCAAGGATATGGGACACCTGCAGGAAATTGGGATTCACGCACTTTTAGTTGTAGTTATGTTGGTACAGACTCGATGGGCCGAAGATATGAATCTATGGAAAAACAAGCCAGTCTATTTTATACAGATGTGAGGAAATTTTCTATGTTACATTCTTCTTAGAAAATGGTTTTCAATTAATTGTCAGAAGGATTAGGTAGTGAGGGAAGGATGTTTGAGCACTTTGTTTCACTATACTGACTGATGGGATAAAAAAATCTATTTTTAATGGGTTTTATGCACTTTCAATCCAGTTTCAGAGGATTAAACAACATCTATATTAATTGAAACAAAGGAGCAGAAGTTTTTGATTTTTTGCATGGAATTTTAAATGAAAAAGCTGCTAACAAATTTATCAAAGTCACATTTATGCAAATGTGATTTGGTGAACATTAAATTGATTCAATCATCAATAGGATCAATACCCTGAAAGATATATCCATCATAAACTGGTTGGAATGACCTTTTTCATTTGCTCTGCCTCCTATTGATATACTTCCAAATATATTTCCATACTGAAAAAATTGCATATTATACCATTGTTAATTTATTAATAAATCTTTAATTGCCAAAAATATACATGTAAACAATTATTTAAAAATTCCAACTTGAATGCTATAGAGTTTACAATAGTCTTCAACTTGTCCCATTACAATATGTTCCATTTAATGTGATTTTAATAGATATAATATTTAAGAGGAGGCAATAGCATAGTGGTAATGTCACTGGACTAGTAATCCTATCCTCAGGTTAATGTTTGGGGGAATAATATGAACTCAATAAAAAAATCTGAAATGAAAAGCTAGCCTAATAGTGGCCACTGTTATTTGTCATAGAAACCGTCTGGTTAACTAATGCCCCTTGGTGCATATGTACCACCAGACCATTGCAATGTGGTTGACTCTTAACTGTCCTCTGAGCAATTCAGGATGGATAATAAGTGCTGATCTTGCCAGTGACACCCCTATCCACTGAACAAATAAAAACAAAATTCCAAAATGCATTTAGGTGTACAGTCTGAGGGTGAAAACAATTTAAACTCGAAATTACAAGAAGTACAAAAGATTTTGCTCAATGCACAATAATGTACCTTAAGTTATTAATGAATATTTTTAAATAGCTACAGTCACAGCATGGACTTAACTTGTAACCTTTTTCAAGTTCAGAGTTCACAATTAGCCAATATTGTACTCATTGCCACAGCTTACTGTCAATCATGTTACTCTTTAACTCAGCCATCACCAGTGTGCATCCTTGACATAAATATTTACTAAAAGTCAAAAATATAAATGTGTTTCTTTGTCCATCATGTTAGTAGAGGGACAAATTCCAATTTCAGACATCCAGTGTTAATGTGAACAATTTTCTAGCTATGTGTAGAAATAGCATTGCTCAATTCCTTCTCCAAATATTTATTCAGTTTTGTTTTCAAATCCACTATTGAATCTGCTTTCACCAACTTATCAGCCAGTGTATTCCACATCCTAACCACTTATTGTGTAACAATGATTTTCCTCATGTTAAATTGTGTTACTGTTTTGATAATTTTTAGGTTCACAAAATAAAACAATATTTACTGTGTTATAATGCCATGTTGTTCAAATGTAAAACATTTATTCTTTTTACATTGTTCATCATTTCTAAATGTGAACAAGTTATGAATAGTTTTAGACAAGTAAATAGATAAATGTTCTTCAGAATGTAAAACATTTATTTTCAAGTTTTCAGTATATTACATCTCAGCAAGTAATTTTAACAGTAACATCAAAAATACTTTTATTTCACAATTGAGGAGTAAATAACTAAGCTTTAGAGGTCAAGTGTATGGTTATTATGTATGATCAATGTTTGTTAACTACAGAATTAATATAATTTAAATGTAATATTAAATGCTTCCTGAGAATATAAATGTGTGCTATTTCTATCTTAAACTTGAACTTTTTAATTAACTCCATATCAGTTTGGGGGCAGCCTATTCTGGGTTCTGTGGCCAGTGGGTATCAACCCTCCAGTTATTTTGAAACAGTTTCTTTATATTCATTCTATTTATACCGCCCGCAATATTAAACTCCACCATCAAATCTTCTTCCAGACTTGTCTGCTGTAGGTAGTACAGCTCCAGCATCTCCAGGCTATCAAAGTAACTCTAATCTTTCATCCCCAGAACCATTTTAAATAATCAATACTACACCCTCTGCAAAACTATCACCTTCCTATTGTGTAATGCCCAGCAGGTATGTTATTCCAACTAGGAACAAACAATCGCTTGATGAAGATTAAATTATTGTGTTTAGTGTTGAGTGTACATGTGCTGCAGGATAAATTCAGGTCTATTCCTTTAATATTTAAAAAATTTTTTTCATGTGAGTGTTGCTAGCATTGCCCTTAAGAGGATGTGCAACATGTAAAATCAGCAAATAATTGTTTTGAGATGTAAGAACATTTATCATTAATCTGAAATAAAGTACTGCTTGAGAGAATCCTGAAGTAACTCTTGTTAGTTCCACGAAACTTGCTGAATGCTTTTTTTCCATTTCCTCCAATTGACCAACTGGTGTTAAATTGCATTATTGTTTTGCTCGTATTTTAGGTTCACAAAATTAAACCATATATACTGTGTTCCAATGCCACTGTCATCAAATATAAAACACTTTTTTTCATGTTATTTTCTGGTTCTAAATATGGCAACACATCATAAATAGTTTCAGACTTAAATAGATAAACATTGTTATAACATAAAGCATTTATTTTCAGGTTTACGATATATTACAACTCAGTTAATAATTATTTTCACAGAGACTCCAGAAATACTTCTTTCTTGATTATGTAGTAAAAGTGAACAAACTTTGAGAAGTCAACTGTATGATTAATGTATGATCAATAATTGTGAATTACAAAATTAACAAGTTCTTATAGCTTTATAAAGCCATGTATGAAACATTTACATGCTGTAACAAAATACATTTTGCATTCTTTTTCTCATACTTGTGGGTGGCACAGTGGTTAGCAGAGACCCGGGTTCAATTCCCACCTTAAGCAACTGACTGTGTGGAGTTTGCACATTCTCCCCGTGTCTGCGTGGGTTTACTCCCACAGTCAAAAGATGTGCAGGTTAGGTGAAATGGACATGCTAAATTGCCCGTAGTGTTAGGTGAAGGGGTAAATGTAGGGGAATGGGTCTGGGTGGGTTGCAGTTCGGCGGGACGGTGTGGACTTGTTGGGCCGAAGGGCCTGTTTTGACACTGTAAGTAATCTAATTTAATCTTGTCACAATAATTTCAATGTTTGGGTGAGGCAGGGAAATCTTTTATCATGGCCATTGTTTGATTACAGTTTATTTAAACAATGTTCATGGTAAGTTTATTTGCCTTGTGTTAGATGCCAGCAATTATATATGAGCACACTTTTTTTACTGGCATCCTAAGAGCAGTTTGTTTCAGGTGACGTTTCTTGCAGGGATTTCAGTGCTCCATTATTGGACTTGCAAATGAATGTTGAATCTCAATTCATTTCAGTGGAGAAGCAGCTTTCAGCAGTGTTGTTTAGAGTAGTTCTTTTATCCACTACTTTCTGCTGCAAGGTTCACTCACATTTTTTGGTCTGTTTTCTGACTGGAGGAACTTAATTCAGACTGACCTTACTGGTACTGCACAGTTTTTCTAACAGTTTGCAGCTCCATGTGGTCCAGTAGATCTGCCTTTAGAGTTAGAGGATTAGGTAGCAGCAAGAAAATTAGGAGAGAGCAGGAACAGCAGCAAAATGACACCAGGAAAGAAGGCAAACTATCTTTCACTATTAATACTAATTGAAATCTATTGTATTGTACCTATTTCACTGTACTAAATATCATTACCATCATCAACTCTCTTACTTCTTAAAAGATCTCCAAAGTTGGGGAGATAATGCCATAGTGATATTGTCATTGGGCAAGTAATCTAGATACCCAAGTCATCTTTGGGGACCTGCATTTGAATCCTAACATGACAGTATTCCTTGCCCTGGCCTGATCTTGGCCATAGTATTTATGTAGCTAATCAAGTTCATGTTCTAGTTAATGATAACCTCCAGGATGCTGGTAATGGAGGATTCCACAAGGGTAATGCCATTGATTGCAAGAGGGCGATGGTTAATTTCTCTTTATTTGCAACGCAAGGCTGAGCCATGTAGGGAGATATTAGACTATATAAAAATCGAAATAAGTGCAGACTCTGTAAATCAGAAACAAAACCAGAAGATGCTGGAAAACATCAGCAGGTCTGTGGAGAGAAATCAAAGTTAACATTTTGGGTCCAGGGTCAGTTCCATACATTAGACCATGTCTTGGTTGAGGAATTAGATCCTCAGAAGCCTCTTGACAGATTTCCAGAGCTTAAGACCAAAATTCCTTCAGGCACATTACACAGAAAAGAGGTGAAAATTGCGTATTTGCAAGGATCAGAACAAAAATGGTCAGAATTAGAAAGGTTCAAATCTTGTGAAGTTTGTAGAACTGAAAGAGTCTATGGAGGTTGGAAAAGGAGCACAGCTGCAGCAAAAAGGCCATATGGTTTAGACTTATTTTTGTAGCTTGAGGTTTATTCTGTTAACAGTCACTTTCCTGTTTGCCATACCCATAACAAATCTGGTACAATTCTATCTTGTTTGATCCACTAAGTTCCCCTTTTGAATCAAGCATGCCGAATTAATATTTTGAAAGATATGTACACTGCCTTTGTCCATATCCTCTCTCAGGCTCTAATGTTTAATCAAATGGTATAACAATACCTTTAAAAAAAACAGAATGCACAGTTACTTAGATGCCTATCCTGCATCAGACTCTTCAGTCTTGAAAGGACCCTCACAACATCATTAACTCATTCACAGCTTGGCTGAAGGGAACATTGAGTCTACCCATGACTTTTTAGTGTTATTGTCTTACTAAGTTCCAGATTTGACTTTCTGCCTGTGTGCAGACTTGGAGATTTTCTGATATTCAACAGTTGGTGCCTGTTTCAATAAAGTTTTTAAAAACTTTCATCTGCAACATGGAGTCTTGAACATAAGTTGAAAAACTAAATAAAAACTTATTTTCTCTAAAATTCCTAATAGGCTGAATTAGTTTTCCAGATCTGTAATTATCTTACATAATTTGTTTGCTACCTTTCTGACTGTCACACATTATCACATTTTTAACGGGCTATCCATTAATATTCCCAATTACTTATTTTGCTCCCTCGCATACCAGCTTGTACTTGGTCACATTATTTTTCAGATTTTCCCACCCCCTCACCCTCACCCTCACCCTTACCCTCCCTCCACTGTGAAGCTTACATATCTCTCCTATATTTGATCTTCTTGCTCTGTTATAGTTCCCATTATTACATAATACTTGGCAGTAGAAGCTCATTACTAACAAGTTCAACTTAAAGAGCTTGTATCTGGCTGATCTTGCACTTTATGTTCAGAATGGCGCAAGCTGCTTGCAACAATGCATGCATTGAACTGCTACTAACCACTGTGGGATTGGTTTGTGAAACTTGGCTAATTAAGTAGTTTTATCGCATTATCCAACAGTTGAGTATACTTGTGGAGGTCAAACCTCAAGCAAATACATTTAAGCTGAGCAATGTGATAATTTGAAAAGACAGAGTATAAGATTTTATAAATCATTTCATCTGCTCCCTTGATGAATATTTTGGCTTAATTTTACATAACTGCATTTATTAAAAATGACAAAAAAAGCCTTGTGATGGCATTCATAAATTGACCTCAGTGAGTTTACTTAGTTGACTTGCTACATAGACCTGTAGCAGTATCTGTAGAAGATCCAGTAACTGATGCAATGTGGTTTTCTGCGTGTTAGCCTAAGTAACATACACCAAAAAGGTTGGGTCCTTACTTAGACGGTATTTTGAAGTTGAATAGAGTCATAGAGATGTACAGCATGGAAACAGACCCTTCGGTCCAACCCGTCCATGCCGACCAGATATCCCAATCCAATCTAGTCCCACCTGCCAGCACCTGGCTCATATCCCTCCAAACCCCTCCTGTTCATATACCCATCCAAATGCCTCTTAAATGTTGCAATTGTCCCAGCCTCCACCACTTCCTCTGGCAGCTTATTCCATATATGTACCACCCTCTGCGTGAAAAAGTTGCCCCTTAGGTCTCTTTTATATCTTTCCCCTCTTACCCTAAACCTTTGCCCTCTAGTTCTGGACTCCCCGACCACAGGGAAAAGACTTTGCCTATATACCCTATCCATGCCCCTCATAATTTTGTAAACCTCTATAAGGTCACCCCTCAGCCTCCGATGCTCAGGGAAAATAGCCCCATCCTGTAGCTCAAATCCTCCAACCCTGGAACATCCTTGTAGATCTTTTCTGAACCCTTTCAAGTTTCACAACATCTTTCCAATAAGAAGGAGACCAGAACTGCACACAATATTCCAACAGTGGCTGATTGCTAAATAATTTAATATTACTTACTACATCAGGAATCCAGAGGGTGGAGGGGGCTGAGGGCTTATGCTCAAAACATCAACTCTCCTGCTCCTTAAATGCTGCCTGATCTGTTGTACTTTTTCAGCACCACACTTTTCAATCCTGCTGGAAGTTTGCATGTGTAAAAATAGGTTTTACAAAACGGGGTCAGGTTCAACTGTGATAAGTTTAAAATAAAATAATCGGCTGTCAAGGTTAGCTCTCATTTTACCCACATGGTAGCGACAATTTATGAGAGCAACATATTCTGTGGTATTAGATTCATAGTCTATTTCCGGTCCTGACATTACTCACACAGCAGAACATTTCCATAGTTCGTCAGTTAAATGGAATTGCTTTAATGCCAGTATTACATAAAATGACAGAGGGGAGTTTTAACACCAAAACGCAGATGTATTCAGATCCAGTCGAAGGAGCTAAAATTTGAAACCTAAGCCCAGTCTGTCTCCAACTCCCCTATTTCCAGTTTTGACAGAGACAGATCTCGGAGGACTGTTAATCCTCTTGCAACAGGCAGGAAGCAAATCAAATTTCAAATAAATTACATACAATTATGATTAATAGTGTAATATTGTGTTGTGAAAATTACATATTTAAGGTAATTGGTGGATGAACAACATTGGGAAATATTATTTTCTGCAGCGGGTCTTGAGCTGGAATGGACTGATTGAAAGCATGAGGGATTTAGATTCAGTAATAATTTTCCAAGGGGAAATGTTTCTAGACCTATGAGAAAGAATTGGAGGGTGGATCTTGTTGAATTCCATCTTGTATTTATGATCTGAAAACAACAAATGTTGGAAATCACAGAGGGTCAGGGATCATCTAATGAGAGAGAGAGCAAGCCAACATTTCAAATCTAGATGACTCGTCATCAAAGCTGACTTGAAGTTTGGAGGGATCAACATTTTTGCAATAGTTGGAGGAGTGAGTGGGGATGGAGTGTAGAGTGCTGGGGGAGAAAGGATATTGATAGTTCAGTTTAAGTGATTAGAATGTGAGAATGGCAAAACGATGGTGTGTCTAACTGCCAGATTTGAAAGAACAGACAGTCCCACTGGAGTGGAGGGAGGGGAGACAGGACATGATACAAGTAAAAGAAGGGGAAAGATTGCGAATTGGTTCACAATTTGAAGGTGTTGAACTCAATATTAAGTCCATAAGAGTGTAAAGTGCCTAGTCTGTGATTCAGTGAAGCATTGCAGCACGCTGAGGACAGACAAGTGGGCAAGCGAACAGGACACTGTGTTAGAATGATCGGCTACGGGAAGGTCAGGGTCCTGCTTGCACACAGATTAGAGATGTTCCGCAAATTGGTCACCCAGTCTGTGTTTGGTTTCTCCAGTGCAGAAAAGGTCACACTGGGTGCAGTGAATACAATACACAAGATTGGAGGAGGTACAGGTGAAATGCTGCTTCACCTGGAAAGATTGTTTAGGCCCTTGGATAGTGAGCAAGGAGGAGGTGAAGGGGCAGGTGTTGTAACTTCTGCGGTTACATGGGAAGGTGCCGTGAGGGGAGGGCGGGGTGCGGCTGATGAATGGACTAGGGTGTCCTGGAGGGAACAATCCCTGCAAAATGTAGATGGGGGAGTGAGGGGAAGTTGTGTTTGGGGTGGCGTTCTGCTGGAGTTGTCTGAAATGATGGAGAATGATCCTTTGAATGCAGAGGCTGTTGGGATGAAAAGTGAGGACAAGGAAACCCGATCCCGCTGTTATTGGGAAGGGGCAAGAATGGAAGCACAGGTGATAGGTTGGATGCAGTTGAGGGCCCTGTCAACCACAGTGGGTGGGAAACCACAATCATGGAAGAAGTAAGCCATGTCAGCAGCGCTGATTTGGAAGGTGGCATCAGCTGAACAGAAATGACGTTGTGAAGGAACTGGGAGTATGGGATGGAGTCTGTACAGGAAGTGGGGTGTGACGAGCTGTAGTTGTGGGAATCAGTGGCTTTGCCGTGGATGGCAGTGGACAGTTTATTCCCCGAAATGGAGACAGAGAGGTCAAGGAAAGGAAAGGAAAGGAAATGTTGGAAATGAATTGGAATGTAGGAAGAAGGAAAATATAGAGGGGTGGAAATTGGAGGCAAAATGAACAAACTCTTCAAGGTCCTGGTGAGAGCATGAAGCAGCACTGAAGCAGTTGTTGTTGTACTGAGAAAAGAGTTGTGGAAGGGGGCCAATGTAAGACTGGAACAAGGATTGTTCCACATACCCCATAATGAGCCAGGCATAACTGGGATCAGCACTTTCTGATTTTATTTTCCCAGAGATTTACCATGACACCTATTTGAGTGAACTGTAACTTTGACTTGGCAGAAGTGAGATGAACTAAAGGAGAAATTGTTCAGTGAGAGAACAAATTCAGACAAGCAAAGGAGAGTGGTGATGGATGGGAATTGTTCAGATCTCTGGTTGAGGAAGAAGCCAGGAATTCTCAGACCATCCTGGTGGGGAATGGAGGTAAAGAGGGATTGGACATCCATTGTGAACAGAAGGCCACTGGGGACAGGGAACTGGAAATTGTCAATATGGTGGAGGACATCAGAACAATCGCGGATGTAAGTGGGCAAGGTCCAGACAAGTGGAGAGAGGATGAGGTCAGGTAGGAGAAATTGAGCTCAGTGGGGCAGGAACAGGCTGATAGAATGGGCCTACTAGGGCAGTCTAGTTTGTGGATTCTGGGAAGGAGGTAGAAGCAGCTGTCTGGGATTGGGAGACTATAAACTTGGTGGCAGTGGGGTTGGAGTGGTGGGGGGGAGGGGGGCGCGGGTAAGATCTCCAGAGCTAATGAGGTCAGTGACAGTCCTGAAAACAACAGCTTGATGTTTGGCTATGGGGTCATGATCCAAGGAGCTGTAGGAAGAAGTGTCCAAGAGTTGGCATTGAGCCTCCACAAAGTAAAGATCAGTGGGCCAGACTACAACAGCACCATTTTATTGGCAGGTTTGATAACAAAGTTACGGTTGGACCTAAGAGAGCAAAGTACAGCAATTTCAGAAGGGGAGAGGTCAAAGTGGGTGACAGGAATAGGGAATTTATGTATTTATGATCACTGATTCTGAAAAAAGAGTCATTGGACTTGAAACATTAACTCTGTTTCTCTCTCCGCAGACATTGCTAGACCTGTTGAGTTGTTCAGCACTTTCTGATTTTATTTTCCCAGAGATTTACCATGACACCTTTTTGAGTGAACTGTAAACATGCACAAATGTCCTAGATAGGCAGAAATCTGAAGCTCACTTCAATAAAGACCTGGAGCTGATTTTTACCAAACACTGATTAAGTGTCAATGTCAGTGAATTTCACAGAAGCTTTCTCTCCATAAGTCCTAGCAGGTTTTCTCACATCATTTTACTCAGCTCACCTTCATTATGTATGCACTCGGTCTCTGTGGCACCATGCTCACTCTATAGTGTTCTGATCACTGGCATAAGTCTGGCCCACTGTCAGGAGTCATCAGGATTCCTGCTACTGGTGCTAAATTTATATCCCAGCTGTTTCCAGGTAAAGTGCTATCAGTCAGGAGCCCTTTGTAGGTACAGTGTGGGAAGAGTTGCTCCCAGAATGGTGCACAGAGGCAGGTTGGCACCTAGCAGGAGATCCTGTTGGATGGGATGGTGGAAAAGAGGGCTAACCTCTCTCCTTCGGACCAGCAGATGAGATGACAACATCAGATCCTGCCAGTATGGTGTGGGATTATTGTAGACACATAATGTCTTTCCTATTTTTAGTAATGTATTTTTAATTACATTTTTATTTTATTTTACTTTTTAAAAAGTCTGTTATATTCATTTGGTTTGTTGGTACAAACTCAATTGACCATTGGGACTCTCCTGTACTGTATGATTCTGTATCCCCGGGACTCTATGAGGGTATCTACACTCCATGGGAGCAGGTGCTGCCATCTATTCCTTTCTATTTCATGCGTGCACTAAATCATCTACAGAATCTATCTCCCAACAAGGCTCATGGTCTAACACACTTACTATTGTTTACAGCATCTTCCCTCAGTTTTCCATGACCCATTAAAGCCCCCAGATCCTAAGCCTGCATGCCCTCTGTGCTGCGTACTCACTCACTCGGGACTATTCACCAGCTTTCCCCCCACTGCACCAACACACGTACCGACCACATTCATGTCACTCAATCCCACAATAGGCTAGAAAAAGCCATGATGTGTGGTGGTATGCCCTACCTCTGACTCCTCACCCCCTGCAAGAAGCAAATCCTTGCCCTATTAGGTGAGGGTGTGGTGATGCCAAGACCTCCATGTCTCAGCAGTCAAGTGAGATTCACTGCCAGTTGTTGCACTGCTGTCCTGTTACCACTACTTTAAATGTATTCTTAACAAGTCCAAACTTCTCCTGCTGCTTCATTACTGATTCAATCTCTTGTCTCCTGCAGGCACCAGTAACATCTGTATGGCTGCTGCCCTGAAAAGACCAACTCCTCTGTACATCACCTCTTCCTGTTTCTCTGAGAAAGAATTAACAGAGGTCTAACAGGAAACACTATCAAAGCTGCTCCCTACACCAGCACAGACACTGACACAGCTCTGATAGGAAGCAGAGGAAAGAAAACTAACAAGGAATCCTGAGGTAAGTATGTTACTTCGTGTGCAACACTTTCAGGTAAGCACATTTCTGCCATGTCTCTGAAGTTGGCAGAGGAAGAAACTGCCCACATCACTGGCATTCAGAAGACAGCTGGAGACCAGGCACCTGCTCAGCACCGGGCAGGAGAAGGACCTGTAATGTCAGTCATTACGGACTACACTAAAGTGCATAAGCCAAGAAGACCGAAGCCCAGGGCATTCAACGGAGGAGGGGCAAACGTGCACAGGACACATTCAGCACATCAGGGTCCTCAAGCCAGAAATGCCCTCATGGGTCACCTGAAGAGATGCAAGACCAACAGACTCCTGTATAAAGCACGGTCCTTCCATCCAAGATGCAGACACTAGACTGCACCAAACCATAGTGAGAGAGATTACACAGGGCACAGAGTGAGAAGGATTACACCGGGCCCATAGTGAGAGGGACTGCACTGGGCCCATAGTGAAAAGGATTACACCGGGCCCATAGTGAGAGGAATTACACCAAGCCCATAGTGAGAGAGACTGCACCGAGCCCAAAATGAGAGAGATTACACCGAGCGAATGTGAGAGGGACTGTACCGAGCCCATAGTGAAAAAGATTACACCGAGCCCATAGTGAGAGAGACTGCACCAAGCTCATAGCGAGAGGGACTGCACCGAGCCCATAGTGAGAAAGATTACACCGAGCCCATTGTGAGAGGGACTGCACGAGCCCATAGTGAGAGATCTTACAGCGAGCCCATAGTGAGAGAGATTACACCCAGCCCATAGTGAGAAGGACTGCACCGAGCCCATAGTGAGATGGACTGCACCGAGCCCATAGTGAAAAAGATTACACCGAGCCCATAGTGAGAGAGACTGCACCAAGCTCATAGCGAGAGGGACTGCACCGAGCCCATAGTGAGAAAGATTACACCGAGCCCATTGTGAGAGGGACTGCACGAGCCCATAGTGAGAGATCTTACAGCGAGCCCATAGTGAGAGAGATTACACCCAGCCCATAGTGAGAAGGACTGCACCAAGCCCATAGTGAGAGATATTACAGCAAGCCCATAGTGAGAGGGATATGCACCGAGCCCATAGTGAGAGGGACTGCACTGAGCCCATAGTGAGAGGGATTACACCAAACCCATAGTAAGAGGGATTACACCGAGCCCATAGTGAGGGAGATTACACCAAGCCCATAATGAAAGGGACTTCACCGGGCCCCTAGTGAGACAAACTGCACTGAGCCCACAATGAGAGAGACTACACCGAGCCCATAGTGAGACGGACTGCACTAAGCCCATAGTGAGGGAGATTGCACTAAGCCCATAGTGAGAGGGATATGCACCGAGCCCATAGTGAGAGGGACTGCTCTGAGCCCGTAGTGAGAGAGATTGCAACGGGCCTGTAGTGACAGGAACTGCACCGAGCGCATAGTGAGAGGGACTGCACTGAGCTCATAGCGAGAGGGACTGCACCGAGCCCATAGTGAGAGGGACTACACTGAGCCCATAGTGAGAGGGACTGCGCCGAGCCCATAGTGAGAGAGATTACACCGAGCCATAGTGAGAGGGACTGAACCGGGCACATAGTGAGAGGGACTGCACCAAGCCCATAGTGAGAGAGATTACACTGAGCCCATAGTGAGAGGGACTGCACCGAGCCCAAAGTGAGGTGGACAGCACTGAGCCCATAGTGAGAGGGACTGCACCCGGCACATAGTGAGAGATTGCACTGAGCTTGTAGCGAGAGGGACTCCACTGAGCCCATACTGAGAGGGAATGCACCAAGCCCATAGTGAGAGGGATATGCACCAGGCCCATAATGAGGGACTGCTCTGAACCCGTGGTGAGAGAGATTGCACCAAGCCCATAGTGAGACGGACTGCTTTGAGCCCGTAGTGAGAGAGATTGCACCGAGCCTGTAGTTAGAGGGAATGCACCAAGCCCACAGTGACAGGGACTGCACTGAGCCCATAGTAAGAGCGACTGCACCGAACCCATACTGAGAGAGATTGCACCGAGCCCATAATGAGGGAGATTACACCAAGCCCATAATGAAAGGGACTTCACCGGGCCCATAGTGAGCCAAATTGCACTGAGCCCACAATGAGAAAGACTACACCGAGCCCATAGTGAGACGGAATGCACTAAGCCCATAGTGAGGGAGATTGCACTAAACCCATAGTGAGAGGGATATGCACCGAGCCCATAGTGAGAGGGACTGCTCTGAGCCCGTAGTGAGAGAGATTGCAATGAGCCCATAGTGAGAGGAACTGCACTGAGCCCATAGTGAGAGGGACTGCACTGAGTTCATAGCAAGAGGGGCTGCACCAAGCCCATAGTGAGAGGGATTACATCAGGCCCATAGTGAGAGGGATTACAGCGAGCCCATAGCGAGGGAGATTACACCAATCCCATAGTGAGAGGGATTACACTAAGCCCATACTGAGAGAGATTACACCGATCCCATTGTGAGGGAGATTACACCGATCCCATAGTGAGAGGGATTACACTAAGCCCATACTGAGAGAGATTACACCGAGCCCATAGTGAGACGGACTGCACTGAGTCCATAGTGAGAGGGACTGCACCGGGCCCATAGTGAGACAGACAGCACTGAGCCCATAGTGAGAGAGCTTGCACTAAACCCATAGTGGGAGGGATATGCACTGAGCCCATAGTGAGAGGAACTGCACTCAGCCCGTAGTGAGCAAGATTGCACCAAGCCGATAGTGAGAGGGATTACATCGGGCCCATAGTGAGAGGGATTACACCGAGCCCATAGTGAGAGGGATTACACCGAGCCCATAGTGAGAAAGATTACACTGAGCCCATAGTGAGACGGACAGCACTGAGCCCATAGTGAGAGAGATTGCACTATAACCATAGTGAGAGGGATATGCACCGAGCCCATAGTGAGAAGAACTGCACTGAGCCCGCAGTGAGCGAGATTGCACCGAGCCCATCATGAGAGAGATTACACTGAGCCCATACTGAGAGGGACTGCACCGAGCCCATAGTGAGAGAAATTACACCGAGCCCATAGTGAGACAGACTGCACTGAGTCCATAGTGAGGGAGATTACACCGATCCCATCGTTAGAAGGATTACACCAAGCCCATTGTGAGAGAGACTGCACGAAGCCTATAGAGAGAAGGATTACACCAAGCCCATAGTGAGGGAGATTACACCGAGCCCACAGTGAGAGGGATTACGCCGAGCCCATAGTGAGAGAGATTACACTGAGCCCATAGTGAGACGGACTGCACTGAACCCATAGTGAGAGGGATTACACCGAGCCCACAATGAGAGAGATTGCACCAAGCCCATATTGTGAGGGATTACACCGAGCGCATAGTGAGAGGGATTACACCGAGCCCATAGTGAGAGCGATTACACTGGGCCCATAGTGAGATGGACTGCACTGAACCCATAGTGTGAGAGATTGCACTGAGCCCAGAATGAGAGAGATTGCACCGAGGCCATAGTGAGAGAGAGTACACTGAGCCCATAGTGAGAAGGATTACACCGAGCCCATAGTGAGTGGGATTACACCGAGCCCATAATGAGAGAGATTACACTCAGGCCATAATGAGAGGGACTGCACTGAGCCCATAGTGAGAGGGACTGCACCGATCCCATAATGAGAGAGATTACACCAAGCCCAAAGTGAGACAGACTGCATTGAGCCCATAGTGAGAGAGATTGCACTAAGCCTATAGTGAGAGGGATATGCATCGAGCACATAGTGAGAGGGATTACACCGAGCCCATGGTGACAGAGTTTGCACTTAGCCCATAGTGAGGGGGATTACACCAAGCCCATAGTGATAGGGACTGCACCAAGCCCATAGTGAGAGAGATTGCACCGAGCCCAGAGTGAGAGGGACTGCACCGAGCCCATAGTGAGACAGACTGCACTGAGCCCATAATGAGACGGACTGCACTGAGTCCATAGTGAGGGAGATTACATCGAGCCCATAGTGAGAGGGATTACACTGAGCCCATAGTGAGAGAGATTCCACCGAGCTCATAGTGAGAGGAAATGCACCGAGCCCATAGTGAGAGAGATTACACCGAACCCATAGTGAGAGGGACTGCATGGAGCCCATAGTGAGATGGACAGCACTGAGCCCATAATGAGAGGGACTGCACTGGGCCCATAGTGAGACCGACTGCCCTGAGCCCATAGTGTGAGAGAATGCACCGTCCCATAGTGAGAGAGATTACACCGAGCCCATAGTGAAAGATATTATGCCGAGCCCATAGTCAGAGGGACTGCACCTAGCCCATAATGAGAGGGACTGCACTTGGCCCATAGTGAGAAGGACTGTACTGAGCCCATAGTGAGAGAGAATGCACTGTTCCATCGTGAGAGAGATTACACCGCGCCCATAGTGAAAGATATTACGCAGATCCCATAGTCAGAGGGACTGCACCGAGCCCATAATGAGAGGGACTGCACCCAGCCCATAGTGAGACGGACTGTACTGAGCCCATAGTGAGAGAGAATGCACTGTTCCATCGTGAGAGAGATTACACCGAGCCCATAGTGAAAGATATTATGCCGAGCCCATAGTCAGAGGGACTGCACCTAGCCCATAATGAGAGGGACTGCACTGGGCCCATAGTGAGACCGACTGCACTGAGCCCATATTGCGAGAGAATGCACCGTCCCATAGTGAGAGAGATTACACCGAGCCCATAGTGAAACATATTATGCCGAGACCATAGTCAGAGGGACTGCACCTAGCCCATAATGAGAGGGACTGCACTGGGCCCATAGTGAGACCGACTGCCCTGAGCCCATAGTGCGAGAGAATGCACCGTCCCATAGTGAGAGAGATTACACCGAGCCCATAGTGAAACATATTATGCCGAGACCATAGTCAGAGGGACTGCACCTAGCCCATAATGAGAGGGACTGCACTGGGCCCATAGTGAGACCGACTGCACTGAGCCCATAATGAGAGGGACTGCACATGGCCCATAGTGAGAAGGACTGTACTGAGCCCATAGTGAGAGAGAATGCACTGTTCCATCGTGAGAGAGATTACACCGAGCCCATAGTGAAAGATATTACGCAGATCCCATAGTCAGAGGGACTGCACCGAGCCCATAATGAGAGGGACTGCACCCAGCCCATAGTGAGACGGACTGTACTGAGCCCATAGTGAGAGAAATTGCACTAAGCCCATAGTGAGAGGGATATGCACCGAGCCCATAGTGAGAGGAACTACACTGAGCCCGTAGTGAGAGAGATTGTACCGAGCCTGTAGTGAGGGGGACTGCACTGAGCCCACAGTGAGAGGGATTACACCAGGTCCATAGTGAGAGGGACTGCAACGGGCCCATAGGGAGAGAGATTACACCGGGCCCATAGGGAGGCGGACTGCACTGAGCCCATAGTGAGTGGGACTGCACTGGGCCCATAGTAAGACGGACTGCACTAAGCTCATAGTGAGAGGGATTGCACTAAACCCATAGTGAGAGGGATTGCACTGAGCCTATAGTGAGAGGGACTGCACCAAGCCCATTACACCAGGTCCATAGTGAGAAGGATTACACCATAATGAGACAGACTGCACCAAGCCTATAGAGAGAAGGACTACACCAAGCCCATAGTGAGGGAGATTACACCGAGCCCATAGTGAGAGGTATTACGCTGAGCCCATAGTGAGAGGGATTACACCGAGCCCATAGTGAGAGGGACTGCACGGAGACCATAGTGAGAGGGACTATACCGAGCCCATAGTGAGAGGGACTGCACCGAGCCCACAGTGAGAGGGATTACACCGAGCCCACAATGAGAGAGATTGCACCAAGCCCACATTGAGAGGGATTACACCGAGTGCATAGTGAGAGGGATTACACCGAGCCCATAGTGAGAGAGATTACACCGAGCCCATAATGAGAGGTACTGCACCGGGCCCATAGTGAGACGGACTGCACTGAACCCATAGTGAGAGAGATTGCACTGAGCCCAGAGTGAGAGAGATTGCACTGAGCCCAGAGTGAGAGAGATTGCACCGAGGCCATAGTGAGAGGGACTGCATCGAGCCCATATTGAGAGAAATTACACCGGGCCCATAGTGAGAGCGACTGCACTGAGCCCATAGTGAGAGAGAGTACACCGAGCCTATAGTGAGAGGGATTACACCAAGCCCATAGTGAGTGGGATTACACCGAGTCCATAATGAGAGAGATTACACTGAGCCCATAATGAGAGGGACTGCACTGAGCCCATAGTGAGACGGACTGCACTGAGCCCATAGTGAGAGAGATTACACCGAGCCCATAGTGAGAGGGACTGCACTGATCCCATAGTGAGAGAGATTACACTGAGCTCAAAGTGAGAAGGACTGCACTGAGCCCATAGTGAGAGAGATTGCACTAAGCCTATAGTGAGAGGGATATGCACCAAGCACAAAGTGAGAGGGACTGCTCTGAGCCATTAGTGAGAGAGATTGCACTAAACCCATAGTGAGAGGTATATGCACCGAGCCAGAGTGAGAGGGTCTGCACCGAGCCCATAGTGAGACAGACTGCACTGAGCCCATAATGAGACGGACTGCACTGAGTCCATAGTGAGGGAGATTACACTGAATCCATAGTGTGAGGGATTACATTGAGCCCATAGTGAGAGAGATTCCACTGAATCCATAGTGAGAGAGATTCCACTGAGTCCATAGTGAGAGGGACTGCACCGAGCCCAGAGTGAGAGTGATTACACCGAGCCCATAGTGAGAGGGACTGCACCGAGCCCATAGTGAGAGAGATTAGACCGAGCCCATAATGAGAGGGACTGTACCGAGCCCAAAGTGAGACGGACTGCACTGAGCCCATAATGAGAGGGACTGCACTGGGCCCATAGTGAGACGGACTGTACTGAGCCCATAGTGCGAGAGAATGCACCGTTCCATAGTGAGAGAGATTACACCGCGCCCATAGTGAAAGATATTACGCAGATCCCATAGTCAGAGGGACTGCATTGACCCCATAATGAGAGGGACTGCACCCAGCCCATAGTGAGACGGACTGTACTGAGCCCATTGTGAGAGAGATTGCACTAAGCCCATAGTGAGAGGGACTGCACCGAGTCCATAGTGAGAGGGATATGCACCAAACCCATAGTGAGAGGAACTGCACTGAGCCTGTAGTGAGAGAGATTGCACCGAGCCTGTAGTGAGAGGGACTGCACCGAGCCTATTGTGAGAGGGATTACACCAGGTCCATAGTGAGAGGGACTGCAACGGGCCCACAGGGAGAGCGATTACACCGGGCCCATAGTGAGACAGACTGCACTGAGCCCATAATGAGAGGGACTGCACCGGGCCCATAGTAAGACGGAATGCACTGAGCCCATAGTGAGAGGGATTGCACTAAACCCCTAGTGAGAGAGATTGCACCGTGCCTGTAGTGAGAGGGACTGCACCAAGCCCATAGTGAGAGGGATTACACCGAGCCTATAGTGAGAGAGATTACACCGAGCCCATAGTGAGAGAGATTACACCGAGTCCATAGTGAGGGAGATTACACCCAGCCCATAGTGAGAGGGATTACACTGAGCCCATAGTGAGAGGGACTGCACCAAGCCCAGAGTGAGAGAGATTACACCGAGCCCATAGTGAGATGGACTGCACTGAGCCCATAATGAGAGGGACTGCACTGGGCCCATAGTGAGACGGACTGCACTGAGCCCATCGTGCGAGAGAATGCACCGTCTCATAGTGAGAGAGATTACACCGAGCCCATAGTGAGAGAGATTACATCGAGCCCACTATGAGAGGGATCGCACCGAACCCATAGTGAGACAGACTGCACTAAGCCCATAATGAGAGAGATATGCACCGAGCCCATAGTGAGAGGACTGCTCTGAGCCCGTAGTGAGAGAGATTGCACCGAGCCTGTAGTGAGAGGGATATGCACCGAGCCCGTAGTGAGAGGGATTGCATCGAGCCCATAGTGAGAGAGATTGTACCGAGCCCGTAGTGAGAGGGATTGCACTGAGGCCCGTAGTAAGAGGGACTGCACCGGCCCATAGTGAGAGAGATTACACCGAGTCCCTAGTGAGATGGACTGCACCAAGCCCATAGTGAGAGGGATTGCACCGAGTCCATAGTGAGAGGGATTACACAGGGCCCCTAGTGAGAGGGATTACACAGGGCCCATAGTGAGAGGGATTACACTGAGCCCATAGTGAGAGAGATTACACCGGGCCCATAGTGAGAGAGATTACACCAAGCACAAAGCGAGGGGTATTACACCGAGCCCATAGTGAGATGGACTGCACCGGGCCCATAGTGAGAGGGATTACACCAAGCCCATAGTGAGAGGACTGCACTGAGTCCATAGTGAGGGAGATTATACCGAGCCCATAGTGAGAGGGATTACACTGAGCCCATAGTAAGAGACACTGCACTGAGTCCATACTGGGACAGATTACACCGCGGCCACAGTGAGAGAGACTGCACCGAGCCTCGAGTGAGAGCGATTGCACTGAGCCCATAGTGAGAGGAATATTCACCGAGCCCGTAGTGAGAGAGATTACACTGAGCCTACAGTGAGAGGGACTGCACCGAGCCCGTAGTGAGAGGGATTGCATCGAGCCCGTAGTGAGAGAGATTGTACCGAGCCCTTAATGAGAGAGATTGCACCGAGCCCCTAGTGAGAGGGATTGCATCGAGCCCCTAGTGAGAGGGATTACACCGACCCCGTAGTGAGAGAGATTGCATCGAGCCCGTAGTGAGAGAGATTGCACCGAGCCCATAGTGAGAGGGCTGCACCGACCCCGTAGGGAGAGAGCTTGCATCAAGCCCGTAGTGAGAGGGATTGCATCGAGCCCGTAGTGAGAGAGATTGTACCGAGGCCGTAGTGAGAGGGATTGCACTGAGGCCCGTAGTGAGAGGGACTGCACCAAGCCCATACTGAGAGGGATATGCACTGAGCCCGTAGTGAGAGAGCTTGCACTGAGCCCGTAGTGAGAGGTACTGCACCGAGCCCATAGTGAGAGAGATTGCACTGAGCCTATAGTGAGAGGGAATGCATTGACTCCATAGTGAGAGGGATTGCCAATCCCTTCTCAAATCTATGTAGAAATAAGTTCACCCTTCATCATCTGATGTGTGATTGAATGTGAGTTTAGCTGCAACTACAGGGGGGAGTTACAGAGGCTAGCCAACCTACATACCACACCATGCTCTAACCCTGTGTGGTTGAAATCTCGCCTTTCAATAGTGCTTGTACTGGCATGAAGGCTTCCCTCCATTTGTTACCTTATCTATATTCAACAGTATGAACTGCAGAGAAAGACCAGAGCATTCAGTTGTGATTACACGGGGAATGCTGCTCTCAGCAGCATCAAAGTATTTGATGTCGGTGAAAGGGAAATCCTGCCTGCTTAGATCTGGCTGATGCTGCTGTGCTGTAGGATGCTGTTCCTTTTGAAAAGTGATCTCATGTTCTTCACTGCCATAATATGGTGGCTCTCACAGACCCCATCATCCATCCCATCACCTCGGTGTGTAGGCTCCAGTTGTCTGGAGCAGAGACTCTGTGGATTATGCAGTGTCCTCTGTCTGTATCAGTACAAAGACCCGGATTTGACCGGTATGGAAATGACCTGATGTGGAAGGGTCAACCTATGGCCAACATGGCCCCAGTGTAAGAAAGTGGTGCATTGCAGATACACTAAACAGTGTAACATCGTGTTCTAATCAGCAATTCTGAGTAGGATATGCACCACTGCAACTCTCATATCTGTCCAGCATTCTGTGAAAGATGGGCACTGGTGGCTGTCCTGCATCTTGACTGCATCATGAGGGCACCTATGGCTGGTAGAACTGGAATAGGGGATAGCTCCACCTCTGCTGGAGATTGGTACGGGTCCTGACTTCTAAACGCACATGTTCCTCAGTCATTGGTGTAGCTCACTGGGTCAGCACTCCATCTTCATCTTCAACATTCCCCCTCTCCCCATTGATATACTGTGGTAGTTATCTGGACCATCTCCATGATGCCCTGGAGCAACCCACCATGGTTTCTTCAATATTTCCTTTCAAATCCATAATCTCTACAAACTTGAAGGACTAAGACATAAGATGCTTGGGGACACCACTACCTGGAAGTTGTGTTCCAGGTCTCACATTATCTTGACTTGAACCTATATCATCAGTTTTTCATCGTTACCAGGTTGAAATCCTGGAATTGTCTTCCTAATACCACTGTGGGTGTCACTACATTCCAAGGATTCCTAGCCTCTGATGTGTCCTGCAACCACAACCTAATGGCAGCCCACATCAGTTGTACTATCACTCTGATGCATTGCCTGGCAACAACAGATTGGCCTCCTCGTTCTCCAGCAATCTGAAGGGTTCATTATTAGCAATGGCAAGCACCTTGACATCTGGCATCCCTCTGCCCATCTTCACCCTTTGCTTCTGGTCACTGGTTTGCCTTTCCTATGAGAGAAAGTGGGGATTTAGTGACTTGATAAATGTCAACTGACCCTCTTGTCTGCTTGCCGTTCCAACTCACATACCGGCCTGTCAATGTATTAGGTTACATGCAATTTTTCGCTCATGCCGAACTGTCACGTGCTTTATCATGAACTGCCACGTGGTTCTGAAGTTGAGCACACATTGTAGATCTGCTGCACACTTGCACAAGTGCAAAGCCTTTCATCCAAATAAGAAAATCCCATGAGAGACAAAAACCAAATGAACTGCGGAATCTGTAATCAGAAACAAAACCAGGAAATGCTGGAAAAACTCAGCAGCTCTGGCAGCAACTGTGGAGAAAAATCAGAGTTAACATTTCGGATGAAGTGACTTTTCTCAGGACTGAACGTCAACTCTGGTTTCTCTCCACAGATGCTGCCAGATCTGCTGAGCTTTTCCAGCAATTTCTATTTTAGTCGCCCATGAGAGTCAACTCAACATTTACCTGGAGAGATTGGAGGAAGCCATTATCTTTTTTTCTTCAAATGCACCCGTGATCTTTGTCCCAGCTACCTTTGTCATGTTGAAAATTCTCCTTTTGCCTTGCTCAGGAAGAGTACATGAGCTTGGCTTTGATTTATTATTGTCGCATGTACCAAGAGACAGTGAAAAGTGTTGTTTTGCAAGCTACACAGGCAGATTGTACCATACAAAATGCTTCAGGGTAGCAGAACAGAGTGAAGAATAGTGCTACTGCTGGCAGTTAACACTGAGAGGAATGAGAAAGAAAGGAGATTGGTATAGTTCGCCAGCAGGTTTGCTCAGTGGAGAATTCAGGAAGTCAAAAAATTGGGTTTGTCAGGATTATTAATCATAAAGAGGTAGGAATTATGGCCTTCACAAGTCTCTAAGAGGATACTTATACAGGCAAATTATACCATACAAAGTGTTTCAAAGTAGCAGAGTACAATGTTACAGCCACAGAGAAGGTACAGAAACAAAGAGATAGAGACCAGAATCAACATTTGAGAGGCCTATTCAAAAGTCTGATAACAGTAGATAGAAGCTGTCCTTGAATCTGTTCAAACATTTGTACCTTCTGCCTGACAGAAGAGGGTGGAAGAGAGTATAACTGGTTTGGGAGGGGTCTTTGATTATGTTGGCTGCTTTCCTGAGACAGCGGGAAGTATAGATGGAGTCAATGGATGGAAGGCTGATTGGCATAATGAACTGGGCTGTGTTCACGACTCTCTGTAGTTTCTTGCAGACTTGGGAAGGCCAGTTACCAAACCATATCGCAATCCATCCAGGTAGGATGCTTTCTATGGTACATCTATAAAAATTGATAAGAGTCACTGTGGGCATACTGGATTTTCTTAGCCTCCTGAGGAAGTATTGTCATGCTTTCTTGATCGTCGGGTCGATGCGGGTGGCCCAGGACAGATTGTTGATATCATCACACCCAGGAACTTGACTCTCTTGATCATCTCCACCTCAGTGCAATTGATGCAGATTTTTTTTGGGGGGTGGGAGGGGTGGGGGAGTGGTGCCTTAACTCTGCTTCCTGAAGTCAATGACCAGCTCCTTCATTTTGGCGAAAGTGAGTGCTGCAGATGCTGGAGGTTAGAGTCAAGAGTGTAGTGCTGGAAAAGCACAGCAGGTCAGGCAACATCCGAGGAGCAGGAAAATTGACGTTTCTGTCAAAGGCCCCCACCTCTATCCACCTATTGCACTCTCAGCTACCTACTCCCCAACCCCACCCTTCTCCCATTTATCTCTCCACCCCGAGGCTCCCAGATTCATTCCTAATGAAGGATTTTTGTCCTGCTCCTTGGATGCTGCCTGATGTGCTGTGCTTTTCCAGCACCTTCATTTGGCTGATGTTGATGGAAAGATTGTTTTCTTTACACCATGCCACTAAGCACTCAATCTCTTTCCTGTGTTCTGTCTTGTCGTTGTTTGACATCCGATCTACAATGGTGGTGTCATCAGCAAACTTGCAAATGGGGCGGAATTTGGCCACACAGTCGAGTGAGTGTGTAAGAAGTATAGTAGGGGGCTGAATACGTAGCCTTGCGGGGCATCACTGTTGAGGATTTTAGTGGAGGAGGTGTTAACACCTATCCTTACTGATTATGATCTATGGATCAGGAAATCAAGGATCCACTTATGAGGGGAGACTGAGATCTAAGTCTTGTAGTTTAGAGATGAGTTTGTTTGGAATTATGGTGTTGAAAGCAGAGCTGTAGTCAATAGGTAGGAGCCAGACATAGGTATCTTTGTTATCCAGATGTTCTAGGAATGAGAGTAGGGCCAGTGAGATGGTATCCACTGTTGTGCTGCGAGGTTAATTGCAATGTTAGAAGCAATTTGGTAGAGTGGAGTTGTGGTGAGCCATGATGTTCAGAAGGAGAATCTGCAGGGAATTGCCGCTCTGCAGAACAAATGGCCTCCACCTTGGTTGTGACATCTCCATAGTGACATGAAAGGGTTTGAAGGTAATAGTGGCAATGGGTGGGAGTGATGACTTGGGGAAATGTTTGAATGCAAAGGAATTTGAAGGGATGAATGAACAATTGTCTCAGAACTCTAACAAAATGAAAGTTGAGACTTTGATGCAGGACACCTAACATGTCCACATGGTCACACCTAATGTCACTCAACATTAGGATTCTTAAACTAAGCACTGCCACACAATTTCTTATCTTTTATGTGCCTGCCAGCATCCTTATAAATTGTTGCGTGATTCACTTAGACACCCAAATTCATTCAGTTTGGCCATCAGGAATAGCATGCCTTGGATTAAATTCCACACTCTCAGTTTGTTGAATACAATTTGCCTGCTGTTGTTCCTACATTACAACAATGACTACTATTCTAAGGTATTTAATTTGCTATAAACCATTTTAAGATGTCCAGTGATTATGAGAAACGTAGTGCAGATCTTTTGTGTTACAGATGTTTGGAGATGGTCTGGAGACACAGGGGTCAATGGTAGGTTTTTGCAAAATGGCTGGTGACAGCATATTGGAAAGGAAAAAAAAATGCCCCCCTTTCTGTAATTAAAGACATTTTACTGTAAAATAAACTTCAAGGATGTAAATTGTTGCTGGTTAGTTTGAAGCCCAAGGCTCAGCAAAGACTTGATATTCTAGATTTCACTCTACCCAATAATTTGGGAACTACTATGAATAAAAGATTTGCATTTAGGTAGCAGTTTTTTGAAGCACTTTTCAGCCAATATAGTACTTTTGGAACTGTAGTCCACACCATAATTTAAGAAGCCTAGCAGTTAATTTGTACACAGCAAGTTCCACAAACTGTTTCCGTGATATTGAGAAATATTGATCAGGGTACTAAGGAAAATGCTCCTGTTCTTCAAAATAATGCCACAGAATCTTTTAAAAGCAACTATGAAGATAGACTGGATTTAATTTTAACATCTCATTTGTAAAGGGCACCATACAATGTTCCACAATAAGGCCAAGGACGCCAAGAATCTTATCCACCAGTGAACACTGAGAGAGAAGGGTGGAGATAACCAACTTGCTGGCAGATTTTGGAGGGTTAACATTGAGAGGAATGAGAAAGAAAGGAGATTGGCGTAGGTCGCCAGCAGGTTTGCTAAGTGGAGAATTCAGGAAGTCAACAAGTTGGGACATGTCAGGTTTACTACTCATAAAGAGGTAGGAATTATGGCCTTCATGAGTCTCTGAGAGGAGAGGCCATAATTCCTTCCAAGGAGGAGCCAACAGCAGGAGTAGGCAGTTAAGTAGTGAGAAATTTTGAAGTAGAGAATTTGAATAGTGGGGAGTGGGAGGGATATACCCAAGATGGGGGGAAATGCAACCAGGTATGACACTAGGTCTAAGACAGGTTAAAAAAAAGAAAATGAAGGGAATAGCCTAGATATAACTGGCTTGGATCTGGAGTCGCAGCCAAAGAGTGTATGGAAATAGACCAAGGGAAGCTCAAGTAGTTACAGTCCAAGATTTGAATTTGATTCTATCCTGCAAATAGAGATTATCAGTAGGATATGCCAGTCAGTCTGAGCCAGAATGCATACTATTTGACTGAGCTTTTTTATTCATGCAAATAGCATGTCTTGAGCATACAAACTTCAATGGAACTGATTCCTAACTTCCTTCTTAAGTGTCCAAGCAAGCCACTAAATTGTATCAAGCAACTGCAAACTCTAACCAAAGGAATAAAACCAAATGGCCCAAACTTGGCATCCAACTAGACACTGGAAATGACAATGGCAAACCCAGCTTGTCAACCTTACAGTCTTCCTGACCAATATCTGGAGTCTAGTATCAAAATTGGGAGAGCTGTCCCATAGACTTGACAAACATGTTTATGGAATCATACATTACAGAAAATATTCCAGATGCCACCAATGCCATCCTTGGGAATGTCCTGTCCACGGCTTGACAGATCCGCCAGAAGTGACAGAACAATGGTGGACAGTTGGGAAGGACCCCATGGTCAGATGGCATCAGATCAAACATGGACAAGGCAACCTTTATTCTGATTACCACCTACTACAATATCAACAGCCTGGTGTTTACCATTGACAAGAAACTAACCTGGACCAACTATGTAAAAACTTTGACTAGGCTAGGAGTTCTGCAGCAAGTAACTCACCTCGTGATTCCCCAAAGCCTATCTACAATTGACTAGGCACAAGTTAGGGCTGTGATGGAATACTCCCCGTTTGTCTGGATGAATTCAGCTCCAACAACACTCAAGAGGCTTGACACCAAACAGGACATAGTAGTCAATTTGGTTGGGACCACAACCACCATCTTCAAAGTTCATTCTCATCATTGCTGACACACAGTGGCAGCAATGTGCATCAGCTTCAGGTTGCACTGCAAACCAAGGTTCCTCTAACAGCACCATCCAAAACTTACATGGATAAGGGCAGCAGGTACAGGAGAACAGCACCAACTGCAAGTTCCCCTCCAAGCCACTCTCTACCTAAGCGTGGAAATATATTGCTCTTCCTTTAGGGTCTTTGGGTCAGAATCCTGGAAATCTCATCCCAAAAGCATGCTGTATCCTCAAAGACTGCAAGAAAGCAGCTCACCCCCACCTTGTTCAGGGCTATTAGGGTTGGGTAATCAATGCTGGATAGGGATGCCCATGTTCCATTGATGAAAACAAGAACAGCTACATCTCAGTATCTCAGCCCAGGTAGTCACCAGAGAACCACATCATATTTATAATTAGAACCTCTTATTTCTTAAATATTCATTTTGATTATTTATATTAATTGAATAATCATTTTTCAGTCTGTGGCTGCATTCACCAACAGAAAATTCTTGGTCTTGTGTCCAGTTGTAACCTTAACAGCTGTTGTACTTACATAACCACAATGACAGTGTAGAATAAAAACTATTCGTTTCTACCTAACATTACTTGGCCTATTCAAATTAGATATGGAAAATACAGGAACACAAAAAACAATATATTGTACTTAATAGGGTCATTTTCTTCTTTTCCAGACCAACAACAAAGGATGGCTAACATTATTTTGTTCTATCCCTCATGCATTGTTCAGTCCAGGTAATAGTGAAGGAGGTATGGTAGTAATGATCCAACAATTCACGGGTTTCTTCAAACCAGTAGGTTTGGAGTTGAATCCCTTCTAATTGTAACAGCACCTTCTTGTGGCCACTTGTATGTATGCATATACCAGAATACATACAAGTCCAGAGGGAAGATGATATCTCATGTCTGCGCTACCCTGTTCAATATGAACTCCAGGTCTCTACTCAGAAAGCAGAGCACCCATCTCCCTCTATTTGCCATGTCCAGCAACCATGCAGGGCACTCCGGACTAACAGTAATATTTGGATTCACGGTGTGCGTTTAAAGCTTGTGCAGTTGCAAGGGATTCTGATCTTTCAGTGAATAACCGGATAACTGGCATGTGCCAAGTTGTTCCAGGAACAGCATGTGCCCTAAGGCAGGGATAGAATCAGATGTGAGGGATACCATAGGAGTGGGGTATATAGTAGATGAAGTTTGTTTGTTAAGATGTGGTGAGAGACCTCACTGAGCCTCACGGTGAGAATCTCTCCAAAAAACTCAAATTACCCGGGATCATGTCTGACTAACTTGATTGAACTATTGAAGAGATAATCAGGTAATAGATGAGGGCAATTCATTCAATGTAGATTACAGGAAGATATAGCAGACTGATCAGATGTGTTGATGAGTTTCTTTCAGAAATTAAAGATTTTAAACAGGAGTGAAAATCCATTTGCATTGAGTGTGCAAAGTGAATGTAGAAGGTGTAATGAGTAAGATTGCAGATGGCAGAGCAGCATGGTGGCTCAGTGGTTAGCACTATTGCCTCAAAGCATCAGGAACCTGGGTTCGATTCCACCCTCAGGCGACTGTCTGTGTAGAGTTTGCACGTTCTCCCCGTATCTGTGTGGGTTTCCTCCCACAATCCAAAGATGTGCAGGTCAGGTGAATTTGCTGTGCTAAATTGCCAATGTGTTCAGGAATGTGTAGGTTAGGTGTATGAGTCATGGAATGGGTCTGAAAAGGTGACCAAATGACCTGTTTCCACACTGTAGGCGTTCTATTCTTCTATAAAGACATGAAAATTGGTAGTGGTATTGTTAATGAGGAGAGTGGTTTCAGGCTACAGTCTGATACTGATCAGCTGGTAAATTGGGCAGAGCAATGGCAGATGGAATTTAATGCTGATAAGTGTGAGGTGATGCATTTTGGGAGGTCTAATAAGGGAAGGATTTACACAATGAATGGTAGGTCTCTCCACCACCCTTACTAGCTCTACAGGTAGTTCTTCTATAATGCAATGGTTGTGTTCTTACATAGAACATAACAGCACAGTACAGGCCTTTCGGCCCTCGATGTTGCGCCAACCTGGGAAACCAAAGGTGAAGCCCGTCTAACCAGCTTTATTCCATTATCATCCATAGGTTTATCCAATGATCATTTAAATGCCCTTAAAGTTGGCTGGCCTATTACCTTTGCAGGTAGGGAGTTCCACGCCCTTATTACTGTCTGAGTAAAGAACCTACCTCTGACATCTGTCTTACACCTATCACCCCTCAATTTAAAGCTATGTCCCCTCATGCTAGCCATCACCATCTGAGGAAAAAGGCTCTCACTGTCCACCTTATCTAATCCTCTGATCATCTTGTATGTCTGCATTTAGTCACTTCTCAGCCTTCATCTCTCTAACGAAAACAGCCTCAAGTCCCTCAGACTTTATAAGACCTTCCCTTGATACCAGGCAACATCCTGGGAAAGCTCCTCTGCACCCGTTCCAATCGTTCCACATACTTCCTATAATACAGCGACTAGAACTGTACGCAATACTCCAAGTGCGGCCACACTAGAATTTTGTACAGCTTGCAACATAACCTCATGGCTCCGAAACCCAATCCCTCTACCAATAAAAGCTAACACACCATATGCCTTCTTAACCACTCTATCAACCTGGTGGCAACGTTCAGGGATCTATGCACATGGACACCAAGATCTCTTTGCTCATTCACACTACCAAGAATCTCACCATTAGCCAAGTACTCTGTATTCCTGTTACTCCTTCCAAACTGAATTACTTTACAGTGTTCCACATTAAACTCCATTTGCCACCTCAGTCCAGCTCTGCAGCTTATCTATGTCCCTCTGTAACCTGCAACATTCTTCTGCACTGTCCACAACTCCACCAACCTTAGTGTGATCTGCAAATTTACTAAACCATCCTTCCATGCCCTCATCCAGGTCATTTATAAAAATGACAAACAGCAGTAGCCCCAAAACAATTGCAGTACATCATTAGTAACAGAACTCCAGGATGAACATTTCCCATCAACCACCACCCTCTGTCTTCTTTCAGCTAGCCAATTTCTGATCCAAACCCCTAAATCACCCTCAATCCCATGCCTCTGTATTTTGTGCAATAGCTTACGGTGGGAACCTTATCAAATGCTTTACTGAAATCCATTTACACCACATCAAACGCTTTACCCTCGTCCACCTGTTTGGTCACCTTCTCAAAGAACTCAATAAGGTTTGTGAGGCACAGCATACCCTTCACAAAACTGTGTTGACTATCCCTAATCAACTTATTCCTTTCTGGATGATTATAAATCCTATCTCTTATAATCCTTTCCAACACTTTACCCATAACCGAAGTACAATTACCAGGGTTGTCTCTACTCTGAACAAGGGGACAACATTTGCTATCCTCCAGTCTTCTAGCACTGTTCCTGTAGATAATGATGACATAAAGATCAAAGCCAGTGGTTCTGCAATCTCCTCCTTAGTTTCCCAGAGATCCTAGAATAAATCTCATCTGTCCCAGGGGACTTATCTATTTTCACACTTTCCAGAATTGCTAACACATCCTCCTTATGAACCTCAATCCCGTCCAGTCTAATAGCCTGTATCTCAGTATTCTCCTTGACAACATTGTCTTTTTCCAGTGTGAATACTGATAAAAAAAATTCATTTAGCACCTCTCCTATCTCCTCAGACTCCACACACAACTTCCCACTACTGTTACTAATCTTACTCCAGGTATTCTTTTATTCCTGACATACCTATAGAACAGTTTACGGTTTTCCTTGAGCCTACCTGCCAAAGACTTCTCATATCCCCTCCTGGCTCTTCTTAGCTCTCTCTTTAGGTCCTTCCTGGCTAACTTGTAACTCTCGAGCACCTTAACTTCACGTCTCATCTGTACATAAGCCTCCTTCTTCTATAGAAAACTCCCAACAGGGTGACCTCTCCTTTCCTGTTTCTAACCTAAGCCCATACTACCTCAGTAGATGAGTCCTTATCAAACATCCTTTCTGCCACCATAATACTGTCCTTGACTAACAATGCCACAGCTTCCCCTCTTTTACCACTTTCCTTGTTCTTACTGAAACGTTTAAACTCCGGAACCTGCAACAACCATTCCTGTCCCTGCTCTATCCATGTCTCTGAAATGGCCACAACATCTAAGTCTCAGGTTCTAACCCATACTGCAAGTTCACCCACCTTATTCTGGATGCTCCTGGCATGGAAGTAGACACATTTCAAACCAACTTCCTGCCTGCCAGTACACACTTGCAATCTTGAAACCTTATTTATGACCTCACTACTCACAACCTCCTGTACACTAGAACTACAATTCAGTTTCCCATCCCCTGCTGAATTAGTTTAAACCCTCCCGAAGAGCATTGGCAAATTATCCCCCCAAGAAATTGGTACCCCTATTGTTCAAGTGTAGACCATCCCATTTGTAGAGGTCCCATCTCTACAATTATCCAGTTATCCAAATCCCTCCATCCTGCACCACCCCTGTAGCCAAGTGTTCAACTGCACTCTCTCCCTATTCCTCACCTAGCTAGGAGGTGGCACGGATAAGAAACTAGAGGTAACAACTCTGTTTGTTGTAGCTCCTGGCTTCCACCCTGAATTTCTGCCTTACATCCCCAACCCTTTTCCTACCAATGTCATTGGTGCCTAAGTGGACCTATGCTGCTCCCCCACTCCCCCTCCCCCTTAAGGATCCCGAAAACACGATGCAAGACTTCATGAACCCTGGCAACACACCAACCATGAGTCTCTCTTGTTCCCACAGAATCTCCTATCTGTCCCCCTAACTATGGAGTCCCCAATGACTAATACTCTACTCCTCTCCCCCTTCCCTTCTGAGACCTGTACCCCATGGCTTACCCCTGGTACGTTCCCATCCCCAACAGTATCTAAAAAGATATATTTGTTATTGAGGGGAGCGGTCACAGGGGATCCCTGCACTGTCTGCTTGTTCACTTTCCCATCTCCTTTTTCCTGTACCTGAGGTGTGACTACCTCCCTGTAACTCCTCTTAATTACCCCCTCAGCCTCCTGAATTATCCAAAGTCCATCCAGCTCTAGCTCCAGCTCCCTCACATGGTACCCAAGGAGCTGGAGTTGGGTGCACTTCCCACAGATGACATCAATGGT
The DNA here is from genome assembly GCF_004010195.1 of Chiloscyllium plagiosum. Taxonomy (NCBI): domain Eukaryota; kingdom Metazoa; phylum Chordata; class Chondrichthyes; order Orectolobiformes; family Hemiscylliidae; genus Chiloscyllium; species Chiloscyllium plagiosum. Next base: position 83,857,927 of record NC_057715.1, on the reverse strand, counting down.
GACACTAGTAGTGATCCTTACCTCCCACATTCTACAGGAGGAACATTCAACTGTCCTAACATCCATTCCCATTGTTCTGAATTCCCAAAGAGACTGTTGAAAAAAACTAGTAATCTTGCCAATCCAGTGCACAGAATCTTTTTTTTTGGTTAGAGGAGGAAGATGGGTGAGAGACACTGCCTAAGTAGTATTTCGGGTAAAGCATCCACCCAAGTATACTATCTCACTTACTCAGCAGTCCCGTGGATGCTCCTGCTCCTTTTAAGAGGGTAATTCACCTTCCCAGCAGCCCCCTGGTCTTCGCTCTTGCTGCTCCCACTGCTGCTGAAAATGGAGGCAGCTGAGGTTCAAGGTGAGTCCTTTTAAGAAGGAAATTTACCTTCCCGGCAGCCCCATGGGCCTCATTTTTGCTGCTCCCAAAAATGGAGGCTGCTGACCCCTGAGACAAGTCCTTTTAAGTCCTTTTCTTGTGCAACCTCGCATTATAGAAATATCGCACTTTAAAAACGCGCTTAAAGTGTTGGCAATGTAATCGCATTACAGCCAACACACATTTTAAAAGTTCCCCCTTTAGAAACAGTGTCCCCAGTTCATCAATCATTTTACAGCATATTTAAGTTAACAAAACACACTTTATAGCAGAATAATCTGTATAGAGTGGGGTCGATCACTGTCCTGTCTATGAACATGTGCATGTTAGGGAATAATGGGATATAGTTCAATCCATATAGCAACTTATTTGCTAACCAGTTTGCCATTTGTTTCAAGAATAAGTTTGTCTGCATTAAATGTGTTACTTTTGAGTTTATTGAAAAGCCTAGTGAAAATCTGATTTCTCATGAAAAGTAATAAAGACCAACAAATTGACCTTTTTTGCTGATTCAAAAAGACATTTAGACTTTTGATATGATTTGTTGAGTAATATAGCTTGAGTTCCAGTGCATGTTTCCTGTGAGTTGCAACATACAGGAACTGACTGCATAACACCTTCACAGGCATACATTGCTGCCCCAAATTAAACACAGTTTAATAACACTGATAGTTTGTCAGTGCAAACTTTTGACGTGATTTGTTCTGCATTAACAACCAGCAGAAATTAGTCAAAAACCAGAGAAACGTAAGGAAAAGCTTTTCTTATGTGGTAGGTTATTTAGTATTGGAATGCACTATTTGAAAGCATGATGGATGCAGATTCAAAGATTAATTCCTTTCAAGGGGGAATCGGATAAATATCTGAAGAAAGGAACGGGGGGGGGGAAGTGCGTGAATGTGATTAACTTAATTGCTCTTTGAAAAAGCAAACACAGGCTCAATAAGCCACAATGCCTTCTGCAGTCAGGGTTTTAATAAGTTCTGTTGGCTGACAGCTGGTTTGCAATACATAACAATAACAACAGTGTGGGCTCAATCTCCAACATCAGACAGTGAAGGGTCTTCCGTCTCAACCTCTCTCCTCAGCTACTGTGTGATGACTCTCAGATTAAATAACCACCAATTATCTTTCTCAATTTTCCAGTAGGACTTTGGTAACTTTATCTTAATATATAAACTACTGCATGTGCAGATTCAAGAAGTTACTGTTCCAGGGAAATCATGGCCAACATTTTTAACAGTTTCATTGCCAATTACCATCAATATTTTAGCCATTCCTGATGAAGGGCTTATGCCCGAAAGGTCAACTCTGCTGCTCTTCGGATGCTGCCTGACCTGCTGTGCTTTTCCAGTGCCACATTTTTTGACAATATTCCAGCCATTGTTTTGAGATGTTTGTTCTGAACGAAGGCACCTAAATAGCTTGCACAATTTTCTTTTCTTAAAAGTAACTCAGATGTAGAGAAAATGTTGAAAACTGCAAATATTTCCTTTGGAATATTCAGTGGAATAAAGCCACAAATGAAGTACTCTGTAGTTCAGACACCACATAATAGATGTTGTGGTATTTGAGAAAGTACAGCACAGATTCACTGGAATGTTGACCAGTTTGTTAGAAAGTAGAAAGGAAGATATGAAAAATTGGGAGTGTTCACTGAATAGTATTTGGTACAGGTTTTTAAAAATTTTAAAGAGAATATATATTGTGTTCAAGTAATTGAAATGCTTAAAACAAAGGGATATGAAAACAGATTTTAAAAAGAAAAAACTTTTTAAACAATAGTAAAAGCCACTGAATTATTACGCTTTTCAAAATCAAAATGCTGGAGAAACTCAATAGATCTGACAGCATCTATGGACAGGGAAAGAGAGTGAGCATTGAGTATAATATGACTCTACTTTGGAGCTGTTTCTCTCTGCACAGATGATACTAGGCCTGCTAAGTTTCTCCAGCACTTTGTTCTTATTTCCAATTTATAGCATCTGCAGCACTTCACCCTATTGAGACCATAGTTTACACCAAAACCTTGTATTCACACAACACAATTAACAAAGTAAAACATGGCAAAGCTCTTTCTAAGAAAGAAAATTCAAATAGGTTATTGGGAAAGAAGATCAACAGCTTATTCAAGGATATTGGTTTTAAGGAATGTTGTTTTAGAAAAAAGAAATCCAGAGAGGAAATTCAGAATTTGGGTTCATTGCAGTTTATGGTATAGCCACTAATGGCATAACAGTAAAAGTTGATAATGCACAAAGTGCCAGAACTAGTGGAGCACAAATATTTTAAAGGGCTTTAGGATAGGAAATGAAAGATGAGAAGGGCTAAGTGCATAGAAGGTTTAGGTTTGCTCACTGAGCTGTAGGTATCCAGATGTTTCATTACCTGGCTAGGTAACATCATCAGTGGCGACCTCCAAGTGAAGCGAAGCTATTGTCTCCTGCTTCCTATTTATATGTTTGCCCTGGATGGGGTTTCTGGTGATGTCATTTCCTGTTCGTTTTCTGAGGGGTTGATAGATGGCATCGAGATCTGTGTGTTTATTTATGGCGTTGTGGTTGGAGTGCCAGGCCTCTAGGAATTCTCTGGCATGTCTTTGCTTAGCCTGTCCCAATATAGATGTGTTGTCCCAGTCGAAATGGTGTTTCTTTCCTCCGTGTGTAGGGCTACGAGAGAGAGATGGTCGAGTCTTTTTTGTGGCGAGCTGGTGTTCGTGTATCCTGGTGGCTAACTTTCTTCCTGTTTGTCCTACATAGTGTTTGTGGCAGTCCTTGCATGGAATTTTGTAGACGATGTTGGTTTTGTTCATGGGTTATACTGGGTCTTTTAGGTTTGTTAGTTTTTGTTTGAGAGTGTTGGTGGGTTTGTGAGCTACTAGGATTCCGAGGGGTCTTAGCACTCTAGCTGTCATTTCTGCATATAAGGTATTGAAAAGGATGAAAATTTTACAATTGAAGCATGAGGTCAACAAGCACAGATGGTGGTGAACAGGACTGGGTAGATTTAATGCCCTCAAGCTTATATGAGGGAGCAACATTGGAAGCCAGTAGAAATAAATTGGAATAGTTCAGCCTAAACATTAAAGGCTGAGTCAGTGGTCATGCCAGGTAATATTACAGAATTAGAACTGGCAGTTTTAGTGAGGGCATTATGTCATCAGAATTCATCTCAGGTTCAATTGTGACTCCAAGGCTGAAAACAGACTAGTTGCCAGGGAGAAAGAGATGGGGTTTGGTGAGGACCAAGTACAATTATGTAGAGAGACTAAAGAAACTAGGATAGCTCTTAGTACAAGAAAGATGAAGGGCATAATGCAAACAAGAGAACCATAAACAAGATTTTCTGTTGTGGTTGAAACAACACATTAATATGAAAAGGATTGTGGATGCAGATTAAGTGATGCATTTTCAAAGGGAATTGGATAAGTACTTGAAAGGAAAGGAAACTGAAAGACTCTGTGGATACAGCAGGGAAATTGATTTATTGGTCTTTCAGAAAGTTAGCACAGACATCTGTGCTGAAAAGGGGCTACTGCCATGTTGCCAATTCCACCCCAGGCCAACATCGGCAACTTCACATCATCAACTCCAAGCGATTAGAACAGTATTCACATTTTCACCTCAAAATCCATGACCCATCTCAACAATACAGTCAACAGTTTGTAATCATTATTTAATGCATTTAATGAGGTTTGGAGTACAAATACTAAGCCAATTTTCTAGGGCGCATTTTCACTGTTGTTTAAGCCTTTTAGCCTCTTCTATTTTCTCTGTGTCATGATCACTTCCTTCAGGTGAAAATTCAGACAGATCCAGAGGGGGTACATGCTCTTTAAAATGCTTTTTCAAGCAAAATTAAATAAAGTAGATATGGCCACCATAATGGCTGTTAGTAGACGGAAGAACTGTAGGTTGTTCTGGAGAGCACCCTATGTTGTAAGTTATCTATATTTACACTTATAAGTATAATATAATTTATAATAAATTTATATAACTGACATTCTCTCACACCCAACCTTCATGTGAAATATGTTGAGCAACTTACTGCTTCATACCATAACTCCTTGTAACAATTAACTACTTAAACTGAAATTAGCAAATAGTCAAATTCAAACATTTTATATCCATTTTTATTATATGAATTTTAAAAAGTACAGATTAACTGCATTTCTGCTCATAGTGACAATATTGCAAACCAAACAAACATTATCATTTGTGAAATAAACTTAAGGTGTTTGTTTATCCTCTGGTTGATGCATTTTTATATGTTTAACAAAATTAGAGATCAAAGTACATGAGTGTGAAAGTGAAGGAAGCAAAACATCTTGCAAAATCAGTAATGCTATTTTAAGTATTCCTTGACTTCCCTTTCGGACAGAATCTTTGTCAGCCTACTAATTTTCATGTTTTTATTGAACTTTAAAGATTCATGCCAGGTTAGTTTTTTTAAAAATTATGGATTCTTGAGCTTTGTTTGTCAAAATCTATATGTCTAATTGTAGCAGGTGAGTTTTCAATAAAGATACATGTTAAGAAGACAACACTCCCTAAATACGACAGTCTTGTTTACTTCGTATTCCTACCTTTAAGTCACATTGAGTGAGTGTTATCTCCCTCGATATGATTTAAAGGTTGAAATACCAAGTAAATAAGTCATGAAATAGCCATAAATCTGGATAAATTGAGCTACTTAATGATACAACCTTTTGTTGTTCAATAGGAAATAATGTTGCTGTTAAACAAAATGCATAACTAATGCAGTTTTCAACAAATAGTTGCATTGTATTTCCAGACCAAAGCATTTCACAGTCTTTGTTCTGGTATAAAATCTTTGATCTTCTGCAAACATGACTGAATGATAACAATTAAGCCCTACTGGATACTGAATGTTTTAATGACAAAAAGGTATATCTGAAATAACTGATAGCCTTAGTTCTACCTTTTTAACATCTTGGGCATACCACAAATGACAAGACATTTTAGAGTGTGCAACAAAATTGGGTTGCTATGTTCTCACACTTATGCAAATAGATTTTAAGTTACCTTTCCAGAATAATTATTTCTTAAAGACTTTGCTGATAGTTCACTTTTGTTTAATTAACAACTTAACGTTTGCCAATTTTTTTCTGATGTTGAAATCCACAGGTGTTAAATGACTCTTCATTTGGATCAGTCACTTGCTAGAAGGGTTTGTGTTTTCGATGTTCCTGAAATATTCAGAATAGCCTATTCACAGCAACAGGAAGCAATACTTGTCTCTTTAAAATATTCATTGATGTCAGTGAATTACAGTAAACCAAGTTTGTATTCCATCATAAGATGTGGTTCACCCATAACTTCACTCTGGGCTGGGTCTAAAAAGAAAAGCAAATTAAGTGACAGTTCTCACAATATCTACAATATTTCATATTAAGATTAAGGCAATAAGGATGCTTCAACATGAACTGATTATTGAATAATTTTACTGTAATTGAAATGATGAAATTATTGATGTTCAGGCATTCGATATGCTTTTCTGCTTAATGAATATCTTAATATATTTACACTAATTATTCTTTACTTTTACATAAAGCTTTAAGTTTTATTTTTATTTGTTGTACAACTATGAATTTTAGATAGTAATTAAAACAAAAAACATACTAAGCCTTAATAAAATTATTTACCATTCAATATGTCTTCAAAGCCAATGTATTCATCATTCCCTTGAAGAGTTTCCAGTGCAATGTTTGAACTAATGAGGAAAGGCAAGCGCTGTGCCTAATTGAAAGTAGAGTTACATATGGTTGACTACTGGAAAAGTATTTTGAGATAACTGTTATCCATCCAAAATGAGGGTAAGAAAACAAGCATTTTTTTAAACCATACTGCTCAAAATACTTTTGATATTTTTAATGCAATTGCATTCAAGTCCAAGCAATTCTTTAAGCATTGTAACCCATTTTGTGCAAGATATTGTCCTCTAACTGGAAATGAAATGAATAACCAGATTATTTTGATGTTAACATCTTGGCCAAAATTAAGAAAACTCTCTTTCATAGAATCCGTACAGTGTGGAAAGAGGCCATTTGGTCCATCAACTCTGTACCTACCCTCTGAAAAGCATCCACTCAAATCCAGCCCCTCACCTTATCCCCATAACCCTGCATTTTCGCATGGCTAACCTACACAGTCATGGACATGACAGAGTAATTTAGTGCGGTCAATAGACCTAACCTGCACATCTTTGGAATGTGGGAGAAAACTGGAACACTCAGAAACCCACACAAATATGGGGAGTACTTGAAAACTGCATAGTCACCCAAGGCTGGAATCGAACCCAGTGCTGTGAGGCAGCTGTGCTAACCACTGAGCCACCATGCTGCTTTCTCCTTACAAACAGTACTATTGGGTCTTTAGAACATGCCTGAACAATATGAAGGGTTTTTGTATAATGTTTCACAAAAAGAATAATATTTCTAAGGCACAGCATGTTCAGGGTAGCTCAATGTACTCAAGTAATGAATCTTGTACCCGCAAGTTATGATTAACAGCTTAGTCTACCACAAGGAGTTGGAAGGGACTTTCTGATTATTTACTCAATGAATAAACTTCTTTTGACATCATCACATAATGCACAACTACGGACATATTATTTGGAAAGTCCTCTCTGTTGGATGATTCAAAATTATTCTCTAGGTTTCATATTTAATTTATATCTCTTACATCATTGGTCTAGCAAGCCTACTTCTGAGAGGTAATGATACAGAACAAAAAGTGAATAGGTCACAAATTAAATTCAGAAAATTTGTCAATGTGCAGAAGAGTACCAAAAATCTCAACTAGTCATTGAAGGGATTCTTAGTCAGTCTGATGTAATATAAACCCAGCTCCACACTAAATGGTCAGAAGGCACCTCAGATATGCCTGCCCTGCATATTTTAATTTTTAACTAGCAGTGGAAACCTGAACTAAAGTCAATAGAGTAATGACCTATTCAAACATCCACAGTGTCAAAAAGAAAATAGCAACACCTGATATCGGTAGACAGAAATAACTTGAAACACTTGCTGCACTCTCTGCTGAAAAACAGCTTAGAGAGCCAGATGAGGATGCAACTAATGTATCAAATACACACTATTCTTAAACAGACAAACATCCGTACTCTTCTACAGAATAATACAGATGACTATTTAGGTCAGTTTTTGGTGACTTTCTGTCTTGTGATTGTCTTTCATTTCTCTCATGCTTTAAGATTGTTAATATTACTTCAATCACGTAATCACATTCTATTTTCCTTGCAAAGAAACATAAGCTAGTAAAAAAACTAATCTATAGGTGACATTATTAGTGATGTACATGCAAATTCTGAATTCAACTGCAGGTGAATTTGAACATATATAGTAAGCCTTCAGTGTTCCTGCTTTCAGAAAGAGTATCAGGACTAGCCTACCCATGCACTATTCCTGTAAACTAATAAAAACCCATAATGCAATTATTTTTAATAGAGAAAGTGATCAAACAGACCAGCTTACCTGTTTTACTGCTTTGCATTCCATTTGCAACTTTAGTGGAGCATGCAGTCCTTGAATATTTCTCAATGTAGCAAAATTCATTTTGTCTTGATTGAGCCGAAACTGAATACAAAAAATACATTAATATTTCTCAAACTGTGAAGTCAAAATTTTCTGAATTTAAATTCATGCTTTCAATAAGCTACTCCTGTTCAACTAGATTTTTTAAGTTATAAAACATACATACATATATTCAAGGTTTGTGCAAAGATTTGTAGCTCAGATGCCAGTTGTCATGGCTGTGGGTATGTTTGCTGAGCTAGGAAGTTGATTTGCAGACGTTTCATCCCCTGTCTAGGGGACATATTCAGTGCTTTGGAGCCTCCTGTGAAGCGCAGCTATACTTTGTCTTCTGGAACTTATTTGTTTAGTTTTTGCTGCTCCTGGTTACCGGTTCCAGTTGTTTGCTCCAGTCTTTGCATGGAATCTTGTAAATTACAATCATAGGACAAGCTAAACAGCGGACAGCCAGAGAATTCCTAGAAGTATGACATTCATCCATGGACTCTACCAACAAGCACAATGATCTAGACCCAATATACTGGCTACTACAGCAAAACCGGAACCAGCAAATGGAAGCATCAGAAACGACCTTTTCGAGTTCGGACAGCGGGAGCAGAAAACGGAAGAAGTGGCACCTGCTGGGAAAGTAAGTGATTGTTTATTTTTTAAAGTGGGTGAGATCTAAACCCGAGACCCTACACCAGAGGGGTTTCCTCCCACCCATCTCCTCTAACCTTAATAAGAGTCTGTAGACTTGCTATGTTTTTCAGTTTTTCTCTTCCTTGTTTAGTCCTGTGTGGGCTTTCAGAGTAGCGGGGTACAAATGATAGGGCAGTTGCACGTTCCTCCCCCAGAACATGGCAGATGAAAGACATGACTCATGTCTCTGCTGGCCATATCTGCAGCAAGTGCACCCAACTCCAGCTCCTTGAAAACAGAGTTCGGGAACTGGAGTTGGATGAACTGCAGATCATCTGGGAGGTTGAGGGGGAAATTGAGAGGATGTACAGGGAGGTGGTCACTCCTCAGACTCAGGATAAGGACAGCTGGCTTACAGTCAGGGGGCAGAAGGAGAACTGACAGACAGAGCAGGGATCCCCTGTGGCTGTTCCCCTCAGCAAAAGTATACCGCTTTGGATACTGCTGGTGGGGACAGCCTACCAAGGGAAAGCCATGGTTGTCAGGTCTCTGGCACTGAGTCTAGCACTGTGGCTCAGAAGGGAAATGGGGGAGAATAGAAAAGGGCTAGTGCTAGGGGACTCAATAGTTAGACCGATTTTGTGGTCAGGAACGGGACTCCCGGAAAGTATGTTGCCTCCCAGATGCCAGGGTCCAGGATGTCGCCGATTGAGTTTACAAGATTCTGAAGCAGGAGTGAGCAGCCAGAAATCGCGGTACATATTGGCACCAATGACTTAGCCTGGAAAGGATTGAGCATCTGAAAAGTGACTACAGAGAGCTAGGATGGAAGCTGAAGAGCAGGATAAGTAGAGTAGTATTCTCAGGTCTGCTACCAGGGCCACAAGACAGTGAGGTGGGGAATAGTCAGCAAGTGCAGCTTAACACATGGCTGCGTGGCTAGTGCAGGAGGGAGGGCTTCAGATACTTAGACCATTAAGATGCCTTAGGGGAAGGTGAGACCTGTACATGAAAGATGGGTTGCACCTGAACTGGAGGGGTACAAATGTCCTGGGTGGGAGACTTGCTCGAATGGTTTGGAAGGGTTTAAACTAGTTTGGCAGGGGGTGGGAACCAGAGTTACACATCTGAGCAGGGGGTAGTTGTAGATGAGGCAGTGATAGGATGTATTGAATCTATCGTGATTGTTTTGTATGTGATGGAACAAAAGGATCGGTTAAAGTGTGCCAGCTTTAATGTAAGGAGTGTCAGAAATAAGAGTGATGAACTTAGAGCATGGATCAGTACTTGGGACTAAGATGTTGTAGCCATAATGGAGACTTGGGTTTCACAGGAACAGTTACTAGAAGTTCCAGGGTTTAGAACATTTTAAAAAAACAGGGAGGGGAAAAAAAGGAGTGGGGTGTAGCATTGCTAATCAGAGAGTGCATCACAGCTACAGAAATGAAGGATGTCGAGGAAGGCTTGTCTACTGAATCATTATGGGTGGAAGTTAGGAACAGCAAGGGAGCAGCTACCTCATTGGGAGGTCTTCTACAGACCCCCAAATAGCAGTAGGGAGATCAAATAATTCATAGGCCAGCAGATTTTGGAAAAATGCAGAGGTAACAGGGTTGTTGTTATGGGTGGCTTCAACTTTCCCAAATATTGACTGGAATCTCCATGCTGCAGATGGTTTGGATGGAGCCACTTTTGTCAGGTGTTCAGGAGGATTTCCTTACTCAGTATGTGGACAGGCTGACAAATGGACAGGTCATTTTGGATTTGGTGCTCAGCAATGAGCCAGGATAGATGTCAGATCTCGCAGTGGGAGAACATTTTGTTGGCAGTGACCACAACTGCCTCACATTTACCATAGCAATGGAGAGGGAAAGACGCAGTTACCATGGGAAAATATTTAATTGGGGAAAAGGAAATTATGAAGCTATGAGACAGGAGTTTGGAAGTACAGATTGGAAGCAATTGTTCCACAGAAAGGACACAACAGACATGTGAAGACCGTTTAAGGAGCAGTTGTTGCGAGTGATGCATCAATTTATTCCTCTGAGACAGGCAAAATGGGAAGGTTAAGGAGCCTTGGGTGATGAGAACAGAGGAGCTTCTCATCAAAAAGAAGGCAGAGTGGAGGAAGTAAGGGTCTAGCACACACCTTTAGAGGATTACAGGCTTGTGAGGAAGGAGCTCAAAAATGGACTGAGGAGATCCAGGAGGGGGCACGAAAAAGGCTTGGCAGGATGGATTAGGGAGAAGCCAAAGGTATTTTACTCATACGTGAGGAATAAGAGAATAATCAGGGAAAAGGTAGGCAGGGATAGCAGAGGGAACTTGTGTGTGGAGTCTGAGCAGATAGGGGAAGCCCTAAATGAGTTTTTTGCTTCGGTTTTCACTAAGGAAAGGGACTTTTTGTGAATGAGAACTTTGTGGAGCAAGCTTGAACAGATCAAGCTTGAGGAAGTTGATGTGCAGAAAATTTTGGCAAACATTAAGATTGATAAGTCCCCAGGGCCAGACCAGATTTATCACAGGTTCCTCCGGGAAGCGAGAAAGAAGGTTGCTAAGCTGCTGGTGAAGATCTTTGCTTCCTCATTCTCACAGGGATCGTACTGGAGGATCGGAGGGAGGCAAATGTTGCTCCCCTTTTCAAGAAGGGCAATAGGGAAATCCCTGGCAATTACAGACCAGTCAGTGATACATCTGTGGTCAGCAAAGTTTGGCAAAGAATTCTGAAGGATAGGATTTATGACAATTTGGAAAAGTATAGCGTGATTAAAAGCAGTCAGCCTGGCTTTGTGAGGGACAGGTCATGCCTCACAAATCTTATTGAGTTCTTTGAGGAGGTGACGATATACGTTGAGCAGTGGACATGGTGTGCAGCAAGGCATTTGATAAGGCTCCCCACGGTAGGCTCATAAAGTCAGGAGGTATGCGATACAACAAGATTTGGCTCTTTGGATTCAGAATTGGTTGGCTGACAGAAAGTAGAGAGTGGTTGTTGATGAAAAGTATTCTGCCTGGAGGTCAGTAGTGAGTGGCGTCCCAAACGGCTCTGTTCTTGGGCCTCTGCTCTTTGTAGTTTTTATAAATGACTTGGATGAGGAGGTTGTGGGGCAGGTTAGTAGGTTTGCTGATGACACAAAGATTGGATGTGCCATTGATAGTATCGAGAGCTTTTGCAGGCTGCAGCTTGACATTGACAGGATGCAGAGCTGGGCTGAGAAATGGTAGATGGAGTTCAATCTAGATAAAAGGGAAGTGATGCATTTTGGAAGGTTGAATTTGAATGCTGAATATAGGATTAAAGGCAGCGTGGAGGAACAGAGGGATCTGGGTGTTCAAGTGCACAGATCCCTCAAGTTGCCACCCAAGTGGATAGGGTTGTTAAGAATGAATATGGTGTTTTGGCTTTCATTAACAGGGGGGTTGACCTTAAGAACTGTGAGGTTTTGCTGCAGCTCTACAAAACCCTGGAGAGTCCACACTTGGAATATTGTGTCCAGTTCTGGTCACCCTATTATAGGAAAAATGGTGCAAAGGAAGTTTACCAGAATGCTGCCACGACTGGAGGGCTTGTCTTATGAGGACAGGTTGACTGTTCTCTCTGGAGAGGAAGAGAGGTGACCTGATTGAGGTGTACAAGGTAATGAGAGGCCTGGATAGAGTCGATAGCCAGAGATTTTTGCCCAGGGCAGGACTGACTGCCACGAGGGGTCATAGTTTTGGTGTTAGAAGGAAGGTATAGAGGAGACGTCAGAGGTAGGTTCTTGATGCAAAGAATTGAGAGTGAATGGAATGCATTGCCAGCGGTGGTGGTGGAAGCAGAGTCATTAGGGACTTTTAAGTGACTTTAGTCTTTAGTACAAGAGGGTTGGAATACAAGAGCAACAATCTTGCTACAATTGTTCAAAGTTTTACTGAAATCACATGGAGCACTGTGTACAACTTTGTGCATTGTATTGCAGAATATACCTGCCTTAGAGGGAGTAGTACTGAAGTTTCACTAGAATGAACCTTTTGATCTGTTTGAACAGATATTTTTGAGAGGCGGTTTCCCTTAGATGCACAACTAGAGCCGGTATGCAGTGTTTCAGGATATCCACAGGGTTCGGTTCTGGGTCCTCTTTTGTTTATATAAATTATTTGGATGAGAATATAGAAAGCATTTTAGTAAGGTTGCAGACAACAACAAAATTAGTGGCAAATTAGACAGTGAGGAAGGTTTTCTAAGACTATAAAGGGATCTTGATCAAATAGGTTAATGGACTAAAAAATGGCAGATGCAGTTCAATTTGGATAAATGCAAGGGTAGGGCTTATACAACCAATGGTAGGTCTTTGGGTAGTGTTGTAGCACAGAGTGACCTAGGGATTTAGGTACATAATTCTTTCAAGTTTGCATTACATATAGGGTGGTTAAAAAGGCGTTTCACCTGCTTGCCTTCATTGCGCAGTCCATAGGAGTTGGGAAGTCATGTTGATGTTGTACAGGACATTGGTGAGGCCCCTTCTGGAATATTGTGTCCAGTTATGATCACCCAGTTATAGGAAGGATATTATTAAGCTGGAGAGGGTTCAGAGGAGACTTACCAGGACGTTGCTGGGTGTGGAAAGTTTGAATTATAAAGGAAGGCTAGATAGGTTGCAACTTTTTTCACTGGAGCATAGGAGGTTGAGAGGTGACTTGATTGAAGCTTTTAACATAATGAGGAGTATGGATAGAGTTAATGATAGTTGCCTTTTCCCTAGGAAATGGGATTGCAAGACTAAGGGGCACATTTCAAGGTGATAGGAGAAAGAGTTTAAAAAAAAATGAAGGGCAACTGTTTTAAGCAGAGGGTAGTTTATGTGTGGAATGAACTGCCTGAGGAAGTGGTGGATGTGGATACAATTACAATGTTTACAAGACATTTACAAACATGCATAGTAAATGTTTGGAGTGATATGGGCCAGGAGCAGGCAGGTGAGCCTAGTATAGTTTAGGATAATGTTTGGCATGGATTGGTTGGACTGAAGGATCTGTTTTTGTGCAGCATGACTCTAAAGGAAGCCTTTTGGATTAGGATAAAGAGAAACTGCTTCACTCAAAGCGTGGTGAATATTCAGAATTTTGTGTCTAAGAAAGCTGATAATGTTCAGAGTACAGTGGAGGTAGGGTCACAGTACAGAAGGAAGATGTTTAGCCAATCAAGATACCAACTCTCTGTCGAATAATCCAATCTGTCCCATTTCCCTGAACTATTCTTGTAGCCCTGGAAGTATATTTCCCTTTAGTGCCTAAATAATCATTCATCTCCCATGATATCATCAGCGTAGATAACACGTTCCTTATCGTTACCATTTGTTGCATAAAAACACTGCACTTCATTAACTCCCGGTACTCTGGCTCAAAATCTTTATTTCATCCTTGCGCTGTAACTTGTAATATATCATTCTAAGTTTAGGTTTATGGATTTTGAATTAGCAACTGGTAGGATTTTGATGTTACGGTAGGATTTTGATGTTACTGAAGTTAATAATTAATTTGACTAAAGAATTTCTGTCATCCTGGTGATTTGTTAAAAACGTTTTTGAGGACTGTCTTTAGAATGAATGGGTATCGTGAACCACTAATGTACTTTTAGTTTATGTTAAACTGTTTTGTGACCAAACAATGTAAATAATGGTTAATTATTAAAGTTTATTAAAGGTTTATCAGACTAGTCTTTTAAAGGGCAGGGGAATGCCCAAAGCTTCGACTGGGAAACTTTCAGGTTCCAATTTTTACTTTGAGTAAAGTAGGTGTGTGAAGTCCTTGGAATAAAATGACTATGTGGAATCATGTTCCTGAGAGGGGAAGGATATATGGTGAACTAGGTTATACTAGTGAGGTATTATTGTTAGTCCCAGACAAGCAGTGTTGGGATAAAACCCTGAAGAGGTTACTTAAAAAGCACAGCACAATTAAGCAAATATGTGATAACTCCAGGAAGGTTGAAATCACACGTGACTTAAACCTACTGACGTTTTAGTTAAAGGATTCTGGTTAGAGTATGATAAAAGTGGTGGTTGGGTAGCATACCAGGGATGTATTTTGAGTACTATTTAAATACTATCATTTTTTTCTTTTAATTTATAAACGAATGTTTTGGGATTAATAGGATTATACTTTCACCATGTGTTTAAAAATCTTTTGAATTTGTATGCGGTTTAGTTTATTCTATTTTATCTTCATTATTTTTACTAATAAACTTGTCTTTTATCAGTATAAAAATAACTGGAGCATTGCATGCTACTTTTCAGCAAACAAATCAAACCATGATCTATCAAGCCAGGTTTCTGTCCAGGATTTGACTTGTCTGGTGTTAACATCAGCAGGAATCATAATACTTTTACCATCAGCTAGCAGAAAGAGCTTTCTTTTGACTATCTTATCTTTAGAAGATCATTTTTTTTAATTCTGGGAATGAAAGAATATAGAGATCAAGAAAGAAAGTGGAGTTGATGTCCAAGATCAGCTATGGTTATATTAAATTTTGCAGCTGCCTTGAGGGGCTCTGTGTTTGACAACTGTTTCTATTTATTAAGCTCTTATGACACAGGCTTGTTTCAGGAAAATGTTGTGAGACTGAGGTAGAAGTTTGTTGCATTGCTTCTGCAATATTCTGCATTGGACTGTGCTTCAATGCCAGAGAAAGCAAAAGAACAGTGCATCTATCATGCATTAAGTTTTAACATTTCCATAACAAATCCTCAACTCTACTCTCTGTTTGTTAATCCTTGCACACGTTCCATCATCAGTCTTTGATCAGAGAAATAAAGAAAATGGGAATTGTGCAGAAAACTGGAGGTGAACACCACCCAAAATCTTTGGATGCTGCCTGAACTGCTGTGCTCTTCCAGCACCACTGATCCAGAACCTGGTTTCCAGCATCTGCAGTCATTGTTTTTACCACCCAAAATCTTGTTGAGTGTCTGAGAAGCCATGAAGGGCCAAATGGCCTATACCTGCTCCTTTAATTTTTTTCAATGGCCTGCAAGACTTCAAGCACACATCGCAGCATTACAAAGCATCAAAGGAATTGATGTATACGTGAACATAGAAAGCATTTCTAAGAGGCAGAAGGTCAGGGAGATTTTTAATACATTTCTAAATAAAAGTGTTTCCACCCACTGTGTACATATAATCATCCCCTTTTCAAGACAGTTAACACAACTCCTCTGTTGCTTGTAATTTTCTACTACAGCAGGCAGCATTTGCACTTCTACCAAGTAATTTTTTAAAAAAAGTTCAACAACAACCCAGAGTAGGAGTCACTGATTACCAAAAAGGGCTCTACAGCCAATTCTAGCAAATCCAGTTCTTAATCTCAGAATTTATTAAAAGTGAAACGATGACCTAGTGGTATTATCGCTGGACCCTTAATCCAAAGATACAGCTGATGCTCTGGGGACCTATGTTCAAATCCTGCCAAGGCAGAAGGTAGAATTTAAGTTCAATAAAAATCTGGAATTAAGAGTCCATTGTCAATTGTTGAAAAAACCCATCTGGTTCACTCATGTCCTTTAGGGAAGGAAACTGCCATCCTTATCTGGTCTGGCCTACATGTGACTCCAGACCACAGCAATGTGGTTGACTCTTAACTGTCCTCTTGGATGGGCAATAAATACTGGCCCAGCCAATGATGCCCTCATCCCATGAATGAACAATTAAAAAGCATACAGCACAGGCAGTGATTATTTGACCATTCTTGCTCCAGTCCACAACCTTCTCCCCCTAGCACTGCAATTTTTCTTTCAGATAATAATGCAATTCTTCAATGCCTCAATTGAACCTGCCTCCACTAAATTATAAGATAACATATTGCAAATCCCAATGACTCACTACATGGAAGTTTCTCATATCTCCACTTCCTCTTTTGTCAAATATTTTAAACCTATGCCCACTGATTTCAATTTTTCCACCAATGAGAACAATTTTCTTCTACCTGCTCTGTCAAGACCCCAATGATTCTAATCAGGGATTAAGCATAGGAATTTCCCACTGTCTGTCTGAGATATTGTCTTTATTTCTCATCCACTGAAACATGATCATCATCAACACCAAAGTCCATCATTGGAAATGCAAATATACAGCTTCAACTTGATGAGGGAAACTAAATCATTGATTTCAAGCCAACATTTTTAAATTGGTAATTTTCCAAATTTACTGTCTCTTACTTAATTGTATAACCACAACGCTAATTTGTATTAGATAAAAACTTTTTCTCCATACATTAACTGAATGACCACTGAGGTAATGATCAGAGGTTTAGGACTGAATGCCAAATATCAGTGGGCATGGGCCATGCCAAAACGTTTAGTAATTAAAGTTTGAAATGGGCTATAATTTTATTTTTCAATTGCAAATTCTTAACTAGATGGCTGTTTTACACGTGAACTTTGGCCTTGAAGGTTTTTTTTTTGACTATGAGGAAGTATGACACTAATATTTAAATACCTTGCATGCCTAAACAAAAAGTTGAAATAAACTGTTCACATTTCTTCTCACTGAACTGTTGACCCAGACCTCATGAGGCTCTCACCCATGCACTTTTGAGCATGCATCACAGCAATCCTGAAGAAGGGCTTATGCCCGAAACGTCGATTCTCCTGTTCCTTGGATGCTGCCTGACCTGCTGCGTTTTCCAGCAACACATTTTCAGCTCACAGCAATAAAAAGCAAGAACAGGAAGCACAACCATTTTCCTCTCAAGCCCAAATGCATTCAAACTAAGCAAAGCACCCCAACTGCTGTCCTCACAGATCAGTAAACTGAATAAGCAGCAATGAAGTCTGGGAGCTAACGATCTCTGTGACACGGCATCACACTGTACCATGCTTATACAGTACTTACTATACCATTGAGGAAAATAAATATATACCGCATTAAAATGATTTTAAGTAAAACATAGAAGTGTCTGGACTTACATTGTTTTCCAAAATTTCCAGGGGATGACTTGGCAAAAGTTCAGACTTAACATTGGAGAATCTTAAAGACAAAAAAAATTGAACTTATTTTAAGGACTGTAATCACAATTTACATGTTATTTGATGCTTGATGGATTCTGACTTAGTAGCAGGTTGTGTTTCTAATTGTTAAGTCTTTAATCCTCGCTAACTTTTATGCTTCCTAACATATTCTCCCATTTGAAGGTAAAATGTCACTGTAGTCTTACCAAACCATAAGGCTGCTCTCTCATTAGTGATAGACAACTAGTGGTGGTTTAACTTGAGGCTCACCACACCTCAGGCGAGGGGCGAGGTTGAAAAGGAGAATGTTTGATGGTATGGAAACTGAACTCATGCTCTGCATTGCAAATCAGCCATCTAGCCAACTGAGCTAACTGACCACCCACCCCACCCCCTCCCCCCATATTTGTAGGTTTACCAACATTCAAAAGAACCAGAGGTTTCTTCAAATCTATTGCTAAAAAAAATTCACTATTTAATAATGTTCTGCTGAATCTTATGTGCTAATGTTTGGACATAATCACAGGAGTAATATTCTGATTCTGAAGAGGATCTGATATACATTCGCTCAAATTTAGTTCCTTAATCCAATGTTTCTATACTTTTCCCACTATGACCCCCATTTTAAGGCTTGAAAAATGTTGCAATCCCTTGACAGCAATGAGGATGCAGGAGAATACCTATTAGAGCAGGCAGAAGGGGAATTGCTGCCTTGGAGTTTGACGGCCTAAACTTTTACCTCCACTTTGGGAAGCCCTGGCATTAAGTGTTTTTATTTCCTTCAGTATAGAAGTCATTGAAATTTAATTACATGCTCTAAGAATATGGTGGGACAAGTTCAAAGGACTAAATAGTCCACTCTTTTTTAACCTTACTAAAACATGAACTAGTCACCCAGAACATTAAAAATGATTAAGATATCAAATGAATAATTGAAAATGTAGGTTTTTAATCTTATCAACAAATCTGTAACACAAATGTGTAACTATAAATACTGATTGCCTATCCCATTTCCAGGAACCACTAATTAATTTTCCAGAGTAAGCATTCATTGTTTATTTCTGCAGAACTGATGTTTTTGGCTCCACAACCAGGAAAGACAAAGTACTAAAATTTGATTCTTTGAATAACAAAATAGTTTCACGTACAATTAACATCCTCTGTTCCAGTTAACTGTTTTACAAAATTACAATCCATCCAACGAAGGTATACTTTGCCGAAACGAGGATACCAAAATATTAAGGCATTAGTATATTAAAAGAAATTCTGATCTGCTGCTTGTTTCTGATCTCATTTCTGTTACGAGGGGTCACATTTCAATTTTTCCCCTGATCACATTTGCTGTCTTGCTTTGATCTGGTAACTGGGGGCTGTAGCATTGAATGATGAGTCTTCACCATCCCAGCTTTTCTATTTTTCATGGAGTTGGCCATTTTCACGATCACTCGAATCCCCGCTCAATTCCCCACTGGTTCCTGTTCCCTGTCTTGGTCATTAGCTGGCACCGACAGCACATATTTGGCCCCTGTTCTCAGTACTTCTAAGTACTGGCATTGGAAAAAACTGGAAGGAAAATTCCTGAATAATCACAGAAATTCAGAATTTAAGGCAATGGCACGATACAACACATTTTTTGATGCAGTCTTTGGTAGGCTGGACTGCAGCTCCCAAGCCATTTGAAGGACAATCCTGTTTGATTGCATTACATGTCAAGCCTCTCTGTAGAATTACAAGTGCATTTCTTTAGAGCAGAAAATGTTTTGTAGGCCCCTGATGTTAAAACATCAGGAATAAAACTAGTCAGGAGTGGACTAGAGTACTTGGCTGGATCATTACCACTGCAACACTCAAAAGCTTGAAACCATCTAGGCTAAGGCAATCTGCATATCAGACGCTTGATCCATTTGCCTAAACCCTCACCCCTCTGCCACCAATAAACCAGCATTTTAGTGTGTACTATTTACAAAATGTCGTGAATCAACTTGCCAAGACTTCCTTGACAACATGTCCCAAACCAGAGAGTCCAAAATTCAGAAGGAAAAGGATGCTGTGAAATGAACACTGCTGCCTTCAAAGACCTATACTCAATGTCTGTTAAGTTCCCCACAATCTCAATCAGTAAACATCCTTTCATCATTGGGTCAAAATCCTGGAACTTCCTACCATACAGCATTCTGAGAAGTGGCTCACTAGCATTTTCTCAGAAACTAAGAATAGGCAGTTTTAAAAATTGCCTTTTCAGTAGCATATGCTTCAAGGACTATTTCAAAACTTTATTTTGGGAGAAATGGAGGGAAGCACACCTGGTGAATATAACTTTGTGATAAGATAAAAACAAAATATTTGTGACATAGTCAGTTGAGGATATGACTGAGACTTCACGGAGGTTAAATGTCTGTAAAGGATATTGATGGGAAAAAGGGTTGAATCTTTCTTTGCACTGTTTGCCACAGTTTTGCATTTTTCCTTGGCAGCCTCATGAGAATATATTCAGTGACTGACTACAAAAGTAACCAAATTACAAAAATAAAAAACTTAGGCTTATCATGACAGGTTTCACGCATATCTGACTGGTCCAGTATTAGTATCATTTGGATTATCACAGAGGAATCACAAAACACCCATTATAAGGACAATACTGTCATAAATGTTACACTGAACACATCACTTTTTTCTCATGCTTTTAAGACAATACTGTTTCAAAGTCTGACACTTATTGTTGGGAAGCAAAACATCAAAACAATATAAATCCAAAGGATAAATAAGTTGTTTTGGACACTAATTGGAGCAGACTGGTTTGGGACTGCAGAGTAAAGGAAGTTTGCCAGCTCCAACAGCAATCACTGATACAGAAAGCACACTCATCAATTCAGTCATTTCATAACAGCAGTATAGTATAAAGGAAAGCTTGAATTGGTTCTGATTAATAAACTCTATGTTCACCCTACAGAGTAACGGTTTGTCCCCATATCATAAAAACAGAATAAAGTGGCAAAGAACAAGAACATGTAGTAATGGGATAACCTGAAAATAACTATCTAAATAGTTAATGAACGGGCTATCTTACCACACAGTTAATTGCTTCCAAACACATGACTACCTCATACTGTAACTGAGCAACTTCAACATTATTCAGCAATAACTTTGGCAATCAGTAGCTACTCAAGATATACAGCACTTACCCCCGACGCAATGTATCATGCACACCATAGGGTCCTGCATTAGGAGCTAGTTCACCAACAGGAACACTGTCCTTCAACTGAGATTTAAGTCCTCTGGAATACTGTAAGAAACAATATTGCAAATGCTTAAAATGTAACATAGTTTATAATCAGAAGAGTGAAATGTTATGTGGTACTGTTCAATCTTCAGATGGGGCTCTCCTTTCTTTATATGTTATATGCACAAAATGCAAGATTATTGGCTAGATCAGCATTCATTACACATTCCAAATTGTGATGACAAAGGTGAGTTGTCTTCTTGAACCACTGCAGTCCATGTGCTGTAGGTAGACCCACAGCACTATTAGGAAGGGACTTTCAAGATTTTGACCCAGTGAAGGAATAGTGATAAAGATCCAAAGTTGCTAATGTACAGATTCTGAACCTTAAACAACTGGAATATGGCACCTGACATGGTAAGTAGAGCCTGCTGCTCTCATTACTTGTCACAAAGTTCTATCTATTCATGCCCCAAATCTTAGGATGTCATACACAACAGATCATGAAAGATTTTGAACAGGTTGACTGTGACTACCTTAACTCATAGAATACCTATTGTGGAAGCAGACCAGTCCATTGAGTCCACCCTCACCCTCCAAAGAGCATCGCACCCAGACTCACCCCCTACCCTATGCAGACAACCCTGCATTTCCCATAGGCTAAAGTGAGGATTGCAGATGCTAGAGATTAGAGTCAAGATTAGAGTGGTGCTGGAAAAGCACAACAGGTCAGGTTCGGATGCTGCCTAACCTGCTGTGCTTTTCCAGCACCACTCTAATCTTGACTCTGCATTTCCCATAGCTAGCCAGTCTATCCCGGGTCATTGTGGGCAATGGCCATTCTAACTAAGCTGGATATCTTTGGCCTGTGGGGGGTAACCCACGCAGAGTCTCAAAAGTACCAAATTGGCTGCACAGTATCTCGACAGCCTGAAAGGTGTTGTGTACATGAGATCTCCCCGATGCTACACACAAGAGCACGGGACAGAGCGGATCTGCTGAACCCGACAGGAAGTGAAACAAAAACGATGAAGCCGTGCCCACGACACTTTAATACGGCGCTGTATGAAGGGGAGCGCTCTCGGGGCACCACTGGAAGAGGAGCGGTGAGGTGAATGATAGCGTCTGACGGGACTCCCGGGCCTGGCTCCTTCTCCCGGGCCTGGCTCCTTCTCCCGGGCCTGGCTCTGTGCGAGCAGGCCTAGGGCCTGCAGTCGGCCCGGAGCCGGTGACTCATCAGAATGTAAACCGGCATCAGTCAGTCCCGACAGGCCGCTGTCCCTATCCCTGTCCCTGGCCCAGGCCCAGGCCCAGGCCCAGGCCCAATCCCAGTAAAACGTGTCTGTGTCCAACGAAGCCCCTCACCATCTCCGCTCACAGCCCGATTTTTCACCCTCCGTCCCGGCTCAGCGACAACTTCCACCCTCGTGACCTGCTCAGAATGTCGTCACTTCCTGCGGCTGTGCTGAGTGCAGGGTCAGTCAGAGCCGTTGTGGTAGTGTCCCTCCCTCTGACCCCGGACACCCGGGTACATGTCCCATCTCTTCAAGAGGTGTGTGATCTCTGAACTAAACTCAAACAAAAGAACTGCGGATGCTGGACTTGAAACAGAAATTGCTGGTGAAACTCAGCAGGCTTGGCAGCATCTTCAGTAAGAAAGCACAGTGAACGTCTTCATTGATTCTTCTTCAATGCATCTCAAGATTAGTGAAAGTCTTGATTTTATTTTGAGAGAAAATATCTCAAGAGGCGCACAGCCTTTAGTCTCAAATTCAAATACCAGACATCAACACACCATTCCCATCAAGGGGAAAATTGCCAAGTATCTCTCTTCCACTGCTAATCAAAGAAAAAATAAGTGCTATAAAGAAAAGGAGAACCCAATGGTTTCATTCAAACATTACGACCAATTTAGATCACTCACTCAATAAATTGTATTTCTGTAGCACTGTTAACTTCATTAAAGCTGTGCCAAGGTGCTTCACAGAGAGTAAATCAGACCAGAAAGTTACACTGAACCAACAATGAGACAGTCGGAAGGTAAGAGGTGGGTTTTTTTTAAAGGAGGAGAGATGCAGATGCGGAGAACTCCAAAGAGGGAACTGCTCCTGAATATTATGAGAGACAAAAGATTTATTTTCAGAACAACAATTTCCAAACTGCAAACAGTTAAAGACATCTCCAGATGATACCAGGGAAAATCATCTAACACATTTTACTATTTATTGCATTTTTATAATAAGCTACCCAAAATAAGCATGAAAACTCTGGACGGATGGTTAAGGATGATAAGAAAATGCAAAAGAAAAATATTCACTAATACACCACTTTATTGACTACTGGATGATTTTGTGGCAAATTAAATACTTTTGAACTTTGCTCAATGTTGTTGGGAATATATCAGCACTGAGAAACAGAAAAGTAAAATTTGTTTTCTCCGAGCTGGTGCACTTGCTGAAATTTCAAATAAAACAATATCTGTAGATTTAGCATACAAATATCAATAAGTAGAAGTGACATGATGACTGAAGGCGCAAACCGAATTTATGTCAAAAAGGCATAAATATGACAAGAATATTGAAATTATGTTTATTTGGATTGTTACTGGTGAATACACTCAGCAGCATCGTGTATTATGTGGTGCAAACCTGACAACTTTAGGGAGATTGCGACATAATGATAATTGTGTCTAAAAAGTAATCCATTGATAAAGTAGGATGTCAATTTTAAAATCATCCTCTTTTCTAATCTCACTATGGCCTTGCCACTCCATACCTCTGTAACATCTCTAACATGGGAGATAGATGATGGCCTAGTGATATAACCACTAGACTGTTAATTCAGAGACCCAGATAATGTTTGAATCCCACCATGGCAGATGGTAGAATTTGAATTCAATAAAAGACTAATACTGATAATGACAAAACTGTTGTCACCTGTCAGGGGGAAATCCCATTTGATTCATGAATGGAAAACCGAAATCCTCCAAGACATCTGCCCACCTTTAATTCTGACTTCTTAAGCATTGCTGATTTAAATTGATCCACCAGTGATTCCCATTTCCTTGACTGCCAAAGTGTCATGCTCTGAGACTCCTCCCCCCCCAAAAAAGCTGCCTTTCTTTGACCATGAAGATAATCATTAAAACCTACCTCTTTATTAAGCTTTTAGTCAACTGCTGTAATACCTCCTCAGGTTTGATGTCAAATGTTGTTTAATTAATTTAAATATCTTTATTAGATTGGTGAATTATCTTAATAATCTTGAAAATATCAGGGAAATCACTTTGTTTTCAACCAAAAAATATAACAATTTTTCCTTAAATTCCTGGTAACCAGGAATCTTTGTGTGTCTGGCACTGTACCCTGTCGAAGACAATAATTTCCTTCCTATAATGGAGTGACAAATAACACGTCTGTTAGAATCAGACTTTCTGAAGTTCACCAGGAAGAAAAAAAGATAACATTCATTTCCTAAAAAGCGCACAGAACCGTTCCTCTGAGGATTCAGAAGGGACTACCAGTTCTATGTGAGAGGAGGAAAAGAACAAAGGTGAAGTTTCCTTGTTCAAAATAAACACTCAAATCCACTGCTATTGTCTTAGGAAAGAGTCTGGGAGGTTTGATGTCTCTAGGTAGTTCCCATTATGTTCTTTAATTCATTCCTGGCATTTGAACATCTCTAATTACCCCTTGATCTGAATGCATTGCAAGGACCATTTCTGAGGTTGGTTAAGCGACAGCCATATTGCTATAGGTCTGGAATTCACATAGGCCAGACAAGACAAGGACATCCAATTTCCTTTCCTGAATTAGTGAACTAGATGGGTTTTTTTTTAATGAAAATTGACCGTGGTTACATGGTTGTTATTAGGTTGGCTTTTAATTTCATAGAACATAGAAGAATACAGCGCAGTACAGGCCCTTCGGCCCTCGATGTTGCACCGATCCAAGCCCACCTAACCTACACGAGCCCACTATCCTCCAAATGCCTATCCAATGCTCACTTAAATGCCCATAATGAGGGAGAGTCCACCACTGCTACTGACAGGGCATTCCATGAACTCACGACTCGCTGAGTAAAGAACCTACCCCTAACATCTGTCCTATACCTACCCCCCTTAATTTAAAGCTATGCCCCCTTGTAATAGCTGACTCCATACGTGGAAAAAGGTTCTGACACCAAGGTCCCTCTGCTCATCCACACTACCAAGTATCCGTCCATTAGCCCAGTACCCCATCTTTTTTGTTACTCTTACCAAAGTGAATCATCTCACACTTAGCTACATTGAACTCCATTTGCCACCTTTCTGCTCAGTTCTGCAGCTTATCTATATCCCGCTGTAACCTGCCACATCCTTCCTCACTGTCTACAACTCCTCCGACTTTCGTATCATCCGCAAACTTGCTCACCCAACCTTCTAATCGCTCCTCCAGGTCATTTATAAAAATGACAAACAGCAATGGGCCCAAAACAGATCCTTGCGGAACACCGCTAGTGACGGCATTTCAAGATGAACCTTTGCCATCAACTACTACCCTCTGTCTTCTTCCAGCCAGCCAACTCCTAATCCAATTTCAGACATTTTAAAAATTGAACTCAAATTTCACATTTGCAATGGTTGATTTGAACTCATGTGCCCAGAGCATTAGCCTGGGGTTACAGATTACTAGTGTAGTGATATTGCTATTACACCACTGCCTCCTCGTGGTGTTCAGAAAAGCCACCCAATTCTGGAAGATTTCTCCCTGGTGAAGATACCGATTGTGGATTTTTTTTTCATATCTTGTCCAATCTGTGTCTCCTACTATATTGAGTTGCTTATCCCGCCCGACACCATTTGTACCATAATCTAGTCCAATGTCCACTCATTTTTTTGATCTTTTGTAGGAGTCTGGTGGCCAATCTTTTGTTGCCCATCACTAATGAGAAAGGTGGTGTTGAGCTATCGTGTGAACTGCTGCAATCCATTTAGAATACATACACCTACAACTTTGTTAGGAAAAGAGGTTCCAACGTTTTAATCCAACAACAGTGAATGGACAATGACATGGTTCCAAGTAAGGATGATGTGTAGCTTTGAAGTGAACTTATATGTGGCAGTATTCCCTTGTATATACTGCTTTTATCCTTTTAGATTGCCGAGGTTATGAGTTTGTAAGGTGTTTTTGAAGGTGGTTTGGCAAATTGCTGCACTCAACATCAATGGTGGAGGACGTGAATGATTAAGGTGACGAATGGGGTACTAATCAAGTGGGCTGTCTTGTGTTAGATAGTTTAGCTTCTTGAGTGGCATTGGAACTGCAGTTGTCCATGCAAGTGGAGAGTATACATTGCACTCCTGATCTGTGCTTTGACTATAGGGAGAAAAGAGGTGAGATGCTGACTGCAGAATTCCCTGTCCCTTACATGGGAGCCATAGAAAGCTGTTCCAGTCAGTTGCACTTACTCAGTGGTAACCTTAAGAATAGCAGACTGGTAAGATTGAATCACAGCTATTGTTGTAGGTAATGTCAGAGAAACTGGGTTTTGGGGTCAGTGGAATCTGTAAAAAATCAGCCAGAATTGGACCTGTATCCTCACTGGAAGATTTGCTGTTACTGTTGGGGAGAATTTGAACTAACTTGGCCAGGGGTGGGATCCAGAGAGGAGGTTCAATGGGGGAGATGTGCAGTTAAAATTAGAAGAGACAACAAGGGAGTGAAGAAGACGTAGAAATTCTGGACAGTTAAGGCACAAGGGAGTTGGCAAAGTTTTAATGCAAGGAGTCTGACGTTCAAGGCAGATAAGTCAAGGACATAAATTAAAACATGGAGTGTGATGTAATAGCTATCACTGAGACATAGTTGAAAGAGAGGGGCAGGATTGACAGCTGAACATTCCAGGATATGTAGGTTTCAGGCAAGATAAGGAAGGAGTTATAGAGAAAGGGGTGTCACAATATTGATCAGAAAATCAGTTACAGCAGTAAGGAGGGATGACATATTCAAAAGCTTCTCAAATGAAGCCATATGAACAGAACTTAAAAATCAAAGAGGAGCAATCACATTGCTAGAGGTGTACTATTAGCCCCTAAACAGTCCATGTAAAGGAACAGATTAGATTAGATTAGATTACTTACAGTGTGGAAACAGGCCCTTCGGCCCAACAAGTCCACACCAACCCGCCGAAACATAACCCACCCAGGCCCATTCCCCTACATTTACCCCTTCACCTAACACTATGGGCAATTTAGCGTGGCCAATTCACCTAACCTGAACATTTTTGCACTGTGGGAGGAAACCGGAGCACCCAGAGGAAACCCAAGCAGACGCGGGGAGAATGTGCAAACTCCACACAGAGAGTCACCTGAGGCGGGAATTGAGCCCGGGTCTCTGGCGCTGTAAGGCAGCAATGCTAACTACTGTGCCACCGTAGGGGATTTCAACTTATATAATATTAACTGGGGTTCTTACAGTGTAAAACGTTTAGAGGAAGCAGAATTCTTAAATTGCATCCATTTTTAAGCCAATATGTAGAAGGGCCTACAAGAGAGGAGGTGATCCTGAATTTAAATTTAGGTAATGAAGCTAGGCAAGTGATTGAAGTGTCAGTGGGGAGCATTTTGAAGACAGTGATTGTAACTCCATTAGATTCAAGATGATTATGGAAACATTACTCGAGATGGACATGAAATCAAAGTTTTAATAAGGTCAGGTATGATTTGGCTAGGGTGGACTTGGAACAGACGCTTCTGGGTAAATCTGTGTCAGAACAGTAGGACATAAGTAAATGGGGAGAGTACAGAGCCAAAATGTTCCCAAAAAATCCTGTGAAGCGTAGATATCGAGGTAGAAACAGGAATTGATAAAGAGAGAAAATGTTTATGGTAGATACCAAGGGGTCAAAACAGCAGACACCCAAGAGGAGTATAGAAGGTGCACAGAGAAAGGTAGAAAGAAAATGAGGAGAGCATGAAGAACAATGGCAAGGAAAATAAAGGAAGAGCCTAAGGTATTTTACATGTACATCAAGGATAAAAGGATAACTAGCAAAAAGGTTGGACTTATTAAGGACCCCAGTATGTAGGTAAGGTTCAAAATGAATACTTGTATCAGTGTCATTAATGAGAGGGATGATATGGGTAGAGAGTTAGGGAGAAGGACTGTGATATACTTAAATAAATTAGCATAGATAGAGAGGAGGTTTTGTGTGGTTTGGCAGGCTCAGAGGTAGATACATCTCCAGGGCCAAATGAAATGTAGAGTGAGACAAGAGAGGAAATAGCAGGGTCCTGGCAACAATTTTCAATTTTTCGCTGACCACAGGAGAGGTGCCAGCAAATTGGAGGATAGCCAATGTAGTGTCTTTATTCAAGAAGGGAACAAGAAATCAACTGGGAAACTACAATCTAACCTCAATGATGGGGAAACTATTGCATGCAATTCAGAGTGACAGAATTAATCTGCACTTGTAGAGGCAGTGTTTATCCAGGAAGAGTAAACATGATTTTATTAAATGGGGGTCAGTCTGCTCAACTTGATTATATTTTTTGAAAAGTTAAGAAGGTTTTAAATGAGGGAAATGTATTCAATATAGTCTACTTGGACTTGAGCAAGATTTTTGATAAGGTCCCGTATAGGAGACTGAGAGTGAAGATAAGAGCCCATAGAATACAATGAAATGTGGCTGATTGGATCCAGAATTGGCAAGTGGCAAGAAGCAGAGAGTGATAATCAAGCTGTGTTGAGTCTCTTGTGACTGGAAGCCTGTGTCCAATGAGGTTCCACAGGGATCAGATGCTGAGGCCCTTGCTGTTTGTGGTATATGTAAATAATTTAGACTTGAATGTATGAGACCAAAAGAGAAAATGCTGGAAAATCTCAGCAGGTCTGGCAGCATCCGTAAGGAGAGAAAAGAGCTGATGTTTCGAGTCTAACTGACTCTTTGTCAAAGCTGGGTATGAGGGTTGATCATTAAGTTGACTGGGTAATATGAACATTTTTGGGGTGGTAAATAGGAGGAATAACCTTAGATTTACAGGACAATATATGTGGTCTGGCCAAATGGGCTGATTAATGGCAAATGGAATTCAATGAAGATAATGGGCAGCAAGGTGGCACAGTGGTTAGCTCTGCTGCCTCACAGCGCCAGAGACCCGGGTTCAATTCCCGCCTCGGGCAATTGTCTGTATGAAGTTTGCACATTCTCCCCGTGTCTGCGTGGATTTCCTCTGGGAGCTCCGGTTTCCTCCCACAGTCCAAAGATGTGCAGGTTAAGTGAATTGGCCATGCTAAATTGCCCATAGTGTTAGGTGAAGGGGTAAATGTAGGGAAATGGGTCTGGATGGGTTGCTGTTTGGCGGGTCGGTGTGGACTTGTTGGGCCGAAGGGCCCTTTCCAAACTGTAAGTAATCTAATCTAAATGTGAAGTGATGCAGTTGGGTCAGACAAACAAGGCAGGGGAATATATGGTGAATGGTGGGACTCTAGGAAGCACCAAGGATCAAAGAAACCTTGGTGTGCATGTCCAAAGTCCCTTAAGGCAACTGGACAGGTACTTAAAATGGTTAAAAAGGCATTTGGAATATTTGCCTCTATGAGTCGAGGCATAGAGTTTTATAGCAGGGGGGTTATGCTGGAACTGCAAAAAAATTGGTTACATCATAGCTAGAATATTGTGTTCACTTCTGAAATCTATATTATAGGAGTGATGCAGTTGTACTGGAAAGGGTGCAGAGGAGATTTATCAGAATGTTGCCTGAGCTGGAGAGTTTTAGTTATGAAGAGAGAATGAATGCAGTAGGATTGTTTTCCTTGGAGTAGAGGAATTAGGGGAGTGGGTGGAACATGATTGAGATGCATAAAATTATGAGAGGCATTTTTGGGGTAGACCGAAAATTTTTCCCTTGGTGGAGGGATCGATGACCAGGGTCATACATTTAAGGTAAAGGGCAGAAGGTCAAGAATGGATGTAAGGAAACGCATTTTTCGCCCAAAGGGTGGTGGGAATCTGCAACTCAGTGCCTGTATGGGTGATATAGGCAGAATCCCTCAGAACTTTGAAGAAATATTTAGGTCTGCACTTGCGATACCAAGGAATACTAGGCTATGGGTCAAGTCCCAGAAAGTGGGGTTAGAATGGTTAGGTGGTTATTTTTGACCAGTGCAGAATCAGGCCAAAGGCCCTTTTTCTGTACTCTAGACCTCTATGACTCTATGCTATGAACATGAATTCTACCCAATCACAGTTCATTCAGCGTGCTTCATATGATGAAAAGTCCAGTACTTCCAAATCCTAGTTAATCTTGTTGATACCATTTTCTGATATGTTTTGCTGAAGTTATACTTTGTTTAGCATGATGTAATTTCTACATTACATCAACATTATCATGCCTTAAGTACTTCAGCACATGATGTAGTTATCAGTGAGTTCAACTTGAATTGTGCCAGTCATAGAACAACTGTGGACAGTGGTTTACTCTCATCAATGTCCCTTTGTTCTGTGAATCATAGATTCTGTTTTTAAAAATACATTAATTGTTTGTGCATTCACTTCATGTATAATCTATTCTCATATTATTGTCTTTCCTTACTACAGCACTTTTTTCATACACATGGAACTAGGCAATTATTAATCACAGCTTACCGAATGAAGGGATTTTGCTAATTGTCCATGTCTTCCTTGCCCATGATTAAAGGTCTCAAATAACTATATTTTATTTGTCACTCTCCTAATGTGATCCAGTCACTTAGATAAAGAGAAAAGACAGCTTTACATTTTGGATGTTAAACCTTGAATTGGAAACTGGAAGACAAGCGAGCCTTTTCCCAGCCAGACTAAACAAAGGGGTATGTTGAAGATGATGAGACATGAAGAGAAAGTGCTTAGATGTATATGGACCTATATACTTCATAAATTGAGATATACGTAAGTATGTGAAAGGAAGTTATAATGAGCCTAACTGATGTATTGGGTCCAGTTCTAGGAAGAAAAGATGATAGTTTTAGAGAGGTAGTGAAAATAAATGGTTCAAGCATTAAGAATTTCAGCTGCATTGACAGATTGGAGAAGCAGATGTTTTTCTCTTTTAAAATAAAAGTTGAGAGGAGGTTTGATAGGTGTTCAAAATGACTTGGGAGCAGGTTAGGCAATAGATCGAGAGAAACTAATTAATTGGCAGAAGCTTGAGAGTCAGAGGACACTAAGCTGATAGACAAAAGAGCAACAGTAATATGAGGAAAATCTTTTTTACACAGGAATAGTTAATATCTAGACTCAAAAGTCTAGGAGTGTGATCAAAAGAGATTCACATGTCTTTCAGAAGGGACTTTAAATCAAGGGTCCTGCCTGCCCTCTCAGATGGACACAAAAGATTCCAAGGCACTACTTTGAAGAAGAATACTGTTGTATTTGCCAATATTTCTCTCTCAACTAACGTTGTGAAAACTATTTTGGAGACCTTAGTTTTACAGACTCATTATTTTTTGACAATGTAAGTAGTAGGGGAAGCAGTTCATGTAGTATACTTGAATTTCAATAAGGCATTCAGTAAGATGCCCCATAAAAAGTATATGTACAAGATAAGAGCTCATGGAGTTGGGTGTTATACATTAGCATGTCTTGCTGCAATTGCACAGGGCTTTGGTGAGACCACATATTTCCAAATCAGAATGGTGAGTGGCTTAGAGCAAAACATGTTCCTATGTATCTGCTAACCTTGACCTTCGAGACAGAATGATCTTGGGTTTGGAAGGAATATTTGACAATGTAGAGACTGAATGGTTGTTTCTCCTCGCTGGGGAATCTAGAACAAGGGTGGACAGTTTCAGAGGAAAGAGTGGATCATTTTAGATTGTGATTAAGACATGTCTTCCTTCAAAAGATTATGAATCTTTAGAATCCTCTACCCCAGAGGGTTGTGAATGTCCCATTATTGAATATATTTAAGGCTCAGGTGGATTTTAGTTTGTTTCACAGAGAATCAAGAAACATGGGGTGAAGCTCTAAGATCAGCCATGAACATATTGAGGGGCAGAACAGTCACTCTTTTTTTCATTCTTTGACGATTTGTGGGCATCGCTGCCCAGGTCAGCATTCATTTATTGACCATTTCAAATGTCCTTAAAGAAGGTATTGGTGAACCACCTTCTTGAACAGTATATGAGATGTAGAGACATCTAAAGTGCTACAAGAAAGGGTGTTTTAAGATGCTGGCACAGTGAAAGTGAAGGGATGGTGATGTAATTCCAAGTAAGGATGTGGTGTGACTTGGATGGGAACATTCAGGTGATGGTTTTCCCACGCATCTTCTGCCCTTGCCTTTGGGAACAATGACCATAATTCTGTAAGTTTAGGAATACTCGTAGACAAAGATGAGAGTGGTCCTAAGGGTAGGGTACTAAAGTGGGCCAAGGCCAATTATATCAAAATTAGGCAGGAGCTGAGAAATGTGGATTGGACACAGCTATTTGAAGGGAAGTCCACATTTGATATGTGGGAGGCTTTCAAAGATAGTTTAAAGATAGTGCAGGATAGACGTGTCCCGTTGAAGGCAAAGGATAGGAAAGGCAAGATTCGTGAACCGTGGATGACAGGGGAAATCGTACGACTAGCCAAGAGGAAAAGGGAAGCGTCCATAAGGTTCAGGCAGCTAAGAACAGAATGGGCCCTGGATGAACATCGGAAGAGTAGGACCAGTCTTAAAGGAGAAATCAAGAGGGCTAAAATGGATCATGAAATAGCTTTAGCGAGCAGAATTAAGAAGAACCCCAAAGCATTTTATTTTTATATAAGAAGCAAGTGGATAACTAGAGAAAGGATTGGTCCACTAAAGGATAATTAAGGAAGGCTGTGTGTTGAACCTGAGAGAATGGATGAGCTTCTGAATGATTACTTTGCATCAGTGTTCACTGAGGAGAGGAACATGATGAATGTTGAGATTAGAGATAGAAGTTTGATTAGTCTGGATCACATTGACATAAGTAGGGGGAGATTGTGCCATACCAACTTAATAGAGTTCTTCGAGGAAATGACCAAATTGATAGATGAAGGAAGGGCTGTAGATGTCATATACATGGACTTTATTAAGGCGTTTGATAAGGTTCCCTATGGTAAACTAATAGAGAAAGTGAAGTCACATGGTGTGCAGGGTGTTCTAGCTAGGTGGATAAAGAACTGGTTGAGCAACAAGAGACAGAGAGTAGTAATTGAAGGGAGTTTCTTGAAATGGAGAAAGGTGACCAGTGGTGTTCCGCAGTGGTCGGTGTTGGGGCCACTGTTGTTTGTGAATACATAAATAATCTGGAAGAGGGCATGTTGATATGATCAGCAAGTTTGCAGATGAATATTTGTGGAGTAGCAGAAAGCATAAAAGACTGTCAAAGAATACAGGAGAATATGGATAGACTGGAGAGTTGGGCGGAAAAGTGGCAGATGGAGTTCAATCCAGACAAATGTGAGGTAATGCATTTAGGCAAGTCTAATTCTAGAGCAAATTATACAATGAATGAAAGAGCCTTGGGAAAAGTTGATAGGCAGAAAGATCTGGGAGCGCAGGTCTATTGTATCCTGAAGGTTGCTGCACAAGTGGCTAGAGTGGTCAAGAAGGCATACGGTTTGCTCGCCTTCATTGGACAGGGTATTGAGTGTAAGAGCTGGCAGGTCATGTTAAAATTGTACAGGACATTGGTTCAGCCACATTTAGAATACTGTGTACAGTTCTAGTCGCCACATTACCAAAAGGATGTGGACGCTTTGGAGAGGGTGCAGAGAAGGTTTACGAGGATGTTGCCTGGTATGGAAGGTGCTAGCTATGAAGAGAGGTTGAGTAGGTTAGGTTTGTTTTCATTAGAAAAAAGGAGATTGAGGGGGGACTTGATTGAGGTTTACAAAATCATGAAGGGTATAAACAGGGTAGATAGAAATAAGATTTTCCCCAGGTTGAAGGATTCAATAATGAGAAGTCACACTTTCAAGGTGAGAGGTGAAAAGTTTAAGGGGGATACACGCGGCAAGCACTTTACACAGAGGGTGGTGGGTGTCTGGAACGTGTTGCCAGCACAGGTGGTAGAGGCAGGCACAGTAGATTCATTTAAGATGCGTCTGGACAGATGCATGACTAGGTGGGGAGCAGAGGGATACAGATGTTTAGGAATTGGGTGATAAGTTTGGACAAAAGATTTGGATTAGCTCAGGCTTGGAGGGCTGTAAATTTTCTTTGTTTTTTGTTCTTGTCCTTGTAGCTGCTAGAGGTGCTAGATTGAAGAAAGCTTGGTGAGTTACTGAAGTGCATCATGTAGATGGCACACATTGCTACAATTGGACGTATTGTCCAAATCACACTGAATCTCAGCACTCTTCTCACAGCTCACTGTCCCACTCAGCTATGTGTAGTCTACAAACTTGGAGATATTACATTTAGTTTCCTCATCTAAATCATTAATATATAATGTTAATAGCTCAGGCCAAATCACTGATTCCTGTAGTATCTGGCTTGGCAGTGTCTACTATTTGGAAAAGGATCCTTTTATTCCCAACCCTTTCTTACCTGTCAGCCTTCCAGTTCTCTATATATGCCAGTACACTATCCCAATCCTAAATGCTTTATTTGTACATACTAATCTCTTATGTGGGACCTTATCAAAAACATTCTGAAAGTCCAAGTAAATCACATCCACTGGATCCCCTTATCAATTCTACTAGTTATATTTTTGAAGCGTTTTCACTTTCATAAATCCATGCTGAGTCTGTCTGCTCCTGTCACAGTTTTACAAGTGCTCCACTACGAAGTCCTTTGGAATTATCTGTAACATTCTCCCCATTATCGATGTCCAGCTGACTAGTCTTTAATTACCTGATTTCTCTCTACCTCCTTTTCTAAATAGTGTGGTTACATTAGCTGTCCCCAATACACTGAAACTGTGTCAGTCAAAATGATCACCAAAGCATCAACTATTTCCAAGATCATTCCATAAATAAGCTGGTACTTATCAAGGTCTGGGAATTTATTAGCCTTTGATCCTATACATTTCCCCAACACCACTTCCCTACTAACAGTGGCTTCCTTCAGCTTCTCCTTCTGACTGGAGCCCGCATTGCCTGACATGTTGGGATATGATTTGTCTTACTTTGTGAACACAGAACCAAAGTATGTATATTAATTGTTCCCCATGATAACTTGCCCTGACTCTGATTAATTGCCAGAATTAATCACAGAATTCCCAGCCTCTGTCCTGCAGTTGTAGCCACGGTATTTATATGACTAGTCCAGTGCAGTTCAGTTTCTGGTTAATGGTATCTCCTGGGATGTCAGTGTGGGTGGGATTCAGTGGTGATGCCATCGAAAAGATAAAATCTTTTCTGTTGAAGAGAGTCATTGAGTGTTAGGAATGTAACTTGCTACATATCTGCCCAAGCCTGAATGTGGTCCAGATCTTCCTGCATGTGGACATCCACACTGCTTCCTTCTTGGCTGCTAAACATTGTGCAGTCATAGATCCCTTCTTTTGGTTTTATGACCTTCTACTTAATGTTCTTAAGTTCCTAACGGTGAGCCCCAGTAGAATCTTGACCCCATTTAAAGCAAACAAGAGATAGGCCCAGCGTTCAGCGTCCCTTGTTGTGTATTTGCAGCGCAGTATTATATGCTCAATGTGATGACCAGCTGGAAACCCGTCAGCGCCCGAAAGGCAAGCGTGGTGTAAAAATATGTGTCACATCGGGTTCAACTTGAGCGTTAGATATCTGATATGTGTAGCAGCTTCCTCAAGACCTTCCATCCCCATTTGTGTAATGTTTAAATGCTTCTCAACACGCAAATAAGGTTGTTTCCTTCCTGCCAACCGTGAGAATGGCAAAAGTTCCGACAGGAAAATCAAGCACATGAGGAAACGCACAACAAAACGTGTCCATTACCTCTAAATCGAAATTACACTCTGCTCCCAGCGTGACATCTATCACGACATCAAGCCAGAAACAAAGTGACTCATCGTACAGCCAAATGTGCGTCCAACTGTTCATGTGTTGTGCATAAAAGTAGATATTTATAACAAACTTGGCGAATTAATACATAATCTTGAATGCTGGGCAATGTCAGGATTGCAGCGAATATCTGCTGGAAATCGGTTATTGCTGGAATTGGAAGTGCTTCAATGTTTTAAGTGTGGGTGACAAACTGATCAGATGTTGGTGGTCAGTTTTGGAAACAGGAATAAGCGACTGTGGGGGGGGGGGGGGTGTTGGTAGCGTTATAAGACACAAAAGCTCATTTTTATCCACATTAACCACTACTGTTAGACCCACTCTAGTGGTCCTGTTTTACAAAATCATGGTGGGGGAGGGGTTGCAAATCAAAATAATGTCATTGGTGTTTCCCCCACTTCTGAAACTTCTATTTTGACTTATTCAGCGAGAAAACTGTAAAATGTTTCTATAATTGTCCGATGTTAGTTTTCTATCAATTGAGAATATAGATGACAGGCGATGCCGTTTTTCAGAACAGTTAAGCGATGTCCGCGGTTTGTAACGTTACCAAGCTGGCTGACTAATTTGAAATTAATTCGTACAGAGAGAAGGAGCAAACTGGTAGTGGACAGGACCAGATTCTGGAAGGCAGTCTGTCTGCCAAGATTCCTGCGACGTCACTGGGGTGTAACATTTCCGAGGGGAAGTTCACCGGAGTGGTATAAAAACACGGGACACTGAATACACAGTAGAAATGACCGGAGTGTAGTCTTGTCTGAATTGTATTGGATACATTATTCATGGGCTGAGATTTATTATTAACATCCAGTGATTTGTGAAACTTGCGCTGGTTTGCCTGAAGGGCACGGCTTTACTGAAGTCGGGCAGTGTTGGTACTGAACATGTAGAGGGCTTCACATTGGAGCTGTCTGTGTGACAACATTGGGCTGACATAGAGAACCGATACGTTCATAGCATCTGGAGAAAAGCCGTCTTCATTGACGAAAGCGTCCATCATTCCGCGCTGAACCAGAACACGGCACTTGCTTCACTTCAAGATGTCTTACATTTTAATAGCATTTATACTCTATAGCCAGATTGAAAATATAACTGCAGCGCGTAAGTAATATTCGATTTTACACATTCTACAAATTCTAAAAACCATGGCAACCGTAAAGAGAAAGAAGATTTGTAGTTTCTTCTGGCATATTGCAAATCGATTGTCTTGTCTTTAGGCGCTTTAGCCAAATGTTTAACCAACTATTCATTTATTGAAAGGATTCATTCTGATTCATACCGGTTACAGAGAACTGATTGCTT
Organism: Chiloscyllium plagiosum; assembly: GCF_004010195.1. Classification (NCBI taxonomy): domain Eukaryota; kingdom Metazoa; phylum Chordata; class Chondrichthyes; order Orectolobiformes; family Hemiscylliidae; genus Chiloscyllium; species Chiloscyllium plagiosum. The sequence goes on along the minus strand of NC_057715.1, from coordinate 83,820,896 downwards.
CATCTTCAGCGGGATGTCCCCACGGTTTCCGGCGAACCATCACTTGCTGGAAGTGAAAGCTCTCTCAGTGTTGGAGGTGTGAGTATCCTCCTGAAAAAGGGATGAATTGGCTAAACCAGTTTTGAATTTACGAAGAAGCTGTTCTGGGAAAGCAATCCTTCTCGCGACAGTAGCCTGTTTTAAGAAAAAAAATCTTAGTGAATTGTATCCAACAAGGTAAAGGTTAATTATAACAATGAGATAAACAAGGAGCGCAGTAGGTGCCCTTCATTCCCCTGTGACGCGTTCTGAATTCGAGATTACATTTCCTCAGTGGCAGTGCGCGAAAATTTCCTGTTAGAGTACCTGAGATAGAGCAGGCCACTCCGGGTTGCTGCGGAGCAACAAGAGGACAATGGGTGTGATTCTGGAAGTAATGTCACATAGTGCAGTGATCCAGGACTGTTGTTCTCAAATTCCCTTCTGGGGAGCTCAATGCTGTTCTCCACTCGCCTCACCTCCAGGTTCGCTCTCTGCGTTTCTAAAGGTCGCACGTTGATTTGCGATTCCAGCAGAGGCAGCAGTTCTCTTTCGGGCTCTCTCTTGACTCTTTTAATCATTCACATGCGCTGGATTGTGGTATAGCGAATCTCGCTCCATTTTCGGAGATGATGGACAGCTCCATCAGTTTGCAAACGTAGCTCCCACTTTCTGAAAACGGGATTGCAGATAAAGCGGAACATAGACTCTTTGGTATTTGTCCTGACACCCTTGTAATTCGACAATGTGGGAAATTAATTAATGATTCCTAATCTCTAACATGAGCAATAGTGCACATATAACTGGTTAACAGTGGGATTGGGGTGGCTCAATGGTTAGCACTGCTGCCTCACAGCGCCTGGGAGTCGGGTTCCATGCCAGTCACGGGCAAACTTGCACATTATCCCCGTGTTTGCGCGGGTTTCCTCCGGGTGCTCCGGTTTCTTCCCACAGTCCGAAGATGTACAGGCTAGGTGGATTGACCTTGCTAAATTGCCCTGTAATGTCTAGGGATGGGCAAGGTGGGTTGGTCGTGGAAAATGCAGGGTAACCGGGAAAGGGTGGATTTGGGTGGGGTGCTCTTCAGAGGGTCGATGTTGGTCGAGGGGCCGAATGGCCTGCTTCCACACTGTAGAGATTCTATGTATTTTCGTTATTTGCGTCAGTGATTTCACTTAGAGTTCACAAGTCGAAAATTCTAATGAAAGCTGTCTGAAATGAAGACACATAATGCCTGACCTGTTGTGTATTTTCTGCATGTTCTGTGTTTTTTAAACTTTTCGGTAACGTAACTGTGGAATGGATGTAATTAGGCAGGTTCAGAACCTCCCGCCTGGTCTACTGAGAGATAGCACAAACCTTTCCGGAGCAGTGTGATGGGGGGAGGGGGGGCGGGGGGGTGGTGGCGCTGGGGGCGGGTTGAAGAAGCGGCGCGGTTCTGCCCCGCACGAAGACAGGAGGTGCTCAGTAGCTCGTCCTCACGCCCCCTTCATGGTCGTTTCAAAGCCAACCTACCGCAGCTCCTTTTGTAGCTGTTGAATGCTCGGGCACAGCTCAGGTGGTCTACATTGAGAGAACTGTTTGTGCATGACCTTAGGCACGAAGTGGGCAGGAAATAGAATGAATGGAAGATGAACAGTTGGCCCAGGTCATATTCGCATCAAATTAATGTAAAGTCTAAACAAAATCATGATTCCGGCAGCTATGTGACATCAATAAAAATGCTTTACTAAGTGACAGCTTGAGTTGTAATACCATGATAGAATAAAATGTGAGTTATGTACAGGGTTCACCAGTAATATATAACGCTTACATCCCTCACAAAAATATAAAGTATATTAATACAGCGATCAACTTAAAATAAGAAATCAGTAAACGTCTTTCTTCAGCGCTTCTTCCTGAATGATTTTATTTGGTTCAGACATGACAAGGAAGGAAATAGGAATCTATGTTTTGATGTTAATACCACTGGACGAGCAATTCCAGACCCCCTGCCAATGTTTGATTTCAGTTATGTGGATAAATCCAAGACGTTAGGACGTTTCTCTTTGAAGAGAAGGGCTGAGAGAAGATCTGACAGAGCGTTTCAAAATCATATACACGAATAAGAAATGTTTGGAGGAATATGGGCCAAGCATAGACAGGTGGGACTAGTTTAGTTTGGGACTATGGTCAGAATGGACTGAGTGGACCGAATGGTCTGTTTCCGTGCTCTATGACTCCTCTATGAATGTGTTTGATAGAATAGATCGGAAGAAACTGTAATTGTCAGTAAAAGGTTCAAGAACTGGAGGGCGTAGGTTTAAGGATTTAATGTGAGGAAAAACATTTTCACCCAGAGGGTGGTTGAAATTTGGAACTCAGTGCTTGTAAGGGTGGAAGGTGTTACCTTCATAACATTGAAGAAGTATTTAGATCTGCACGGAAGATACCAAGGCATCCAAGGGCATGGGCCAAGTGCTGGAATGTGGAATTAGAATAGTTAGGTAGGTTGTTTTGACAGGCTAAGATTCGTTGGGTCGAAGAGCATTTTTCCGTTTTGACCTCTATAACTCTGATTTAAAGTGCTTTGCAAAAATCTGACTGGATGTGTGTGTGTGTGGGGGGGGGGGGGGGGGGGCAATTAGGTTCAACTGAAGCATTCAAGACGGCATTGCACAATCGTTTGGATAGAAATAATTTGCAAGGGTACGGAGAAAAAGCAAGAGATATTGGAGGTTGGCAAAAAAAAAATCCAGCGGATGCTGGAAATCTGAAGCAAAAACATAATCGATGGAAAATCTCAGCAGGTCTTGCAGCATCTGTGGACAGAAATCAGAATTAACGGTCACTGGACCCGAAACGGTCACTGGTTTCTCTTCACAGATGCTGCCAGACCTGTTTATGTTTCAAATTGCAGCTAGGTACTGCTCCTCGTTTGAATAGCTTTTGCGGGCACGATGTGCGGAACAGCGTCTTTCTACATCCTAACAATCCCCTGATTCTTCTATAAAATGTGTTAATTCCAATTGAATCCACTTTGTATTATTTTGTATTGGAGTAAAGTGGAACTAAACTGAATAAACGAAAGAACAAACTCATAACTTGAATAAATAGAATGTTGGCATTTTGTGATAATTTATACAGGGAGTATAGTAATGTTACTGTAATGTATTTTCTGTATGTTGGTTAAGTTTCTTAGCGCAGGGGTCTGGGAACAATATGAACGTTCATAAAATGTAATTTCATGCGCATAACATATTTATGCTTCAGTAATGAAAATGGAAAATAAAGCACTAAGTTCAGTAAGTTTCGGCGTGTCTATAAAATTAGCCACGGTGCAGAATCTATCCCTGACTGCCGGAATCTAATTTGTGCTGCTTTGGTTGCGAATTGATCTTTCAGGACCACTAGAACGTTCTAAGGATGCATGTTCAAAGGCTTTTTCAAAGCAATTCTGCATCAAATTTTCTAAAATGTCGCTAAAACCTAAATGTGTTTTGAACCAGGTATGACGCTATGAGTTTATACTTACAAACTCAGGCAATGTGCAAGGGTTTCCTCAAGGGGGCCTGTGAGAACCGTTTTCCTCCAATAACTTGGGCTACAAATGCAAAAGTGATTGTATTAACTGCATCGAGGAATGGAGGCAGGTCGGATACTGAGCGGCGAAACGTATAATTAAATAACGATTGTTCAAAGATAATAACTGCCCTACATTAAAGAAGGCATTTTCATTTCGATCGTAATGCCATTGTGATCGCATAATTCGCTATCACAACCGAAGACAGATGCTGATTATGAAAGAAGAAACTACATTTTTTTCGATAAATTTGACATTTTTGGCTGTCGGATTGTCCTTCACAACCGAACATCTTAAATCACTTCTAGGGATCATCAATTAGCTGAAAGCAAATCTCTAGCTGGCCAGTAATGATCTGAAAGCTCCTTTTTTGATAAGTCAACATTCAGCTTTTACATTTTAGTATTACAAATTCGATATTCAAATAATAGCTCCAACATTTTATTTGCTGCAACACTTTTTGCTATAGTGGCACTTTCACCATTCATCTTAAAATGCATAGTGTCATAATGAACTTTAACAAAAGGAAGAAGAGAAACTTTACTTTGGAACCAGGAAACGCGGAGCCACAGTCTCCATTCTGAAGCACAGTCACAGCGGGAGCATTGTTTAGTTGTCTGAGAGCAAAATCTTGGTAAATTAATGAGTGATTGATCAGCATAGTCACGACAGTAATAAAACACACTTTTACTCTTCTTCAGTTCCATTGTAGTAATCAAGTGCACCCAGGCAAAACGGATTAAGGCAAACAATTGGTTCCATGCTGATTAGACAACAAATAAGTTAATTTAAAATGGACATTCTTAATATTTACTCAGAGTTTAGTGTGTTTTCCTTTCAGCATTTCCCTGCATGCGAGATGCTGCACTTAACTAGTGTGGGTGACAATCGCCAAAATTTGTATGTCCTTTTTTTGGCTTTATTATACATAGAGCTGCAGCATGTTGTTCAAACTTATCAACATTGACCCTAAATTGGAGGTCACTGCATCTAAAAACTTCACACTATGTAAAAGGGCCTTTTTAGTATGTCAATGTATATCATTGCTTTTCACTTCAGATTGTTCTGTTCTAAGACCTTAGGTCTTTCTTTTATATCTCTTGAGTGGTTCAGGAGGATTCATCTTACTCCATTGCAAAGCTTTGAGCCAAAGCTACAGGGGTGCTAGCTACCATAATGCGTATAAATACTTATTTGCCTATTTTTGGTAGCATTGTGTCAATGAACATATACCTGTTGGCCTTTTAGGTTTATGGAGGCTAAGATGTAAATGGAGACACCTTTTTTTTAATCAGTTATAGAACTTTGATAGCTTTTCATCTTTATCATTTCTGAAGGATTTATATTTGACAATACATGGAACAATGCATGAGTAAATGGCTAATGAGGCTTGAAATATATGCAGAAAGACTATGCAAAACCATTGCGGCATGATTGATAACTTTATTGCAAGCTGAAGGCTATTTAGATCTTAAAGGTCAGGGGCTCTGTACACATCATGATTTGTTAAAGTGTATTAGATTTGTCTTCCTTAGTACTACGTTAATGTGATTCAAAGTACATTGATTGACAAAAACGTCAGTATCTCACAGAGATTGCACATATTGTAAAATTATATGAACTTTGTAATTTAAGTCAGTTATTTTTACTTAATGAATTTGTTAGCAAGGCAGTAATAAATAGTGTATTTTGAATGATGTAAAATTTTCTCATCAGTCAATTACATTCTTTCTTCCATACAAACTTTCACCCTTTATCAGTGTGATTCACTAAATCATAGTTTTTAATAAAATTGAGGCTGTTCTGAAGATTTGATCATATCTGCAATAATTCACCATATAATTAAATAATTACATGCCAACCTGATTTGGAAGTGAATATCTTCTCAGAAGTGCATCGCTTACTGCAGTTAATTCAAAGTTTGACAGAAAAGGTAATAATATGCATTGATATCATATTTATGAGAATTTTGGCAGGGAAATTTCTGATTGTGTGGTTATCTTTCTATAGTTTGGGATTACATTGTAGTGTATTTTAAACCAATAGCTATACAGAGAATTGTTTCATTTTAAGATGGTTTTATCACTTGCCGCATGATACTTTTAGAAACAGTATATTTCTAGAAGAATAAGTGTTTACTTATATAATTGCTTCCATCTGAACCTATTTGCAATTGAATAATATTACCTATAATTCTAAGGGTAACTGCCTAACTTTACAATTTGCCATCCTCTCAAATGATGTGGCACTTGTAGGGAATCTCTGCACAAATCTTTCCTACCATTTTCATTTTGAGAAGATTTGTATTTTTACATATATGCTGAAGGGCTTGCACGAGTAACAAAGAGTTAATATGCCCATGAAGTTTTCTTTTAAAAAGCCTATGATATGGGAATCTATTTGTCTTCAAACATTTTGTGTTTTTCTCAGCCTTTTTTTAATGTCACAGTCACAAAAAGTAGTCCCAGTTGGGTGTAGGTCATTGCAGTGTAGGCTCCTGATGGTCTCTTAGTGACAGACAAGTTGATAAATTACAATGCATTTTCAGGCAGTGACCCTTTAAAGAGACATGTTAAAGAATAAGGAGGGTAGAATTTATCCTGTTGGAGATATTGACAGTAGAAATATCATCTTAAAGCTACTAATTATACAGCTAAGCTGATTTCTAAATTTGATCATCACTGTACTGGTGTAAAAAAATAGTTTGCACACGCGAATATATGTAGAATATGGATTGTATTTACAAAAAAACACACTTTTAGAATCCATTCATCACAGTTACATGTTTCTGCTGACATATTACATAAGAAATACATTGATATGCATCAACATTTTCTAAGGTGATAGTGTTCTCGGTGTAACAGAATATAAATTGTATTAAATAATTGCTAGGATAGCTACAAATTGTTGAACAAAGGATAATTAATTGAGTTATCAATGACTGTACTCAATTGTTTAAAAGGCTTTTCAAAGTTCTGATTGATTTCTTGCCTCGCTGTTAAAACAATAATTAAACCACGTTGAAAGAAGTATAGCATTTCATGTCATTTTGTGGCATAGATGAATAACTTAATAGTAGACCTAAGCTTATTTGTTGGAATAAGTTTGAACTTAATTTAAGTTGTACTGTTAGGAATGCTACTTAAAATGATGATTATATAATATATACACAAATAATCTCTACAAACTTTCAGCACACATTAAATGAGTGAAAACAATTGACACTACATATTGTATACAGTTCAAAAGTATGCATCTTACATTTTTAAAAGATTTGCAAGAGATTTGGACATTTTGGAAGTAGATAGTGGTAACATGAAAGCAGTTACCAGAAACTGCACACTTTGGAAATTTTTCAAGAATTATTCTCAGGCAATACTGATTATCAAGGTAAAGATCAGGAGATCACTGCTAGGAAATTGAATTCTTTTCCACTTCAAGCTTTCATTGTAAGAGTTCAGCAGGTGAGAGAAAGCATAATTCATAATACTGGCTGTGAAATTTGGCTCCTTAGCTTCAACACCGCAAGTGTTCTTTGCCTTCAAAATGGTCTTGTGTGGCACCTGCTGATTTTCATTGGTTGCTGTCTAATATAAGAAGTGTTTACTGATTTCCAGTGTTGTTTAAAGTTGCTGAAGACTGCAGGGTATGATGTAGTATGTGCTAAAAGAAAAATCAGGTTTGCCTTTAAGGATACTATATTCCTCTTTGACACAGCATGATAGTGAGAGTGGGCAAAGGCAAGACAAAGCAGTACAAGCTATTGGAAGAGGGAGGAGGAGGAGGCTATATTTGAAGGTATCAGGGTGCAATTCACCAATCTGAACCTCAGTTAGGAACAGTGGGCAGAATTTCATTAGTGGCTCATAATCAAAAGTAAAGAGTGAGGTTCTCAAGTTCTTCACCCTTACTGAGGAAGAACCTCCATACAGCTGGGGAAAAAGGAGGCCAATTCATTGTTGACAGCATTGTTGGCAGCTCTGTTGCATAGAACTGCAATCTTGGCAAGGTATATTGGGGAATGTTCAATTTTGTTATATAAGATTGTAAGAAATAGGAACCAGAGAAAGCTGTTTGTCCGCTCGTGCCTACTCCACAATTCAGTAGGATCGTGGCTATCCTACATTCCTTATGTTCACTTTCCACTCTGTTCCCAGTAACTTTTGATTGCCCTATTGATTAAGAATCTAAATATCCCAGCCTTAAATGTGCACAAGGACTCTGCCCCCGCATCTAACTGTGGAAAGAACTTCCAAAGACTCTCAGTCCTCTGGGATGGGAAATTCTCCTCATCTCAGTCTTAAATTGGTGCCCCTTTCTGAGACAATGCCATCTGGTCTGAGACTCTACCATGAGGGGAAACATCCTCTCAGCATTTATCCTGTCAAGTGTCTTAAGAATTGATGTTTTAATGAGATCACCTTTCATTCTGTTAAATTCCAATTAGTACAGTCCCAATCTGTGCAGCTTTGGCTCATAAGACAACTACTCTCTACCAAGGATCATTCTAGGGAATCTTCTCTGAACTGCCTCCAATTAAATAATATCTATCTTAATCAAGGGGATTAAAACTGCTCACAGTACTCCAGATATGGTCTCACCAGCAATTTGTACAGTTGCAGTAAGACTTCCCTACTCTGATACTCCAACCCCCTTGAAGTGAGGGCCAACATTCCATTAGCCTTCCTGGTTACTAGCTGCACGAGTGTGCTAGTTTCTGTGTTTCATGCACAAGTCCCTTTGTGTTGCAGCTTTCTGCACTTTTTCTCAATTTGAATAATACTCTGTTCTTTTATCCTCCCTTCCAAAATGGACAACTTCACATTTTCCTACATTGTACTCCATTTGACAACTTTTTACCCACTTCCTTAACCTATCAATATCTCTCTGTAAACTGTATACCACTTGCAATTTGCCTATCCACCTATTTTCATGTTGTTTGCAAATTTGGCTACAGACATTAATTTCTTCCCTCCAAGTCATTAATATACATTGTTGGCATTGGAAAGACTTGCAATCCCAACACTGACCCCTGTGGAACCCCACTGGTTACAGATCATCAACAGGAAAAGAACCCATTATCCCCTTGCATTGAAATGGAACCCATTAGCCAATCCTGTAACCATGCCAATTTATTATGTCCAACACCTCTTATGACTTTTACTGCTATGATATATTCCTAACCATGCCCTGAGTTCATCTGCCTTCCCTGTTAGGCCCCTTGCATTGAAATAAATGCAGTTTAGTTTATTAGTCGTACCTTGTCCCTGCCTGCCCTGACTGTTTGAGTTGCTTCTGTTCTCAACTGTACCAGTCTCAGATTGATCTCTTTCCTCACAATCTCCCTGGGTCCCCCCTTCCCCATCTTACTAGTTTAAATCCTCCCGAGCAGCTCTAGCAAATCTCCCTGCCAGTAAATTAGTCCCCTTCCAATTTAGGTGCCATCTGTCCTTCTTGTACAGGTCACTTCTACCCCAAAAGAGATTCCAATGATCCAAAAATATGAATCCTTCTCCCATGCACCAGCTCCTCAACCGTGCATTCATCTGCTCTAACCTCCTATTCCTGCCCTGACTAGCTCGTAGCACCAGGAGTAATTCAGATATTACTATTCTTGAGGACCTCCTTTTTAACTTCCTGGCCGAACTCTCTCTATTCTCCCTTCAGATTCTCAACCTTTTCCCTTCCTATGTCTTTGGTTCCAATGTGGACAATGACCTCTTGCTGGCCCCTCGTCCCCCTGAGAACATCCTGCATCCTCTCTGAGACATCCTTTATCCTGGCACCAGGGAAACAACACACCATTCTGATTTTTTGCTGCTTGCCACAGAAACGTCTGCCTGTACCTCGGACTAGAGAGTCCTCTAACACAATTGATCTCTTGGAACCCGACGTATCCCTCATTGCATCAGAGCCAGTCTCAGTACCAGAAACTTGGCTGTTCGTACTACGTTCCCCTGTGAATCAAAACAGTATACATGTTTGAAATGGGGATATCTACAGAAGACTCCTGCACTAACTACCTACCTCTCTTATCTTTCCTGGAGTTAACCCATCTATGTGGCTGTATTGTTGACTTTTCCCCTCCCTTATAACTGCCATCCATCACATACTGTTGCTGTTGCAAATTCCTCATTGCCTCTAATTTGTTTCTCCAACTGATCCATTCGGTCTGATATGATTCGCAACCAACAGCATTTATATTTGCAACCAACAGCATTTCTTTAACTGGCTGATGTTTTGCTGAATATATGTTCTTTTTAGTAAGCAAAGCATGTAATAATATTTTGGTGTAGTGTCTAATTTAAAGAACGAATAATTAAATTATTAGAAGAAAACCTTTAGTCTGTATTTTGCAAACGTTGTTTTCCACTGACCACACCTGTCTTATTACCTGGTACAGGAGTAATGTCTTCAGATTCGTCCAAAGGTGAGGTAGAGTCCTGAAGTCTAAATAATCAGATTGTTCAAATGTAAATGGTAAAGTCAATATCTGTAAGGCCAAATATAAAATTACAAAATGTTTATCTCGTGCTGATTACACATCTTATCAATTATGGTTTATGGTGAAAAGGGAGTCAGATAGAGATTAATCCATCTCAGCTTCTATCATGATTAAAGTTTTGATGCAATAAATAGTTCTAGAATCAACTTCTCTTTTTAAAAAAAAACTCTTTTGATCTCCTGTGCCATACCTGTCATGGTGTTTTAACCCATATTTGCTTGTGTTTTTGTTTTGTAAGAAGAAATAGTTCCTCATGAAACCTTTTCTGACCTGAAGCCAGGATCCACCCTACTACGTAGCTCTCCTAAGGTTGTGTGTGTGTCTCTGTGTGTCTGTGTGTGGTGCGGAGAGGTAGTGGTGGATAATAGCACAACATATCTCCATTCAATATTGCTGCCTTTATGGCCACCATTTTTCTACAAACAGATTGATTTTTAACATTGGATAATTGTGGTTTTGTTGTACATTTGTTTACAATTTCAGACATGCATTAAATAATGATTCTTGTGTTCCTTTGCACACAAAATGCTCAAGAAGTGGGATAGGTGCAAGGACTAGTGTCTGATGCCAGGATACAACTAGTTACCGTGTTGGGAAGAGGGAGGATTATTATTTTGGAAATATTGACGCTCCAAATATTTAGGCAAATGAGCAAATCATACAGATGAAATCAAAAGATCCACTCTTTGAAAAGTAATGCATGAGAGATTTCCTACTGCACAGTATCTTCCTGTGGAAGCTATTTCACTGTAAAGCTAGCGTAATTTCATACCCCAGCCCATCCCACATTGGTGGTGTTGAAATACAAATGGATTTACATTAAATATTTTCATTCTATTTTAGTGGCATTGCTTTGGAGGTTTTGTTGAATAGAATATAAAATATTTTGGGTCACATTTTCACATTTATTGTCTTGTGGAGTGGGTCAGCTCCCTAGTGTAGAATACAGCTTATTTCTGCTCTATGTATTTCAGTAGAACAAAAATCTAGCAGGTTCTATAATAGTTAATCTATTCTTTCAGTTTATCACCAGGTGTTGTGAAATTTCCATGTTTATCAGTTACTTGGAGGAATAAATTGATAGAACGGTGCAGCTCTGAATGAATTTGACTCTTATCCTACTGGTGATGCTTAACAGGTGCTTTGTTTCACCATTGGAAGCTATAGTGGGAAGAGATAAGCAACAGCCTACAGCTAATTTGTGCTATAACTGTATGAAATGATTAATGTACTTTAGCAAGGATTGTTCTGAGAATTACAGATCAAACATCTAGAAATCTGGAGGTTAAAAGTTTGTTGTCCTAAATCAGCAGCTGTGGCTATCTGATTAATGATGACTTGAATATTGTGGAATTGTCCTGCTTCCATAAAATGTTCTGTGTGCCTGACTGCAGTGATTTTCAGCTTGAAAAAACACCTTCTGTTAAAGTCAGTACACATTTAAAATACACTACAAAATATGAACGGGAAGATATTATAATTACTTGAATTTTTGAAACGTTTGATATTTTCTGTGTGTGTAATTTGGTAATTAAATTTCCACTTTGGAAAAGAAAGTATCAGTCAATGTCATTATACCATTTAAATTAAACCTATATGTAATACCATTTACTTTGCTTGTATCACAGTATTTCTTGGTAGACAAGGACATTCTGTGTTCTGATAAATTGATGATATGAGTAGTATTCAATGTAGATTATTGCAACGTATATCATTAAAATGCTTTTTATTTAAATCCCTTTGAGGGTTAATGTGGATCTGCTGAAAAACAAGACAGGAGAAAAAAAAGATGCTCAAACAAAGTCAGTTAATGCGCTATTTTAAATAGTGTTCCCTTATTCCAAATGATACATGTTTAACAGTTGTCATAGACCACACGAAGGTACCTACAGAAGAGGTAGAGTTCACATGACAGTGAACAGGCCAGTACATGTAGCAGGTTGGCATTTCTCCAACATACCTCTTTTCACATTTTTGTAAAATAAATTTCCATGCACTATCATTTACAAGTTTAAATTATGCAAATTACCCAATATACATGGTTACAAATAAAAGTATAATTCATTAGCAAAATGGTGTGTTAACTTTAATCAATTTCATTTTTGTCAATCTCTGCACATGCATTGCATCATAGTCTTTAAATTGTATTGGTTTCGTAATGGTACATGTGTATGTTGTCATTGGCTATTCATCTAGTATCTATATATTTGTAGGGTGGATGTTCCTTCTCTGGAAAGTTTTATTCCCTTGGCAAATTGCTATGATAACATTTACCAATCCATTTCCATTGCTGGGAAACAGTGGATCTCTGGGAAAGACGGTTGGTCTGTGCTCTGTATAGATCGTGAAAGCCCACATTCCTGACCAGCTGCCTGAAGTGGAAGTACAGCTTCCCTAGTTTCATATAACCTGTTTATGATCAAGGTGACAACTGCTCCACAGGTCCCAAGTTATCTTGTGTGCTGATTCTTGTTAAGAGCACCATTCATTTGCGCACTGAGTGGCTCTTCAATGTTTATCACTGGTAATAATGTGGTACTTTTGTCAAAGAAATGTTTGGCTTCCTTTCATTTCACTTTGGTTTTGTCAAGAAGCCTATTATATCTTCTAATTTCAGTAGCTTCTTTTGCTGTTGGACATATAGCTTGGCTGGGCCATGATTTTAGTCTTTGTACTGGATTATTTTCCACATCTTAACAAGGTATATTTTCCCATTCAAGGATTGTCTGAGCTAGATTTGCTAAATTTTTTAAAGATCCCTTTGGTAATTTTCAGTGCTGCCTCAGCTCTTTCAATTTAATGGGGATAGCATGGAGAAGATGTTTGGTGTTGAATTTCCCAACCTTTTGTCAAGGGGCTGAGTTCTTCACTTATGAATTGAGGGCCATTTACACTCACCACGATGTCTGTAACGTCATCACAATTGAAGCATGTTTTCAGGCATCTGTGCAAGTGAAGTAACATTCTTTGTGACACTTTAGAAAAGATGAAAGTAATTTGGGGAAGATCCTTTGAAGTGGTTTGGGGTCAGACTCCACTGTCACTTCATTTCTGCCAAGCAAATATTGATTAAAATGCTCACAAGCAAAGACTGTGGTCAGGCACGCCTTTTCTATTTGGGAATAATTTCATTCTGCTTGCATTAACACCCTGGATGCAAATATAATTGCTTGTCCATGCAGGTGAAGGATTGCTCCTGTTGTGGTAGGTTACAAAGTAATCTCAGGAGTCTTAAGGTATAGGTAGTTACTCCAGAAAAGACTCTGAGATAGCACTGTAACTCAACGAGGAATCATAAATATTTATACATCATAAGCCATGTGGAACAGTACATTACTTGGATTCTGAAATTGTCTGTTTTAGACAAAAACCTTGCTTTTCACACATTCCAAAGTAGCAAGGCCCCAGTTACCTCTGGTCTCACCACTCCCTATCATCCCAAGTGCTATCCTATCTTCTCTCCAAATCCTGTGCTTCATTTCCTTCCTTGACTAAACTTCATTGGTTTGTCTTTCTTGGCAGCGTGTGGCATCGTCCTTATATTTCATTTCCAAATAAGGCCTTAAGGTTAATGCTGGTTCAGTCATGTTTTATTTTCACAAAATCTTTGCTACATCTGAGCATGTTTACTCAGTTTAACTGACTTTTAAATGAAAATGAATCTTCAATGACTTCTTTAATTATTGCTTACGAAGTTAACTAAAACTCTCCACCTCATTGTAATCCCAACTAGAGCTTCATATGGATTTATAACTTGACTCATGTCATACCCAAATCTCACCCCAAACACTCCAAGTCTGTCTCAGTAACATCATACTGCAAGGTGAATTTATAATTGACATCATAATGCATCAGCACTGGTATCATTGTCACTCATTGTTTCATTCTAATGAAAATGTTTCTTGTTCTGTGTCCCAGGACTGCACATCCTTAGTGGTTAGCTTTGTGTAGAGGTTCACACTGTACGACAAATTAGGCAAGAACTTCACTAAATAGTTATAGTCATAGAACTCAGAAACAGACCCTTCGGTCCAACCAGTCCACGCCAACCATAATCCCAAACTAAACTTGTTCCACCTACTTACACTTGGTTCTGTATCCCTCCAAACATTTCTCATTCATGTACTTAACTAAATGTTTTTGAAACATTGTAACTGTAGCCACATCCATCACTTCCTCTGGAAGTTCATTCCACACAAACCACTCTCTTTGTAAAGGTATTGCCCCTCATGACTTTTTAAAATCTTTTTCCTCTCACCATAAAAATATGCACCTTAGTGTTGAAACTTTCCACCCTAGGGAAAAGATGTCTGCCATTCACCTTATCTATACTCCTCGTAATTTTATAAACCTCTATAAAGTCACCTCTCAACCTCCGACATTCCAGTGAAAATGTCCCAGCCTATCCAGCATCTCTCTATAACTCAAATCTTCCAATTCTTGGCAACATTCTGGTAAATCTCTTCTGAATCCTCTCCAGCTTAATAATATCCTTCCTATAACAGGGCAACCAGAACTGGATACTGTACTCTAGAAGATGTCTCACGAATGTTCTGGACAACCTCAACAGAAAGTCCCAACTCTTATACTCAAAGGTCTGAGCAATCCAATAAATCAGTGCACTGCTATATCATCTGTTGATAATAGTATTTTTGCTTTAGCTCTTGCCTTCTCAGGTTCTCGGTGAAGTCCTTTTGCTGTCAGCACCTGATCTAATCTATTTGACTTCAGGCAATTTAGTTGCATCTTTTTCTTGTTCAATTTCTGGTTCATGTGGTGAACTGTTTTCAACAGTTGTACCAAACTCTGACTGTGATCCATGATGGCTTCTTCCACCATTTCTCCACATCCATGGACAAGCAGGCCAGCCATAATAGTTTCCACGGTGGAAAGATCTCAGAAAATCTCATGTAATCTGCATTGATACTCTCCTTGAACAGTGGAAATGTCAAACAGCATATGGAACTGCATCTAGGGTACTAAAGACCTCTGCTTTGGTAAGCTGTGACAACATTCCTTCAATGGGGTATTCCTCAATATGGGGTATTGAGAACTGTCGAATGTTTTATTGAGATCATTTGAATCTATGCATACTCTTAGATTTCTGTTTTGTGCTAGTACTATGCTACTAATCCAGTCTGTAGGCACTGTCACTTTTTGATTACTTCCTTCTTTTCCAGCTTTACTGTTCAGGCTTGATAGCTGCTGTGCTGGTTTCACATTATCATCCACTTGGTGGTGACATGAGGAATGAGCACAAACCCTAGAAAAACATCTCTCTAATCTTTTAGGATCAGTTCATCAGTTATTGTTTTACTGACTTGTAAAACACTGAAAATCTCTTTTGGCATGTATAGAATTGAGTCCAGGTTTTAGACTTGCTTCAGCTGAAGTAATTGCATTTTGCTGAACACTCAATATCTGGAACTTCACACCTTTAATCTTCCCATTGCAATGGGTTCTTGACTTAATTTAGCCTCTTGGGATGAGTTTCACTCCATCATATAGCCTCGATATTACCTTTCAGGGTCTCATTGTTGAGTCATCACCTTGAGTGACTTTGTACAGATAGGTAAAGCTCATGATATTGCACACAGCTGTAGTGACTAACTGACATTTCATGTTCACTTTATTCTCCCGTTCTGCAGCTTTCATTCTAACAAAAAGAAACCAGTATCACCTTTAGATCTGAACATGCCAACTTGTATGACTCCTCAGACATTGGCTGGCATCTTTCCAACAGCTATATTTATCCACTTACTCTGTTTCTTTCCAGCTAGGCACTTGCATGAAAAGTGATTGAACTTCTTGTAGTCAGACAACTACTGTCTTCATGCTGGATATGCTTCCTTTTGATTTACGGGATATCCTCTCCAATATTTATGTCCTGTCCTTTGGCCTTGATCTTTGTACTGGCTTTAGTGCAAACTTTCCTTTTTCTGTTATTTTCACCCAGCCTGGATTGTTTCTAGACATAATACTTTACTAATGTCTACTTGTATTATAGGCTTCTGTTCCAGTGTAACTGTCAAAGCCTTCATTTGTGAAGACCAGTGTGAACAATTCATTTAAAACATTTTGGCATTTCATGATCTACAAATTACTACCACAAATACCCTTCCTCTTTATTTTCTCATTTTCTTAATGTGTACATAGCTTTTATTTAAAATAAGTTTGACCACTCTTACCACTGTCTGTAGTTTGGCTTTCTACTGCCCTCATTGTTTCTAGTTGAATTTTAATTACTTTAAGAGAGTTTGAACAGGTTGGTGCTTTTCTGTCAGTAAAATGAAGAATTAAAATGTGACTTGACTGTAATCTGTCTACAACCATAGAGGCGCCAATAAAAATGACTTCCTGACAGCATTAGAATCCATTCTATTAAAAATGGACTCATAGAAGAAACCCAACACACCATCAGGCAGATGGTAGCCCTAATGCTGAGCAGAAAGAGGGACTGAAGACCCTCAACACACTAGAGAGGAAAGCCCTAGAAGAAGTCAGGAGAGACAAGAACATTGTAATCCTACCAGTGGAGAAAGGGCACATGACTGTCATGCTGGACAGAGCGCAATACATTGAGAAAGCGAACACACTACTAGAACATTCTGACATTTACCAACAGATGGCGAAAGACCCGACATCAGAACTAGAAGCCCACATCACAGTTTCCCTGAAAAATTGACACAAGATGGGTGAAATTAACAAGACTGGTTACCAAAAAATAAAGCCAGAGGGATCCAACAAACCCCGCTTCTATGGACTACCCAAGGTTCAGGGGTGCTGTCCTGGCTAATGGTGTTGGTGTTGTAGGGTGTCTGCATCCCTGGTCTGTCTAGTTGCGAGGCTAATGTTTCCTTGGCTGGGGTTGGGGGGGGGGTGGTCTATGGAGGTAAATAGTAGTGTCACAATGAAGAAGAACATAATCTTGTCTTATATTGGTGTCCTTGATGATGTTGAGGAATTCTTGGGCAGAGTGGATTAAGTGGGTTGAGCTATCAGGGTAAATATAGGGTAGGGGGAATGTGTCTGGGTGGGTTACTTTCGGAGGGTCAGTGTGGACTTGTTGGACTGAAGGGCCTATTTCCACACTGTAGAGATTCTATGATTCTTGTATGATTCACTAGCAAAACAACTACAACAAAGACTGAAACACCTAGTAGAAACACTAGCCTCGCAACTAGACAGACGAGGGATGCAGACACCCTACAACACCAACACCATTAGCAAAGACAGCACCCCTAAACTACTGGATCCGTGCCTCACAACCCACTTCATCTTCAATGACTAGGTATACAAGCAAATAAAAGGAACAGCCATGGGATCACTGCTATCAGGACTAATAGCAGAAGCTGTAAAGCAAAGACAGGTTGGATAGCTTTTCCCACCATTCAGCCTAAACTTTGGATTGAATATGTAGATGTCACTTTTGTCATTACCAAACTTGCACAACGTAGGAAATCCATCAACTCATAAACAACATCCTCACCAGCATAAAATTCAGCAAGGAAGAGAACAACAACCGATTTCACTCCCTGGACGTAGTGGGCGAATGCAAGGCCAGTGTTGAGCTCCAGACTAGTGTAGGCCACCCATACAGAACAAGTACTCAGCTACAACAGCAACCATCCCAACACCCATAAACAGAACATTGCTCAAATGAGCCATAACACACTGCAGCACCATGGAGCTGTGCAAATCTGAAGAACAACTCCTATACTGCATCTTCAGAAACAACAGGTACCCAAAAAGCATAGTCCATCAGTACTTATACGCCAGACTACAACAGGGAGATACAACACGAACAGACACACTGTCATACATCAAGGACATAACAGAGATGACCAGACTACTCTGAGCCCTGGGTATCATGGTCGCCCACTACAACAGCTCCTGATGAGTATAAAGGATGCCATATGCACAACCAGCAGAACCAACCTTATATACAAAATACTATGTAAAGACTGCCACAAACATTACATAGTGCAAATAGGAAGGAAATTAACCATCAAGGTACACGAACCACTAGCCACCAAAAGACATGATCAGCTATCACTTGTATCCATACACAGAGACGAAGAAACACAAACCCGGCAGGGACAACTTATCCATCCTAGGACAAGCCAAACAGAGACATGCACAGGAATTCCTGGAAGCCTGGCACTCAACCTGAACTCCTTTAACAAACATGTAGAGTTAGCCCCCAAATACCAACCACAGAGAAACAAAGCCAGAAATGACACCACCCACGCCAGCAAACGGGGACACAGAAATAGCAAGCGGGACAGAATACCAATGGTCCATCGGAGATGCACGGATGGTGTGATTTAGTAGAGTGATGAAACATCTGCAAACAAATTCTACCAGCTCAGCGAGCTAGTCAACAAACTTGACAGAAATCTTTAAGATTATGGAATGCTTTAATAAATAGACACAGGGAAGCTACTTCCAAATGGGGCATGATCAAAACTGGGGACCATGCATAATAATTACATGCAAATAAGGTAAGGAAGTTAAGAATGTGAAACTTCTTAGCATGGAATTGTTAAGGTGAATTAGATTAATATATGAGGGAGAAAGTAACAATTGATGAAGTTATGAAGAATAGTGAGAAAAGACCTTTGCTGAACATAAACACCAACATAGACTAATTGGGCTGATTGCTCTGTTCATGTAGGTTACACCTGCTCCCATTTCTTTTGTGCTGAATTAATTCTATGTACTTAATGCTTTGTATGACCTTCACTTTCTATTTCTTGCTATCTCTGAATATTTCTACTTACCATTTGGATCAATGTTGACACCACGAAGCAGCACTACACTCTTGATTTTGCTATATTTCTTCTTCTTTTCATAGGAATTATACCTTGAATTCTTACAGGGGGTTATAGATGTTGCTGGCAAGGCTAACATTATTGTGCCCATTTCTATTTGCCCTTGAGAATCATTTGTGATTCTAGTTATCGACCAGTTCTGGTGTACTGAAAATGTTGTACCTAATGTAATCACTCTCTTCATTTTTGGTTTCATTGTCTTATTAAGCAGGTGTTGATCTTAATTTCTATGAAATTGTTAGTGCTACCTTCATTTTATCAGATGTCCTCAATGTATCCATTTTGTTTTTAATATTATTACCTCTCACTTTTAATACTGCATTTTCTTGCATTCCTGTTATAACACGTGTTTGTCTATTCATTTATATTGAGCTGTTGGTTGAAAGCTACTTCCAGTTTTTCCTTGAGCACTTTTAATTCCAATTTATGTAATTTTCACTTTTATTGTCGTGACTGTGCGTAATAACATTGCATTTGTAAGAAGTCTGATATTGATATGCTATTTCCAATGAATGATTCAAAATTGAGTACTTTTCTTTATTTTGCACTCAGTCATGTTTCATCACTAAATATGCAAACATAAAAGTGCTTTCTCCATTTTACTAATAAACATTTTGAACTCCAGGTAAGCCACAGCAAATTCCAGTAGAACTTTGTCAATTAGCAGATAAGAAAACCCCTAATGAATTCAATTGACTGACACCTCTCACACAAAAAGTTAATTTCTTTCACACAGACATTCAAGTAGTTTCACATGTGAAGGTCTTTAGTGTCTAAAACAATATCTGTATTTTAAATAATATTGAAATAATATAAAACAATATTATTTTTGCAAATTACTGTGCTGTTGGTGTAATCTGAAAAAGTCATAAACACAATGAGGAAGATCTTCAATAATTTATGATGACGACTGTGCACAGGCACAACTTTAATTTGCTGCGCCATGAAGTAAAAAAAACAGATCTGGACTCATAGCTTCACCATGTGCTAAATTTCTAATTGCAGTCTTGTCTCAGAGATGCTTAGCTGATGACAGGTGCTTCCCTTCAGGGGGTAAAGGAAAACTGGAAAGAAAATCATTGTTTTTGCAACTCATGAGTTATGTTCAAAAAAACATTGATCAGGCAGCTGAGTGGCTTCCCTTGCAGGCTACCTTAGGCAAAAGAGATTAAAGATGATAGAGTAAGAAATATATTGGAAGAACGGCATTTTTAGATTAATAAAGAGAAAGAGCTAATATAAAAATATTCTGGCTTTAAGCTTTAAATTTGAGTCATTTTAAGTAACGCATATATAAGATGAAAGAAGAACAATATTTTATTTATAAAATCTATAGGTAGCTAAACCTTGCACATTGGAGGGATCCCTTGTGTCCATCTGAGTGACTGCCTGCAGGTCATTCCTCTCTTTAAACCCCACTGTCTGACTTTTCATACCTGACTCCCACCTCCCTCAAATCTTTCACTGGGACCTAACAGACAGGCTCCACCCTGCCACTACAGGAATTGCAAAACCTGCGCCCACACATCCCCCCTCACTTCCATCCAAGGCCCCAAAGGAGTCTTCCATATCCATCACCTGCACATCCACCAATGTCATTTATTGTATCCGTCGCTCCCGATGTGGTCTCCTCTACATTGGTGAGTCTGGACGCCTTCCCGCAGAGCGCTTCAGGAAACATCTCCAGGACACCCGCACTAATCAACTCCACCGCTCCGTGACCCAACATTTCAATTCCCCCTCCCACATGCAGGTCCTGGGCCTCCTCCACTGCCACTCCCTCACCACCCGATGCCTGGACGAAGAACGCCTCATTTTCCGTCTTGGAATACTTCAATCCCAGGGCATCAATGTGGACTTCACCAGTTTCCTCCTTTCCCCTCCCCCCACCTTACCCCAGTTCCAACCTTCCAGCTCAGCACCACCCTCATTACCTGCCAGTCTTCTTTCCCACCTACCTGCTCCACCCTCCTCTCTGACCTAGCACTTTCATCCCCAAACCATCCACCCACTGCACTCTTAGCTACCTTCAACACAGCCCTACCCACCTCCTATTTATCTCTCCCCCACGGAGGCTCCCAGCCTTATTCCTGATGAAGGACTTTTGCCCAAAACATCGATTTTCCTGCTCCTTGAATGCTGCTTGACCTGTTATGCTTTTCCAGCACCACTCTAATCTAGTCTGTTTTCCAGCATCTGCAGTCCCTACTTTTGCCTGGATTTAACTTCAGCCTAGCTTTTGTAATTTTTCTCCTCTTTGGGTTCTTCCTGTGAATGTAATTGTGATCACCATTTGAAACTGGTGTTGCTGGCATCACATAGCTGGCGGTCAGTTGGATTGGCTGAAGTTGGGACTTTCTTACCAAATGTGACCAGAAGTCTTACCCTGAGCAATTTATGCTTCACCTAAAATAGCTGCAGGGAATTTGAATTTTCTGTGCATTATCTTTCAACATTTTAAAGTTACGGGTGCAAGGGGATGGTGGGAACAGTGTCTGATAAAAATCCTTCCTGTAGAGATGAAAGTGAGGACTGCAGATGTTGGAGATCAGAGTCGAGAGTGTAAGGCAAAGCAGGTCAGGCAGCATCCAAGGAGCAGAAGAATCAACATTTCAGGCATAAGCCCTTCATCAGCCCTTCATGATGAAGGACTTACGCCTGAAATGTCAATTCTCCTGCTCCTCAGATGCTGCCTGACCTGCTGTGCTTTTCCAGCACCACACTCTTGATTCTGTCGAGATAGTCAGACACTACCACAATGGTGAGTGATTGTCAAAGCACATTTACATCTTAAAGTGTACAGTAATGGAAATCAATTAAACTGGTGATAGAATGATGCTATGTCACTGATTTCTGACAAATGCTGCATTTCTGATATTGAAATGAAAGGAAACCCTCCAAAGAAATATTTGAAAGTGATTTTTGCACACATCGCACTAACATGTTTTGCCAACAATCATCAAATGATGTTTCTCTGACTTGTGATTTAAAAATCAATGACAAGCCAATGATAACACATGAATATCAAAATCAATTGAAGCCAATATTTAAGTTAGGAAGCAAAATTTTATTGAAGGATCTAATTTAAATTTAATGAACACATATAGATTTTGAAGAACAAGATTATTATGAAGCTTACTTCATATTTAAAAGGTAATAAGTATATTTTTAATGCATGATACAATTCTTTTCAAGTGAGTGGAGAACATTTGTTATATTAGGTGTTGATTTTTCATTTAAAAGTATTATGATAAAACATTTAACAATATATTAAAAACTTTATTTTAATGCATTTGACAATTGTATCTCTAGCTATGGAACAAACAGCTTAAATTCTTGAATTCTTTAGTACAAAGTCAAAGCAGTTGTAAGGAGAACAATAGCTTGATTAAGGACCTTGAATATAATTACACTGAAAATGAAACAATATTTCATCTTTGTTACAGCAAACCTATTAAATTGAACTCCCTGTATTGAATTTAGATTTGTATCTTTTGCCAACTCTTTGGGATGCAAGGAAGTACAGTATTTTAAGACTTCCTGGAATGAATCTATTGTGAACATTGCAAATCATGGTTTCATAATTGATCTAGATCATAGAACCTAGATATCACAATTTGTTGGTATTGTTTACATTGCTATAATTGTGCAACCAACTTAAAAATATTCAACCTGTGATTAATTGTATTTTTTATGGAACTGTAAAACAATCCTTACTTAAAGATGCATATCGACTCTGTATTCAATACTTAAACATTTCTAAAGTTGGAATCTTTAGAATCTCAGTAGGAACTGGATTTTTAGAACTGGAATAAAAACCTGGGTCGAAATCTGCGCCTGCCCCCACGGCGGGTTTGGTGGATCATTTAATCAGGCAAAAGAGTTGTGTAAGAGAGCTCCACCACCTTTCGATCTCAATTTGAGTCCAGGATAGGAGGGCCTGTGGCTGGTCTTCCTGTTCATTGACAATTGAGACCCTTAAGTAGGGAATAAATGCATTCTTCGGGCTTTATTCTGTACCACTGTTATTAACCCAGTGGGGGCTCACCATGTGGGGAACAAGGCACCCAAATCTGTGCAGGGTTGTTTGCAGACTCCAAGGTGGAAGGAAGACACTCGTGTAAAGACACTCTGTGCTTGATTGAGGAGCACAGCTTAGGAAGGGGTAGGCTGAAAAATTACACCCTGCCTTTATCCATCCCCTTCCTTAAAAACCTCTAACACCCAAGTGCCCACATGAGCTCCCTCTCACCATTACTCACCTTTGCTACTGTTTAGCCAGCAGCATCCAATGGATGGAACATCTATTCCTGGGGTCCTTTATCTGGGGCAAATGCTTATTTCTGGCCTCTTAAGTGCCTGATTAGCACATGAGGTCACAGGTTTTCCTTTAAAAGAGGAGATGTGCAGCTCTCCCAACTCCCAACTCCTGACTTTGGTGGCCAAAATTCCCATTGTCTCCATCATAGTCTGTCTCTAGAATTGTTTCATTAGCTTGGACCAATGAAGAAAATAATTTTGTTTTTTTCTGTTTTACAGGCTCACCTGACCTCCTAAGTCCTATACTTAGCATAAGAGCTAAGCAATATGTCATTAGCATTAACCAGACACTACATGTGACATGCAGGTAATTAAAGAAATGTCAACATATTAAGCATTTTAATTGGAATTATTTTACATTAGGCTATCCTAGTACTGAATATTAAAAGCATTAAGAAAGAAATTAGATTGTGACATATAATGAAACTATATATGTGAAAAACAGCATATTAAAAATTCCTTTATGTCATAAACATAAGCTACTTGCTCTATTTATGGGTCTTTAAATATTTATATCAAGGGCACTATTGAGGTGAATTTCATAAAGGGATAGAGATCTACTTCACTATTTTGTGCAGTATTAGTATATAAATACAGTAATAAATTTTGGGAAAAGGAAATTTGGGTGGCAATTGATTTCATGATTTCTAGTTTTAGAAGGCTATCCATAGTTTTCTTGTATGTTGTACCTTTTTTAGAACCCACCTATTAAACTACAGTTGTATTTGCATGTGTTACAGAGGGAGCCAGAGATATATTTGCCAGTTTCCTGGTTTTACATTGCTTGTGCTCTCTGGTAACATCATTAGCATCTTTCCATTCAGTAACGATGATGGACATACAGCAATGACCCATTTCTAGATGGGGTGTTTTCATATGGCACTTCTTTGTTGCTATCTAAAGATGCTAATTCTTGAGAAGCAGTGTCTTCCATATGCTGAACATGAAGCTTTCAAATGTCATTGTTGGTTGTTCTGTTCAATACTGTTACATTACCATCCCACTGTAATAATGCTCAATAATGTGGTGCATGGCAGGTCCACATGAGAGTTTACCATATTCCTCTATTGTCAGCTTATGACCTCCCATGTCTGATCATCAATATCTAGGGCCTTCATGTCAGGCCAGCCAGCATCCTGGAAGTGGACCTTGGCATCCTATTGGTTGCTTGGGTCTAGCAATTTTGCCAATGCAGAAATCCTTGTCCCTGTGACTATCTTCCATCCTCCAAAATTGACCAAGGCAAAAAAAAAACACCTGTTTAAACACTAGAAAAACATGGGAGCTCTGCTTTTGAGAGGATCACTGTGTCCTGATTTTGTCCTTCAAATCACACAGGCTTTTCACATATTAGTGTCATGGGAAAAGGTTTGGTTAGGGTCGTACTTAAAAGACTGTATACTTGCAGTCTGAGTGCACACAGAAACATATTGCAGTTTTCTTTCCGGGAGTTCTATTGTGGAAATGATCTTCTCTGTACTCCAAGGCCATACTCCTTGCTTTACTTACTTTCATAAATCTCACTAAGGCACTCGCTGCCATCAGCAGGATTTTGGGAAAGACGATTGTCCACCAAAGCTGCGCGGTCTCATTCATGATGACATGCACTTCTCTGTATAGTTAGATACCTTTACCCTTTCATAGAGCATTTCATGAGGAGATGAAGAAATTTCTCCCAATAAAAGTGCAATTCTGTGTTGTTGCCTAGAGGTATAATTGACCAATATTAATTTGAAAATCGTTAATTGTAAACATTGTCTTGCAAGCTATATAGGTTACCATTGTGCACCTTAACATGCATTGTGTTTTCTAGCATACAGTCTATTTTAAGTCTGTTCATTTTAGTCTGCAAGGTAGTAAAAGATATATGTTGACAGCATGATTGAACGCTTCACAGATGGTGTTATCATTTCATTTTGAAATTCAAAGAGGTAGGGAGATGGTATCTTGTACGTCAGGGAATTCATTCACGATTTTAATATTTCCATAGATAACTGACAGTCTGCAATATCAATTGATTCCATTACTTAATTCCATTTGTAAAGGACTGCCAGCAACCATCCATGTCATCACACTACCTTTTAATCACAAAACATTAATCTGAATTGTATGAATGGTTTTTAGTCAAAAGAAAAATTATTGCAAATATTTATGAAATGCAGGAACTCAATTTGAAGTTATAGTCCTTGATTACTGTAGTTTAAAGCAATCGCAACAACATCCTTTCAAGTGAAAAGTAATTCAAAAAAGAAGTTGCAAGGAATACACAATAGACTCAATTTTTACCTATGAAAAGAGTCAAACTGGTCCATTTAAACTTCAGGTCCTCTTTTCCTAATTAAAAGAATAATTCTTATTTAAAAAGGCATGAAAAGTGAGGCGATGCTGTAAAAACTGAGGGAAATGATCCTTGTAATTACATGCTGGTTGCAATCATGATCAGGGGTAAGAGAGGCCCAATATTTATTTGTATGTTTTGGAAGCTCTCTCCTGATTCTGCTGCTGGTCCCTGCATATTAACATTTAATCTGGGTTATGTCATTAGACCTCAAGCTTGGGTTTCAGTGAAGCTCTTAGCTGACTTAAACTCCAATGCTGCTTCTAGCACACTTGTTAAAATTGCACATGATGTGAACATGTCTTGGACACAGTGGGGTTGAATATTGTCCTTCTGTTGTAGCATTGGTTGGCAGGCCTAGAGGTTGTTAGAAATCTGGTGTGGGATCATGGCAGTTGGCTGAAGCTGATTGTGTGGCAGCACGTTTGTAAACATAGGTGAGGTGGGCTTACTGCCAAACTCTGTGGCAGGGAACAGCTCAAACGTTAGGATGCCCGCATCTCATGGCCATGTAGGAGCTGCAATCATTTTAAATGGCAGCCAGGTTTGCGTGAGGGAGTGGAAATCATTTTGCAACCTTTGTAATCCATTTCTGCAGTTTAAATCTCAATTATTGAATTTTTGTTGCTTTAATTAAGAAATTCCAAAGTTCAGACTTAAGATTCTTCCACTACCATACAAAATCATTCAGTGGCATCAATAGGTTTACCTAAGGTCTGAGAATCACTGTCCAGCCAAGTCACGATGGTGTGTAATTTGGAAGGGATCTTTCCATTCATCTACTGCCCTTGTCTTTCTTGGGAGAAGAAGTTGTGAGTTTGGAAGTTACTGTTGGAGAAGTCTGGGTTAGTTCCTGCAGTACATTTTGCAGATGATACACACAGTGTCAATGTACTTTGAGGGTGAAGGTATTGAAATATAGAGGTGATGATGGGGTACTGATGAAGTGGCCCACTTTGTCCTGTATACTGTTAAGCTTCTTCCATTGTTGGAGCTGCACTAATCCAGCAAGTGGGTAGTATTACATCATACTCGTCACTTGTACCTTGTAGATGATGGACAGACATTGGGACTCAGCAGGTGAGTTATGCATTGCATGACTCCTAGCCTCTATAACCACAGTGTTTATATTGGCTGGTCCAGTTCAATTTGGTCAGTGGTAATCCGAAGGATTTTGATAACGGGGTTTCGGTGTTGGTAATGCCATTGTATATCAAGGGGTGATAGATAGATGGATAGATTCTCTATTATTGGAAATGGTCATTGCTCAGCACTTGTGTGACATGCATGCTGCTTAGCCCTTATCACCCTAACCTGATTGTTGACTGAGTCTTATGCATATGGACAGGAACTTCTTCTATTTGTGAGGAATTGTGAATGGTGCTGAACATTGTGCATTCATCATGAACAGCCTATTCTGACCTTGTAATAGATGGAAGTTTATTAATGAAGTATCTAAAGGTATTTGAGCCTAGGACAGTACCTTAAGGAACTCCTGCAGAGATGTCCTGGAGTTGAGATGATTAACTGTTAACAACAACCATCATCCTTTATGCTAGATATGATTCAAATAAACAGAGTGCTTTGTCCCTAATTCTACTGAGTTCAGTTAATGCTAGAGATCATCAAGGCCACAGTCAGTCAAATTTGTCTCACACTACAATCTTTTATTGTCTACGTTTGAACTATTGCTGTGCTGTAGTGAGTTCAGGAGCTTAGCTAACATGGTAGGAACCAAACTGAGCATCAGTGACCAAGAAGGACCATGAAATTATAGATTGTGGTTCATCTGAGATTCTGCTGCTATTGATGGCCTACAGCATTTTGTGGATACTTGTTTTTACTTGCTAGATCTTTTGAAGTCTGTCCCATTTAGCATAATCATGTCACACAACACAATGGAGGGTATCCCCAATGTGACGACCGCACTTTGCCTTCACAAGGACTGTACAGTGATTAATTCGACAAATACTGCCATGGAAAGATGAAGGTTAGGGTTAGGGTTTACTACAGATAGATTGGTAAGGATGATATTAAGTAGATTTTTCCCTTTTATTGGTTCCCTCAACATTTGCCACAGGCTCAGTCTGGTTGCTTTGTCCTTGAGAACTTGACCACCTCGGTCAGCAGTGGTATGACTGAGCCACCTTTTGTGATGGACCTGAAGTTGCCCATCTAGAGAAACCTGCAATTCTTCCACCAAGTGCTATTCAACATGGAGGAGTGATGACTCATCAGCCAAGGTGGGGACAGTAGGTGGTAATGACCAAGATTGATCACATGCCATGAAACTTCATGGAATCTAGACCCCATGTTGAGGACTCCCAGGGCAATTCTGTCCTAACTGTGTACAATTATGCTTCCACCTCTGGTCAATCTGTCCTGGCAATAAAACACGACAAACCCAGAGATGGTGATGGTAGTGTCCAGAAGCTGTCTGTTAGGTATGATTTCATACGTATGACTATATAAGTCTGTTGCCTGACTAATCTGTGGTACAGCTTTCCCAATTTTGGCACAATATTTCAGATGTTGATGAGGAGAGGTTTGCAGTTTTGATACAGCTTTGCTTGTCATTTTCATTGCTGGTATCTAGATTGATGCCAGATAGTCTGTCCAGTTGTTCATTTTCTTCAAATTTTATAGTGGTTTGTAGGGCCATTTCAGAGGTACTTAAGAGTCAACCTCATTGCTGTGGTTCTAGAGTTGGGTCTAGGCCAATCAAGGTAAGGTCAGCAGATTTCATTCCTTGAAGGACATTAGTGAACCAAGCGGATTTTATGATAATTGACAATCACCATTAAACTAGCCTACAATTGCAATTTTTAAATTGAATATTTATGAATAACACAACATTCGTTTTTAGTTCTAGTATAGATTACTAGTCTAGCGACATTATCATTATACCACCAATTCCCCCTAATCATTTACAGTTTTCTCACTGCTATAGATCTGATTCCTACCCTCCTATGCACTCCTCCATGCCAACTTCCTTTCATTAATTGCAGGGGATTAAAACTAGCTAAGAGATTTCTAAATTAGCATTTTCAGTTTACAATTTTTGACTAATCTGACGTTTATTTTAAATGTTCTCGGGTTTTGTTACAACATTTCCATTCTTTTGGTTTAAGATGACACTAGTAACATTGAAACTTACATACAGATGATATTTCTAAGTAATCTGATTTTACTTCGATGAAAAGATAAACTGGATTGTATAATGTTTTACCTTTTTTATTTTCACAGGGGATCATCACATGTGTCATGGTCCTGGCCAAATCATGTAATTAATGGAAATGAAAGACTGAGTATAATTAATTTTAACAGTGGGGTCAGAAATAGACCTTTCTGGAGTAACCTGACTTTAAGCAAAACTCAGGCTAAAGACACAGGATACTATTACTGCAATAGCTCATCATCAAATGCTCGACAAAGAAAGACTGCACTCTATATATTTGTTAAAGGTAAGATAAAGTTTGTGAGAAGATTTGTAGCTCGGGTGCTCATTGCTGTGGTTCTGTTCGCCGAGCTGGAAGTTTTTGTTGCAAACGTTTCGTCCCCTGGCTAGGCGACATCATCAGTGCTTGGGAGCCTCCTGCGAAGCGCTTCTTTGATGTTTCCTCCGGTGTTTATAGTGGTCTGTCCCTGCCGCTTCCGGTTGTCAGTTTCAGGTGTCCGCTGTAGTGGTTGGTATATTGGGTCCAGGTCGATGTATTTGTTGATGGAGTTTGTGGATGAATGCCATGCCTCTAGGAATTCCCTGGCTGTTCTCTGTCTGGCTTGCCCTATGATAGTAGTGTTGTCCCAGTCGAATTCATGTTGCTTGTTGTCTGCGTGTGTGGCTACTAAGGATAGGTAGTGTACAAAATACCATGCAAGGACTGCACAAAACACTATATAGGACAAACAGGAAGACAGCTAACAATCCGCATACATGAACATCAACTAGCCACGAAACGACACGACCAGCTATCCTTAGTAGCCACACACGCAGACAACAAGCAACATGAATTCGACTGGGACAACACTACTATCATAGGGCAAGCCAGACAGAGAACAGCCAGGGAATTCCTAGAGGCATGGCATTCATCCACAAACTCCATCAACAAACGCATCGACCTGGACCCAATATACCAACCACTACAGCGGACAGCTGAAACTGACAACCGGAAGCGGCAGGGACAGACCACTATAAACACCGGAGGAAACATCAAAGAAGCGCTTCGCAGGAGGCTCCCAAGCACTGATGATGTCGCCTAGCCAGGGGACGAAACGTTTGCAACAAAAACTTCCAGCTCGGCGAACAGAACCACAGCAAAGGTAAGATAAACATCATAGTTGTTACTGGCTTAAAGATCCCTTTTGTTTCTGTTAAGTTTCCTTGAAGAAGCTCTCTGCCTCTTTCTGTTAAGTTTACAATACCTTACATTCAATGGATATTTATTCTGTTAGAAATAAACTGTTTAAAAAATGACTAGGAGAAACAAGGAAACAGGTAAGTATGACACTGAATTTTTAACATCTGACAAATCAACAGCATAGAAGGGTTTTGAGGCATTGGGCAAAATTTTCCACTTGAGGCAGGAAACAGGAGGTGGACTTGTTTTGGGGGATCAGAAACATCTCCACCAGAAATTGTACCTACTTCTGCAATTTTCCCAGGACTGAGCCCTCACATGGAGGTGGGTTTTCTAGCCAATTAAAGTCATGGGGGTACCATCACTTATGGAGATTATCACTGGCTGCTACTTGTAATAAGGGATAGAGTTTGTGCCAGGGCCTACCACTGCATAACATGGAGCCCAGATGGCACAGGGGAATTGGAGGTCCAGCAACAAGAGAGAAAGGAAGGTGGTCATCTTCTGAAGTGTGCCAGCCACCTTATTGTGCAGCAGAGGTGTTGCTGTCTTGGGGCTGAAGGGGTTTGCAGGGCACCAGCTGACTTACCTTGGTACTGAACTCTGCTATCTCTGAGCTGCGATGCCCAGTCATTTGTGATCATGCTGAATTCAAAGAATCACAAACTTGTGCCAATCTCCTGTCTCTGACTCATAACTTCCCACATTATTTAAATAGAAACAATCAAATGCCCTCTTGAATGTCTTAATTGAAACTGCCTCCATGATGCTTCCAAGCAGTGCACTCCATACACTTACTACTTGCTATCTGAAAGTTTCCCTTCCTCACTTCACATTTGCTTCTTTTCTGAAAACATTTTAAAGCAATACCCTCTAGTTCTTGATCTGTTTGAGTGTCTCCCCCTCCATTCTGTCCAAATTTCTCATGATTTTGAGTTGCATGGTATCCATGAGCAAATATCCGTTTCTTGGGCGAGGTGATGCAAAGGAGCCCCTAATTTCATAATTTCTTAAGGCTCCTCCAATGAGTCATGAACCCCCGCCCACAAGCAATCCTAACCAGATTTGCCATTCACACTTCCTGAATGTCTGGAAAAATGTCGTACCGTGAACTCTTAACTACAAACAAATAAGCCATTTAAATGTTAAAACTTATGTTTATCTGCATTTGAACTCTTCCAGCCACTAGTCTATTGTCAACACCTCCACCTGAAATTTTATCTACTTCTGCAATTTTGAGAAGCATTTCACGCAGCCAGTTTGAGGTCAGGCAGTTGCTAAAATGTGACTGCCTAGCTGAAAATTTCAACACTTATCTTATTGGAATGGCAGCCAGTAATGGAATGACATCTTTAAATGAGCCTTAGTTGGTGATCCTACAGAAATGTTTTTCATAAGTCTTCTGATTCTGCACTTAATTGGGGCTGATATCAGAATGCTGTAGGGTCCCTACTATCTGATCAAATGCTCCCCCACCACTTACTGACAAGGGGAGGGGCACTCTATTTTTCCAGGCATTCAGGAAGTGTAAATAGCAAATCCAATTAGGATTGCTTGTTGACTTCTGGTGGGGGTAAACCCATGCAAAGGCACTTAGTGCATCAAGAAGAACATGCACCGCATCCTTTACAAGGACATACCAGTTTGTGGCCAGTGACTACCTATCTTGAAAGCGGATAATGAAAAGAAAACACACTTGAGTATCTCTGACAAGGGTCTTGTGAGACACCTAATTCATGAATATTATAACGTTACCAGCAGATCTTAATCTTGAAAAATAGCTATGAATTCAATATTGATTTTGATTAAAAATAATCCCTCCAGGGTTTTCAATAGTGCTTGGGAAACAGAAGTTGGTTGAATTAGATTCATTAGTAGTTCTCTATTGTTTCCTGTGGCAGGACATTGTTTATTCAACTTCCCAAATTAGCTCCATGAGGGCCACCGATCTGCTATTTTCCCAGATGTAAAGTGCAAATTTTGAGTTTGTATTGTTTCTAAGCTCATAAATGACACCAAAGGTACCTTCAGTTTGGTGAGAAAGTGTTATGCATGTCTTAAAAATTACTGTTCTTATCAATATGTATTTTTTATTTTAATATTATGCAGTTACTGGTATTAAGGTAATGAAAACTTCTGTCCTTCTGGATAATTTGCAATCACTTTTATGTTTATTTATATTTATTAAATGCTGGACTTGTTTCTACTGCATTAAAATATGGTTACACCGAATCAACAATGTGGTTAACAATTTTCCTCCTTTGTACTGAATCTGATCTAAATTGTCTATGGGACTTGCATAGGGTTTTTAATCTTTAAATAACAAGAAAATGATATTCTGTCCTTTATTCCTATTCTTTTCTGAATGCTCCTTGCTGGCCTATGGTTCCATATGTGTTCAATCATTTACTATTAATGTCTAAACTTTGCTAATGAACAATGGTATCCCATTGATTGTGGTAAACACTCCAGCTATTTCTAATACTACCATCATTACATGTCCATGTATTTGTAATGGAAAGTGACAATGAGCTGAAATCTTTACCAATACTCCTTTCCTTAACTCCATGACAATAAAAAGTCAATTGCAACACACTAATAAGTACCTGGGTGGAAATCAATTACTTTAATGCAGACTGATGTTCAAATCCAGGATTTTCATGGTCTTCATGTATCAACTATTGACTGATTAAAAATTTGCGGCAATTGGGGGCTGTTTATTTTGTTTTAAATAAAGCTGTTTTCGAAAATAAAGTAATGGCCAATAGTGAATATTCTCATCTACTATTTAAATTTTCCCAAGGCCTAGCCCCTCCTGTATCTCTGTAATCTTCCATTCCCACAGCCCTCCAAGAATTCAGTTACCCCAGCTCAGCTCTGTTCTACATCCCAAACATTGTGGCAATGTCTTTAGCCATTTAAACTAAACTCTAATTTCCCTTTCTTAAACCTCTCTGTCTCTCCACCTCTTTCTCCTCCTTCAAAATCGTCTTTAAAATATCCTTCTTTGAGCAAGCTTGTGCCAGTTTTTGTCTGATTAAGCCCATGTGAAGCATCTATCCATGTTAAAAGTGCTGTACAAATGCAAGTTGTTGTTACTTATTTGAATCATTATCCTCTAGGACGTAGGAACTTTCCCAGAGCAATACAGTGAGTTGTATTGTGTTAATAATTTTAACCACAGGAAACAGTACAGTTAAACCCAGCCCTATTTTAATCCATTGTTCCACATATGTATTTCTAACAGACATCATTGGATAACAATGATGAAGGAAACACTGATTGATTTTACCATAGCTTAAGAATATTGAAGACAATTACAATGT
Organism: Chiloscyllium plagiosum; assembly: GCF_004010195.1. Lineage (NCBI taxonomy): Eukaryota > Metazoa > Chordata > Chondrichthyes > Orectolobiformes > Hemiscylliidae > Chiloscyllium > Chiloscyllium plagiosum. The sequence continues at coordinate 83,787,635 of NC_057715.1, read as the reverse complement.
CTCCATTGCTGCCCTATTTGAGATCCATAATCCCAGGATTAAAAACATCACTCAGTTGTAAATTATTTGAATTTAAACCAGCCTTAATAAAGTTTCAAAATAAATTAAAACAAAGTAACTTCTTCCATTTACACAAAAATAAGAATGATATCTACCTGTATTAATTATTTTCAGTTTAATTTTACTTTGTATACTTTGAATAGTACACTGAACTAATGGCTATGTATGGTGATATGTTCCAGTTCTCAGCACTGATGGCTTTGAACTTAATGTAAGTAGCAGTCCCATAGCTTTGGTTGCTGGTGACACTATGTCTGTGTGCAGCAATATTCAGCAACTTTTCCTAATATTTCTCATGATCGCCACAATGAGATGGTGAGTTTCAGGAAACCACATGGCAATAATCTTTTGCGTGGAAGTAGCTCTTTTCTTCATCCCTTACCATTTCTGAATGGTCCACAAGGGAGCAATTATTTTTGCTCCTTGCTAGTAGTCATTGAGGGTGTGTGTTATGTCACAAACATTTTTTAAAAAAATTCAAGAATACAACATTCCTCAAACAAAAGGAAAACTCCAGCCCTCCTTCTAATTAAGAGGTTCTCAGGGCAAATTTTTCCTTTTGATTTTCTTCTTTGTGTGGGATCACGTCAATAGAAACATCTTACTCAAAATACACTAAAACGTTGTGAGACAACATCTGTCAGACAAATTTGGGAATGATCTGATTAGAACATGAACAGCATATTCCACAGCGAGAAAGATTTGACAGATGTGTAGTTTTGAATATTATTGGCATTCCATAGTTTAAGTTGCCACAATTGTGGTATCATGTGTTCCTAGTTTGGTTGAGAATTATGAAATTAACCAATTAAACTGCAGTTTTTTTGCCTTGCTAAAGAGTGATTCAGGCTTTACACGATTGTATAACTTGTAAATAAAGCAATCATATGAAACAGTTTATTAGCAGCTTCTACTGTTAGAGAAGTTAACACAAAGAAACCTCTTAGACAATTTCCCAAGACTGTGGTTGCAAATGGACAGTCTGCTCAAGATAAGGCATAAAGGGGAAAAGGCTGTACCAAACAAAAACACTTAAATGCAGTTTCTGTTTGTGGAGGGGAACAGAATAACAGCAGAGATGCTGAGTGTTTGGTTGAAAGCCTATGGGTGATTCTTAAACTTTAACCAGTGCATGTATGACAATGAGCAAACATCTGCACAAATTAGCAAATACTATTACAGAGAGCTTGATTTTCTTGCTTGGCAGCAATTTTGACCCAACAACATAATTGAGGGCTAATATTTTCAGATTGCCATTAGCTATCTTTGTAGAATCACTGTATTCAAAGATACAAGGCATATATTGGGTGCTAAATTTCAGAACATCCTCCTCAGAACAACCATATCATAGAACTGCGTATGCTTTTGCTCACATTTCATAACCTAATAATATTCCAGTAGATTAGGCAAAGCAGTTATAAGATTACTCCTGTTATGAAGAAATAAATAGGTCAGCAAAATTGCTTCATGTATATGCCCCATTGTACCATTCGATGTACAACAGCATTATGTTCTATTCCTGGCACATGTTCTTATTGAAACTATAATGGAAATCAAATCTGATACCTACTTAGTATTTTCAGTAACAGTGGATTATTGAAATCATTGATAGAAGAAGTGTCTGTGTCAACGAGATTCACAAACATGGCAAGAGTAATGTCTGTGAGAATTCACAATACATGTAAATGGTATGCTTGAAAAACTACTTTAAAGATGTTCTTCACTCAACACTATTTATCTGCAAAATGAATATGTTGCAGATGTGGATTGTTTTAAAAACAAATGTCATATTTAGTGAAAAACATTGACACAAAAGCAAGCTTCAGCTTTTATTCTGATAGATCTTTGAAAAAAAGTCTTTTTAATTCTGTAAGTTAAGTTGTATACACTTCCATGTGGACTTAAGTGAACTCTTAACTAGTCTGTGTTTGGGCTGGTAATTTTATGCATTGCAAAACCATTTCCTTAAGTTTCAATTGAATAAAAATGTTGATTTCATTTCAGACAAACACAGTCCCTTTGTTGAGCAACACACAGATGTTCCCAAAGTCGTGTACATGACAGAAGGAAAGACGCTAATTATACCATGCAGGGTCACTGCCCCAGATCTCACCGTCACTTTGAAAACAGTAGGTTGGATGCAGTATTTACATAGCATAGCTAACAACCAGAAGTACATTAGTACCTCAAGCACTTATTCCATGAATTGTTTTCAAAATATATATTGGTGTTTATTAAAATTTATTTATTAAGCTGTTTAAGTGGTTTGGTGCGTGAAGAGATCAGGACAAATGGCACAATTGACTGAAAGACAAATTATGAAGCGTCAAAATAATAATAAAACAAAACTGAAAATTGTAACAAACCAGTCATTTGGTTTGGTTACTTTCAGCTTTGTACACCAATTATACCGCCTACCGATTTCTATTTGATTTGGAAATCAGTTCTTGATTTTGAATGATCATTTAATTTTTTGAGTACTGATTTGTCTTTGCAACTTTTAAAATGTATATTCAACTGTTTACTGTTTAAGGAATGTTTTAAAAATAAGTTATGTTGTAAATTGTAAATTACTTATTATTAGTAGTCTTTGATTAGTTGAAAATGTTTTAATTTTTTGTCCTTAAATGTATTCTCTTCAAGATTTAACAAGTGTATTTTAGTTAAGGGATGTGTGAGTGTGCATGTGTACACATTGGTCATTACGCCTCCTCATAAGAGCATTTTGTAGCTTTAATCCATTTTGAGCAAATGCAGTGCATGTATTTTTGAGACAAATGGGCCAATGTATTGAAAGATCCTAGCATTTAACTGTGACACCAAGTATGCCATTGGGTTGAATGTAGGATCACTTGGGACAATTGTAGCTCTAAAGTTTCTCCTCAGTCATTTTGAAATGGCTCTCCCATCTCCATTCTTTCCAACCACAAATTTCTTCTGCTGTCTTTCCAATCTTCTCTTATTTGTTCACTCACCTTGACTTGTGACTCTTCTTCCAGGTTAGTTAAGTCAATGATTTGAATATTATACTGGTGCCAAAAGATCTTCAGTTCAAATTATGGCAAAGTTCTGCCATTCATTCTTCTGTGTCAGCTACAAGTAATATCAGATCTTAGAAGATTCAGAGAACACAGAGACTTTGCAGTGTTTGTGATGAAGTGCTGCATTTGTGGCGCAGTGCAGCGTTTTAAATAGGGATCAGACCTGCATCGATATGAACATTCCATGAATGTTCCTCCTTTTTCTGATTCTTTCTGTTGTTTTCCCACCATCCACCACCTTTAACACCTAATTCAATTGTTTCACTGCCATCAAGAAGTTAAAGTAACAAAAGAAATCTTAAAGAAAGTAAGAAATCAGATGAAGAAATTTGAAGAAGAATTTGAATTCACATTGTATTTTAACACATCCTTGCTGTGCTTCTCATGCAGTGAATTGGTTTGTGATGCTATGACTGTCATCTAGCCAAATATTTTTACAATGTGGAAGGTAGGAAATGTAAAATTACCAGAGAAACAGTGGGGATAGTAGAAAAGAAAAATGCATAACTAAGTAGAAAGCAAGAGTGAAATTAATATAAATGTGAAATTTAAAAAAAAATCACCAATCAATAAAAATGAAGTGATATTTTTGATGCAATTATTTATTCCTGGCCATATTAAGTAAATTTGAGTGAAAAATGTTTTGCAACTTTTAGTAATCTTAAACAATTAGTTTAATTAATCTCCATACAATTATTATTTAAGCCAAATTTAAATTGCAGAATTTGCCAGGCATATGGTTGTAAAGTAAATTTATAACATACACTGCAATGAACATCACTTTTTTGCAAATAACTTGAACTACAACAATCTTAAAGTGCATTTAAATCAGCACCTTTTTTGCAGATGTAATTGTATTTATATGTTTTAAAAGGATATGTTAAAATCTTGGGTAATAGGTTGAAAGTATTTCCTATTAAGGAGCATAATCCACAAGGAGGAGTTTCCATATAATGCCCAAGTTGGCAGCAAAAAGCAGAGACAGTAGGTCTGTATCCTGTGTTGACAGGAAGTGAGTGAGATAGGACCATAGTCACAATTATTATATCCTACTCGAAGCATCCCTCCTGTCCCATCCTGTAGAATTCTTTACATGAGACAAGTCTATGCAATAACATTTGTTTCATATTGTTCTTTCCTTTTGCATCAAAGCACTTAGTTGGCAAAGTCAACTTTATGGGACTTTATTTTTTTTTGCCCCTCTTCCCATGAGAGCTACTTACCACAATGAAACTGCTTTCCGCTGAGAGGGTGGAATTCTCTGTTACGTAAACTTTTCTTTAACTGTCTTTTATGCCAGTCCCTGCTAAGTTAATAGAACCAGGATTATTACTTTTGGGAGGGGAAAATATAATGCTAGTTGCTGAAGTATCTGACCAAGTCATCAAAAATCCTCAAGAGAGCATTTTGTTTGTGGGTAGTGCATCTTGTTTGGTGGGAGAACATATGGGTGTGCTGAATGAGTATGGTCAGTATAGGCTCATGTCAGTATACAGCTTACCAGGTCCTTTAGCTGTTTATCACCCAAATTAAATATGTTAGATGAGGCCAGGCAAGCGTTCTTGAAATGTATTTTCCTATCAGTCTGATTCATTTGACAAACTGGTTCATTTTAGAATTAATTAAGAAAGTGTTTAATGCTTATTGTGCAAAGGAGAAAGTTGTTTTGCAGAATTTTGCCATGGAATTTATAACTTAAAAAAGCTTTTATTTAAATATAGGTTATCTAAAATAAAAATTTGAATGAACTCACTGTTAAAATAATTAACTTAGAATTTTAGACAGACTTCTTATGTGTTATAAATCACGTTAAAGAACACCAGAATATTTTAATACATTCTGAGGTGACTTAAAGTAAACAAAATATAAACTGCCAAATTGCTAGCTTAAGCTTTGATTCATGTCAACTGGAATCAAATGTGGAGGAAAGGTCAAGATCACCTTGGCTACATAGAGCATTGCTTGTGTTTCAGTAAAGAAAGGTTAAAGACAATGAACATTTCTCATTATATTCAAAGACTATTGAAGAGTGAGAAATACCTGTTTCAATACAGTTGAGAAAAAAAAATGAGTGCATGATGCATCAACCTTTCTGCCTTTATTAGGGTGAAACCATGGGGACTGAAAATGTAGTTGGATAAGGAAAATAGTGGATGATACATGGAAGAGAAAAATGAAAGTATAGATAAGAATGGATAACATTGAATCATATGGGACATATAATTAGACGGCAATGTTTTATAACTGAAAAATTAAACAGGACAATTAGATTCAAAAGAAATGGCTTGAAATAATTCAAATTAATCAAAAAGGCATATTTGTGCTATTTACAAAACAAAAGTTCAGGAATTTTGATCCACTTGTGGAATTAACTGGTTCTGTTGCAAACAATCAAAGACAAACAACAATCTTTCAGGAAATAAAATTGCATTTCCAGTGCATTTGAAATATGCCATACTCAATAAAATGATCATTTTGTATTTTCCTGCTAATTTTTCCTCAAAATATTATTGTACTTTAATATACCTCAAAAGATTTACACCATAATAAAGAAATCTTCCATAAAATAAACAAGTGTAAGTTGTATTTTGAAGTACAACCTAAAATTGAAGAGACTGGGAAAAGGACACACAGAAATTCTCTTCAGATAGCTATTTGCCCAATGTGTGATTGCTGAACACTGGTAGTTTTCTTTTTGTAGAGTAACCATACCCCTTTTGGATAACTTCCACAATGTATTAGTAGGCATCTGTAAAGGAGTGAAAATTTATTTAAATCGGCTTTCTAGGGTTTGATTAGCTAGTTGGATGGTTTAAAATGCAGACAGTGTTGGTTCAATTCCTATACTGACTGAGGTAACCACGAAGGTCTTCTCAATCTTGTCTGAAGAGTGGCGACCCTCTGGTTAAACCCACTACCTTATTATCTCTCTCTCTAATGAGAGAACAGGTTTTGACCTACAGGGACAATGTTGATTTTCATTTTCATGCTATCAAACTGCTATACTGTTCGAAAATTATTGCTTTTGTCTACACAGAAATTAATGAAATTTGAGGCAATATTTTAGTCGCTTTTCCTTTTATCACAGAAATGTGCGCGTCGATTTCTTCCTGCCCTGAGATAATTCACTGTATAATATAACTTCTGTATTTTACTTTTAGAATTCTGAGCCCTTTACTGTTGATGGAAAGGAACTTATATGGGACAGCAAACAAGGCTTTGTTATTCCCAAACCCATGTTCAAACATATTGGTCTGCTGACATGTGAAACCAGTGTGAATGGCAAGACGTTTCGTTCTATTTATTTAACACATAGACAGGGTTAGTAGCTGCACTTCCCTTTTCTTATTAGCTAATATTATAAGACGTCTATGTATATTCATTGTATTGTACTTTAATATCCACAAGACATACCTTTGCTGATGACTTAGCCACAAACGCTCATGTGCTAGACAATTAGCGATGACATTGTAGAGTAACATATAGCACATAAAGAGACATTCTGCCTGTCAAACGTATGCCAGCTTTCCAATGGAGGATTCCAGTCAGTCTCATTCCCCTGGTTTATTCCTGTAACCCTAAACATTTCTTTCATTAAAGTGCCTATCCAATTTTCTGCTGAAATCATGGATTTTCTCTGCTTCAAGAAACTCTATGGGTAAAAAATTCAAATTCATTATTGTTGTGTATGTAAAAAGATTTCTTCTTCACATTCCACTACATCTCTTTCCCAAAGCCTTGAATCCAGTTCTGAAAAAGTGTCAGTGGACCCGAAACATTAAATTTGCTCTTTCTCCACAGATGCTCAGATCTGCTGAATTTCTCCAGTAATTTCTGTTTCTGTTTCAGATTTCCAGTATCTGCAGTTCTTTGTTTAATTTTACCTTCAATCTATGTCCCCCTATCCTGTGCCATCAGACATTGGAATATTTCTTCTTTATTTACCTTTTTCTAAACCTGTACTAATCTTGTACATCTCTATTAAACCTTCCCAATCTCTTTTGTTTCAAGAAGAACAGTCTTAGCTTCTCAAACCTAACTTTGCAGTTAGCATCTCTCACCGCTGAAATAATTCTGGGAAATCTCTGTAAACTGTTGAGAACCTTTGCATCCATTCTAAAGTTGTTGACCAGAAATGAATGCAATATTTTAGTTGTAGTCTAATAAGACATTTATGAAAATTCACTGAAACTTCTCTGCTTTTTTACTTAATGCCTATATATATGAATCCCAAGATCTAAAGTGCTTTGCTACCCACTCTGTCAATATATCTTGATTTTGACACTTACTTGCTGGGAGGACATTGAAGGTTTCTGTCAATTTTAAAGTCAGAGAGTCACAGAGTCATACAGCATGGAAACAGACCAGTCCATGCCGACCATAATCCCAAACTAAACTAGTCTCACCTGTCTGCTCTTGGCCCATATCCCTCCAAACATTTATTATTCATGTACTTTTCCAAATGAATTTTAAATGTTGTAACTGTACCCACATCCATCACTTTCTCTGGAAGTTCATTCCACACATGAACCACTCCCTGTGTGAAATAATTGCCCCTCATGCCTTTTTAAAATCTTTCTCCTCTCACCTTAAAAAACATGCCCCAGTCTTGAAATCTCCCACTCTGCAAAAAAAGACATTTGCCATTCACCTTATCTATGCCCCTCATGATTTTATAAACCTCTATATGGTCACCACTCCACCTCCTATCCTCCAGTGAAAAAAGTATCAGTCTATACAGCCTCTCCTTATAACTCAAACCCTCCATTCCTGGCAACATCCAGGTAAGTCTTTCCTGAACCCTCTCCAACTTAATAATGTCCTCCCTATAAAAGGGCGACCAGAACTGGACACGATGCTCCAGGGGACGTCTCACCAACATCCTGCACAATCTCAACATAATATCCAAAGTCCTATACTTAAAGGTCTGAGCAATTAAGGCAAACATACTAAATATCTTCTTAACCACCCTGTCCATCTGTGATTGTAATGACAACAACTGCTGATTGCTTTACCATCTCTGTTATGCACAACATTTTGGAATAAATTAGTAGTAGAAATGAAACCACTAATCATTCTGAGAAATTGGATTTAGATTTTGGGGAATGCCCCTAAACAACCCACGATTCAATCAGTAATCCTTCTTTTAGGGTGAATAAAATTAGGGACGTAGTTGAAGAAAAAGAGATCTTTCTGACACAATTGAGGAGAATTTATTTTTCTCAAAGGGTCACAAGAGTATGAAATTCTCTTCAACAGAAGAAAATAAAGGATAGTTTCTTAAATTTATTCAAGCCTTATTTTGATAGATTTTGACAGTCAAAAGAGTAGGAGGTTATGAGGTGCAGTCAGAAAAATGGAGATGAGACTAGAACCAGATTAGCAATGATTTTATTGAACAATGGATTGTGCTAGAATGGCTAAATAGCCTACTCCTGCTCTTATTTTCCTAAGTTCCTATAATTTATTAAGTAATACATTTTGAAAAAATCTTATTCTGTTGTAATATCCAGAGCAGAAGAACTATTCTGTTGTTTTGCTCCAATCAACACTTTTTTCCTGTAGAAGCTGATGAGGCACTGTACAATGTTCAGTTATGGAGAGAAAGTCCATTCTATATACATTACAATGGAGGTGAACCCCTCTGTTAATTAAACCAAACACTCAGTAAAGCTCAATTCCGCTCGTAATCTGTTAAAATAGAACTCCCAAATTCCAGTGGTTAAAGAAAAAACATCAATTTTTTTAAACTCTAAAAGTGAACATTAAACAACTATTCACAACTCTAAGCCCCCCCCCCCCCCACTTTCTCTTAACTGTTTATTACCTGCTTCCAACTCTATAACAATATGCTGTTCCAATAAAGCACTTATTACAATTACATCAACTTAATTTTAAAACCACACAGCCGCTGTTTTCTTCTGTCTCCCCTCTTGCAGCTGAGGATCTCCCTGGGTTGTCATCTTTCTTTTTACAGCAAGTATGTTTCATATGAAAAGGTATCTTTGATAGAGAGTCATTCCTAATTTCTTGGCAAGCAAGATGTTCGATCTCCACGTATTTCTGTCTTGATAGCAGTTGCTCTCTCTGATCAATTTTCAAAAGATCCACATTTTATACCCCCATCAACATCAGATCGTCTCATTGGTTGGATGTTGGCAAAATAATAAATTCAAATTTGATTAGTCTTAGTATTCTGGGACATAGTTTGAACTGATTGGTTAAATTTGAATTTTTGTCAAAACAGCAACCAAAACTTAGGTATCCATTTCACAGCTAAATGTTACATATTTTCAATTTTCCAATACACTCTGAACCTGCCTTCTAGTCATATACACATGTGGTTGTAAGCTCTCAGTTCAGAGCAGCATTCATGCTTTCGTAAAGGTACAGTACACACCTTCAACTTCATAACAATGCACAGAGATTGTTATGATTTGACAACATAAGTTCTGCTGTCAATAAGTAAACAAATCTGCAGTTTAGTAGAAAGTGAAAACTGTTGCATATCACAATGGGGAGTGATGCGGTACTTACTAGTTACTGATGTAGTATTCAGTTAACTTATAGAATGATAGAACAAAATTGTTTGTATACAGAGGAATATGAAGTGATACATGAACTATGTATGATATCCAATGCCAAAGCTTGTTTTACAATGTTACACTATTAATTATATTTTATCATTGTTTAAAATACAGTCAATAGCATCAAGAATGTACAGCTCAATGTGACCAATCCAGTCAAGATGCTGAGTGGAAAAACACTTGTAATCAAGTGCACAGTGACAGCAAAACTGAATTCAAGAGTTGAAATTGTTTGGGATTTCCCTGGCAAAGTAAGTTTCTTAAGCAGGATATATACTTCAAAGGCATTGAAAGACACAGTCTAGTTGATAATTCAGCCTTTGTTTCTGGATGTGTCTTTTGCCCTTCAGAATTACCAGGAAATGTTGAAAGATGTTGTACTTAAAGATCAAAAGTATGATTGTATAATTTAGATCGGCAGAGAGCCAGGAAACTGAAAAGATATTGCAATCCCTTTAATTTTACTTTTAAAATCTTTTACACAGTGACATTTCTCCACAGCTTTAAAAGCAAAACAAAACTCAGCCAATATATATAATAACTTTTTAGATAAATTTAAATAAACAGAAAGAAATTTACTGATCATTGTTTGCACATCTCTATTGTTATGGAGCAGACCTCAAAACAACAAGGAAACAGTCTCGATCCTAACTTTTATCTTATTTAGAGGCACTGTATTCCAGATGTGATTTGGTTGGTCAAACTATTATGCGTTAAGCAAAATACACTTTTTTTTCTTACATGCCAGGTAAAATACAAACCAAAGAATAAGAATTGGCATGATTTTAACTCTATCAAAATACTTAACAAAATAATATATTATTTAACAACTACTAAACAACTGTTTCAATATAGCAGCAACCCAACAACCTTGGCAAAGGCAAAATCAGTAAAATAGATTTCCGTCACTTGCTGTCTTATCCAGTCCAGGAAAAGGAATGCCAATGGAATGAATCTAGCAGCACAGACAGAACTCAAGCTTTTGCAGCAGCAGAGAGAGAACTGCATTGAGCAGGTTCAACACCAAAACCTCAACTTCTACAACTGAAAACAAAACTAAAATCATTGATCTGTCTGAGCCTGACTCCACCCATTCATGTCATTTTGTCTAATTTTCAAGAAATCTAAAGCTAGTTCCTCTGCTTTTCATGGAGCAAACACCTTGGCATTAGATTTACAATAGCTCACTTCAAAAGAACCAGGTCAGACAAATCCATCTTAAAGGCACAAACCGTTGCATTATTATTAACAGTGTAAGCTGAAATGTTTTGTTCTTATCCTTTTCAATAGGAAACTATTCTTGAAAATAAAATTATTTAAAGTGCAGACTTTTTAAACTGAGTTCAACTTCCAGACACATAATAAAAACATATGTTTATATTTAGGGATTTTAAATTCTGTTTTATAGCCCTTGCTTTACTGTAAAGACCTCCTCAATTGCTAGAAATCTACCTTGTACTAGACATTGAGTACATTATTTTGTAATGATTCTTAGCACAATATTTTCTTTCAACTCATTCATCAAAGAGACTCTCAGGTAAACACACTACAACACTGGATGCATTTTGGGAAAGTTATTAAGATGTTATTAATCACCTTCTCATTGATAAAATATCAAGAAAGTACATATTATTGCTGTAAAAATTATTCACACCTTTTATTATTCAAATGGGAAGCTACATAATGAATAGTCAACATCACAAATAAGTTATTTGGTTAATTCTGTGTAAAACATGCTACAAGAATTTTCTTTTTAGTTTTGTTTTCATTTTAGGAACTAGGTTGTATGCAAATCATTGCAAATTGCCTGATTCAGTCATGAAATTCATATTTTCTCCTCTCCCTGTTGAAATGGACGTGCAGAGCATTATTAAATGTCCTACTGGAAAAAAAAGTCTTATGTTCTGTACCCCACTGAGTGTAGCAAATTGCAGTTTTTGTGCTCTGGAAAAATCTACCACCTCATGAAATGTATATTTAATTAAACAAAATCCATACTAGGTCAAAAGTACTATACTACATTACCCTGTATTACAAAGGAAATGTTTTTTTTCAGGAACAATGTTACATTCCTTTAGTTTGTTGCTTGATCCTTTGAATGCAAATAATCTATTGTTGTCTTTAATGCTGCTGGATAACAATTGTTTCTGATTTGTATTTATAATGACTTTTCTTGGAAATAGTATTAGTTCCATCTTGTCTTATAATTAACATTTTGTTACAATGAGAATTGATGGTTAGAATACAGGTTAGAATACAAATGGTTACAATTATTCTCTTTAAAGTCCAGAATTACTCATTGGTTTTTCTTTTCATTATGGGATCTAAACATTCCACCTTGGGCTGACAAGCAGCAAATAACATTTCCATCACATAAGTGCCGAACAATGACCAGCTTTAACAAGAAAGAATCTAACATCTTCACTTGATGTTTAATTACATTATCACAACTGAATTCACCACCATCAACATCCTATTGATTATCTTTATCCAGAAACCCATCTAGATCAGCCACATACATGTTGTAGCAACAAAAGCATGCTAGTGGTTAGAAATTCTGCAATGAATACCTCTTCTTCTGACTCCCCGAACTCTCTCCATCGTCTACAAGGCACATGTTAGCAGTGTGATGGAATACTTCCATTTGCTTTGATGCATGCAGCTCCAGTAATACTCATGAAGCTTGATTCCATCTCAAATAAAGCTGTTCACTTTATCAGCATTCCGTCAAAACCCTTTTAACAGGAACAGGAGCACATGCAGGTCACTCAGAGCCTACCCACCATTCAGCAAGGTCACGAGTGATCTGAATCCTTCACCTTCCCATCTACTCGCAATAACCTTTCACACCCCTGCTAACCAAGAATCTAGCTACCTCTATCATAAAAATACCCAAATGCTTGCTTCCACTACCTTCTAAAGAAGAAAGTTCCAAAGACTCTCCAAGAAAACTTCTATTTATCTCTGTCTTAAGTGGGCTAACCCTTACAATGACCCCTGGTATCAGATTCTCCCAGAACAGAAAATGTCCTCTCTACATTTGCCCTATCAAGACCCTTCAGGATGTTTCAATTAGGTGGCTTCTTACTCTTTTAAAGTCCAAAGGATATAAACCTCTTCTCTCCAACCTTTCTTCATCAAACAACCGGTCTATTTGAGGTATATTTACCAGGTATTAGTCTGGTTAACTTTCCTAAACTGTTTCCAACACATTTATATACTTTCTTAAATAAGGTGACCAATACTAGATTAGAATAGATTAGATTAAATTAGATATTAGATTAGATTAGATATTAGATTAGATATTAGAGATTAGATTAGATTAGATTAGATTAGATTCCCTACAGTGTGGAAACAGGCCCTTCGGCCCAACCAGTCCACACCAACCCTCCAAAGAGTAAGCCACTCAGACCCTTTTCCCTCTGACTAATGCACCTTACACTATGGGCAATTTAGCATGGCCAATTCACCTAACCTGCTCATCTTTGGACTGTGGGAGGAAACCAGAGCACCCGGAGGGAACCCACGCAGACACGGGGAAAATGTGCAAACTTCCACAAGTGGCTTCTTGCCTTTGTTGTTAGATTAGATTAGATTACTTACAGTGTGGAAACAGGCCCTTCGGCCCAACAAGTCCACACCGCCCCGCCGAAGCGCAACCCACCCATACCCCCTACATTTACCCTTTACCTAACACTACTCCACTACTCCAACTACTTATCCGTCCTGGTTTCCTGAACTTGGATCATCCCATGTTATTGTACTAATGCAATAATTTAATAAATGTAGCCACTTTTCCATGTTTTCCTCATTTCCGGATCTTCCTAAATGTAAGGTACCTTTTTAATATTCAGCACCCAATCTTGTGTGATCCTGCAAATCACAAGTTTCCAAACCTGCAACCTCTACCCCTTTGCATGGGATTCAATTCACCCACACTCCTAAATTGGAATGATATTTCAGTTCTCTGATTCTCACTAGGTCAAAATCTTTGAAATTCTTCACAAATAGCTCCATTCTGTATATACAACACACTACAACAATCGAAGCAAGTTTACTGGAATGACTTTCAAGTGCAATTCAGGATGAATAGTAAGAACTGACCTTGTCAGTGACATCCATGTTCCATTACTGAAAATAATACAAAATTTGCATAGTCTTACTTGATGACTCAGTTCAGAAACGTATGGCAAACTATGACACTGAACTGTATGTTGGATCAATGGAAAATGCTCAGTTATCTGTCCTCAGATGAATATTAATGAAAATATTGGAATTATCTTCAACCCAAATTAAGACAGTGAAAAGTCAAATTTACTACTTCTGAACCCTAACCAGTCAGCATTTGCAATTAGCATTAACAAGTGTGATTGAGGAACTGGGCCAGCACTTATGCCCCATTGACAATTATTGTAAAAGTTAAATGAAATGACATCACTGGTTGAAATTACAATTTTAATTATTTCTGTTTCTTCCAGGAAAGTAGAAATGCATCTATAACCACTAGAATTGACCAGACAGACCCTAGAATAAATACTTTTTACAGCACATTTGTTATAGACAATGTTCTTACATTTGATAAGGGGAACTACATATGTCAAGTGAAAAGTGGGGACGCTATGAAAAAAAGGAAAGCAACAGTCAATGTTTATGGTAAGAAATAGTCAGATAAAATCATTTCTCTAAGTAAAAGTATTCATTTATCCATTAGTCCTCGAATATCTTCCTTCTTGTGCTCTAAATGCTACACACATGTAATAGTGTTATGTAAGTCCTTTATGTAAGTCAGCAAACATGATGTCTGCAAGGGTGCTGGGAACATTTACTTGCTGATGTTTGACATACTCAAGACAGTGTAAACTGCAATTCCAAGAGCATTTTGAAAGAAACCTTTCCATTTTCTGTGTTTAAATTAATTTTAGAGAGTGTTTAGATTAGATTTAGCCAGATTGAATGCATTTTATTTCTCCAAATCAAATATGCAAATTATTTTCCTCATTATTATAGGGCAATTTTTAATGTTATAGGAAACAAGCAAATCTTCCTTCAGAATAAATGCATGTGGAATTCTACTCCCTGATGATGTAAAACTTCTAAGAAACTATAATGAAAAGATAATAATTTACAATTAAATGCTAACAACATTTGTACATTAGTTTGATATGAATAGGTCTTTTTGCTTTTCTTTAATAATGTGACTTATGATATTAAAATACCACACTGATCTTTGCAGCCTATATAATTACTACTGCTTTATAGAGCAGCCAATTTGCAGACCACAAGGTTCCACAAATGTCATGCATACAAACGACCAGTTAATCTATTTTGGCTTGTGTTTGTTGAAGGATAGAAGCTCTCCAAGATGCTAAGAGAAACACCCACCTCTTATTTGGACAGCTTCATGTGATTGTATTGTTGCCTGAACAAACAGACAGCTTTTCCAATTAATGTTAGAGTTTTTATGGCACATCCAAAAGTTGACACATCAGACCGTGGCTTAGTGTTTTGCACTGCTGCCTCACAGGTCCTGGGTTCAATTCCAGCCCTAGGTGACTGTCTGTGTGGAGGTTACACGTTCTCCCTGTGTCTGTGTGAATTTCCTCTGGGTGCTCAGGTTTCCTCCCACAGTGCAAAGATGTGCTGGTTAGGTGAATTGGTCATGCTAAATTGCCCATAGTGTCCAGGGATGTATAGGCTAAGTGGATTAGCCATGGGAAAAATCAGGGTTACAGGGATAGGGTACGGTTCTGGGTGGGATGTTTTCGCAGGGGCAGTGTGGACTTGATGGGCTGAATGACCTGCTTCTATACTGGAGAGATCCTATAAAAGTGGGGCTCTCATTCAATAAAAAAGTTGTTTATTAGGCATTCTATATTCCAGAAAAGAAATTTAAATAATAGGAGGAGCTATAGTACTATTTTTTGCCAATATACCACACATATGATGTGAAACAATGAATGTTAATGCAATATCGCATCTGGTAAATATTTTTAATGTATTTAAAAGTGTGGACTTTGCATTTTTGGTACAGGTAATGATCCCTATTTAATTAACAAACCCTTTGTTTAATCATTATTTTATGAAGTCTGTTACTGCTACAAAATCGTTTGGTCCTAGTTTCTGTTTTGAAGAAACACAAGTAAATTCTCAGGTATACGTCAAGGTTTACAGATATTCTGCAATGTAACTTCTATGTACACATAAAACCAACACTTCTTTTCTTTGTACTTTTGTCTTAAATTGATTACAGCAGAATTTGAAATCCATGTTACCAGCATTTGGTACTGCATGAATATAGGATAGTCATCATTACACATCATAAATCATGTAAATTACTTCTAAAAGGAACTGTTACTATCACTAAAAATATTTGCATTCCTTGTTTATTCTTCTCCAAATAGCAAAACCATTTATTAATGCCAGATGCCGGAAATCATGCATTGCGGATGTTCTTGCTGGGCAGGGAGCCTATCGTTTTCCAGTAAAAGTCAAAGCATTTCCACCACCAGAGGTTTTATGGTAAGATTAAAATTAACAAACTAATTTGAAAACTGACCACAAGAAGTATTGCCTAAAGGGAGCTAATTGTCTTTATATGACTATGCCACTGAATCAGACATGGGGACTGGAGGCAAAACAGTTTGTAGAATTGAAAGTCTGTAATTCACAATGCAATGTTGCAATGCAAAATCTTAAACTTACTCATGTCAGGCGTGGGTGGGAAATTTCCGAAAGCTAAATACAGGGTCTGTGCTTTGCATTCTTGCTTTGGTAGTGGTGTGTTACTGTGCAGTTGCAGCTGGAGTTGCTCTGACAACATGTATTGTATGTTTATTTTGTTCTCTGAAGCTCCAGATAATGATAGTGGAGGCTCCATCACACAAATGACCAGGCCATGTTTTGAATGTTCCCAGGCTGGGACTCAAAACCAGCACATCTGGCTCAGAGGAAAGCATGTTACCCTCTGCCTCTTTGTATTACTGCCTACTATTTTATTATTTTGAATCACTTTGAGAAGACACAAGAAAAGTGTTTGAGGGAAGTGGTAAAAAATGATGAGTACTTAAATATAAACAAAATGTGCTTTATTGTTGTTAGAATCTGATTGGTATTTAATATCTGCCAAAATTAAACTTAAATTGGGATTCCCGATCAAAGATAAGGAAAGATGTACTGAAAGAGCACAATGTATTGCATTCATTGTGTTGGAGCTAAGGAAAATATGCTATAAGACCCTTGAATGTTTTAACTTCAATCTTTTGCAACAATGTCTATGTGGGTTTCCTCCAGGTGTTCCAGTTTCCTCCCACAGTCTAAAGATGTACAGGTTAGGTGAATTGGCCATGCTAAAAGTTGCCCTGTAATCTCCAGGGATATCCAAGTTCACACTGGGTTATGGGGATGGGATGGGGTGATAGATCTGGGTAGGATACTCTTTGGAGAATTGGTGTGGACTCGATGGGCTGAATGGCCTTTTTTTGCACTCTAGAGATTCTATGATTCTACATGTTGTCTAACATACTAATTAATGTACTATTGAATATATACACAGTTTGTTATATATTATCAGAAACAATGTATGTTAGAATGTGATGTAATAGTTAGAGAAGTGTTGATCTAGAGTTAACACATATATGAAGAATTGCCCTACAATCCTGTTATTATTCAATAAAGAACCATTTATTTAGTTTATCAATCATTCTTGGTACATTTATTTGTGTTAAGAACAAATAATACAACAATCCCCATATCCTTTGATTCCACTAGCACCCAAAACCTATTGCTCTCACTTGAATATACTCAACAATTGAGCATCTGCAACTCCTCAGCATAGGTAATTCCAAAGATTGTTTATCTTCATCTCAATCTCAAATGGTCAACCCCTTGTTCAGAGTCTGTGATCCCCAGTTCATGATGTCCCAGATAGAAGAACCAACTCCTGCCAAATCATTAAGAATTTTATACAGCTTAATAAAATTAGCTCTTATTTGGGTTTGGCATTTATTTTTATTCTTTAATGTGATGTGGATATTTTGGGCAAGGCCAGTATTTGTTACCCATTGCTAATTGCCCTTGTGCTGATTTGGTTTATTGGGCTATTTCAGAGGACATTTATAAGCCAATCACATTGCTGTGGACCTGGCCAGACCAGGGAAGGATGACAGATTTCCTTCTGTGAAAAACATTAGTGAGCCAAGTGGGGTTTACAGCAATCAGTATTTCTGACATTAGCTTTTGATTTCAGATTTATCAATTGAATCATGTGGGACTTGAACCAATATCCTTTGAGAACTAGCCAGGGCCTCTGGATTACTAGTTCACTTTTGTACCACGATGTCACTATCTCCCTATGATAAAATTTCACCTGGAATTCTACAAATTAAACTATACAAATTTGCATTAAATGCCAGGGAGTGGGTTTAAAATTGGGAAAGTTCAGTCAGAAGTTTGGATTGAAGTTTTAATATCAGATTGTGGGAAAGTATTGAGCAGGGTGCCTGAAGGCTTTGTGTTAAGATCAATACTGTTTGCAATTTATAAAAGTGAAGTAAGGTTTAAAGATAATGCAAACGAGTTGAATTTGCTTATGATTCCAAACTCTGAAATGCTTTGGAGATATCTAGAAACTACTGAATAATAATGATTTTGCAAGCAAATCTCAAGATTTGGTAATCGTCTGACCCTGTTGCTTTACTTGTAAACTGAAGGGTCTGTTTCCATGCTGTACATCTCTATGACTCTACTCAATCTAAATATGTTAGCGAATCGAACTATTGGTGACAAAACTTATTGCAGAAGCTATGATGTGTTACACAAAGGATGAAAAATTAGATGACTTTTTTTTGTGACTGACATCTGAAGAAGCTAGTTAATGAAAACGTTAGCTTGCTTTCTCTCCACGGATGCGGCCTGAGCCACTGTGATTCCCAGCATACTTTTTTCAGTATAGTTACCAGTATCTGCAGTAATTTGCTCCAAGTTAGTTAATGAAGTCCATGTGCTGTGGTATTATGGGTCTATCATTACCTTCTCAAGGGTAATTAAGGATGGGCATTAATTGTTGGCCCAGTGAATGACATCCACATGCTATGAATGAATTTTTTTAAAAAATCTGAAAGAAGCCTCTGAGTCCTACTGGTTTGAAATTATCTAACCAGTGTGCATCTGTAAGAGAAAAGGCAGTGGGAAGTTTAACTATTTTATCAAAGCCATAGACTACAAATTAGAGGAAGCAGTGAACAAAGTTGATAAGGTTCTGCTCCGACTGCAAGTTGAACAATGTATCCTGTTTTTACTGTCAAGAAAGTGACATCCTAGCAGTAGAGATAGTGCAGAGAAGAATACAGTGTTAAGGAACAGACTTCAGAGAGAAGACTGGAGAAAGTAGGACTTTACAGTCTAGAAACAATACTCTAAAATTTGGTCTTAGAAAGTAATACGTATTAAGAAAAATGATTGGCCTGAATGGCATGGTGGCACAGTGGGATAAGCACTGCAGTCCCACAGCACCAAGGACTGAGTTCAATTCCACTCTCAGGCTGTGTGGAATTTGCACATTCTCCCCATGTCTGCATGGGTTTCCTCCAGGTGCTCTGGTTTCCTCCCACATTCCAAAGATTTGCAGGCTAGGTGAGTGGGCCATGAAAAATGCAGAGCCTCAGGGGTGAATGGGAGGGTTGGTGTGACTTGTTGAGCTGAATGGCCTGCTTCTACACTGTAGAGATTCTGTGGAATAATTTAAATTTACCTATATAAATGAAACTATATTAAATTGATAATTTAGAATTGGGATCAAAAGTTCAGACAATTGTTGTTAAAATAAGGAAAAATGTCTTCACACAGAATGATCAAGTTGTAGAATCAACATCAAACAGCCGAGAAGCATTTAAGCAACAATTTGATGATTCAATGGGTGTGAATTAGGATCTCTCTATACAGTTGAACTAAGCAAAACTGAATAGCCCTCATGACCTGTATTAACTTTGTACCTGTTACAATCTACCAAAGTGAATGACAAACAGCAGGTTATGCTCATTGCCTCACTATAGAGTAAGGAATAACAAATGCACAGAACTCCAGATGCAAAAGATTGGGGCTGTGATTCAGAGTCTGAAGTTTCAGAACAGGATAACATGAAGCAGGAGAGTAAATCCGGAAAAAGAGCAAAGATTGTGAACTTAATATGTTGTGTTCATCTAGATTAGTAAGGCTAGGTCGATAGGAACATGGGGCAGAAGTAAATTATTCTATCCCTCTCAATTATTCTCCACCATTCTAGATCATGCATTGCCATCTATTCCTGTGCTGTCCCCATATCCTTGATGTCTAGAAATATTAACAACTTAATGCCTGAGCTTTCATAATTCTTTTGAGTAGGGTATTTTACAGCTTTGAGTGCAGAGGTGCCTCTTCATCTCAATCCTAAATGGCTTGCCTTTTATTCTGAGACTGTGTGCCCTGTTCTAGACCCCCTTAGAGCTTTAGAGTCATAGAGATGTACAGCATGGAAACAGACCCTTCGGTCCAACCCATCCATGCCGCCCAGATATCCCAACCCAATCTAGTCCCACCTGCAAGCACCCAGCCCAGATATCCCTCCAAACCCTTCCTATTCATTTACCCATCCAAATGCCTTTTAAATGTTGCAATTCTACCAGCCTCCACCACTTCCTCTGGCAGCTCATTCCATACATGTACCACCCTCTACGTGAAAAAGTTGCCCCGTAGGTCTCTTTTACATCTTTCCTCTCTTACCCTAAACCTATGCCCTCCAGTTCTGGACTCCCTGACCCCAGGGAAAAGACTTTGCCTATTTACCCTATCCATGCCCCTCATTATTTTGTAAATCTCTATTAGGTCACCCCTCAGCCTCTGATGCTCGAGGGAAAATAGCCACAGCCTGTTCAGCCTCTCCCTATAGCTCACATCATCCAAACCTGGCAACATCCTTGTAAATCTTTTCTGAACCCTTTCAAGTTTCACAACATCTTTCCAATAGGAAGGAGACCAGAATTGCACACAATATTCCAACAGTGGCCTAACCAATGTCCTGTACAGCAGCAACATGACCTCCCAACTCCTGTACTCAATCCTCTGACCAATAAAGGAAAGCATACCAAACGCCTTCTTCACTATCCTATCTCCCTGCGACTTCACTTTCAAGGAGCTATGAACTTGCACTCCAAGGTCCCTTGTCCAAGGGAAGCATGTATTCTGTCTGTCCTTTTTCGGAATTCTATTCATTTCCATCTGATCCCCATGCATTCTACTGAACTTCAGAAAACACAGGCCCAGTCTTCAACTCTCCTCATGAGACAGTTCTACCATTGCAGAAATCAGTTTGGTGATCCTCGTCTGCACACCTTCTGCGGCATGTACATCCTTCTTTAGGCAAGGAGTGAACAACTGCTAACAGTACTCTAGGTGCAGTCTAACAAAAGTTCCATGCTATTGAAGCAAGACCTCTTTGGTCCCGTACTCAAATTATGTTACAGTAATGGCTAACATACCATTTGTATTCTGAACTGGTCACTGTTTCTTTGTATGAGCTTCCAATGACTTTTGAACAAGGACACCTGGATATTAACACTTTTCAATCTCTCACCATTTAAGAAACACTCTACTGTTCTGTTGCCCCTGCCAAATTGGATAAAAATGGCACAGCAGGCTTGATTGACAGAATAAGCACTTCTGCTCCTATTTTCTATATTCCTCTGACCTCACACTTATCTTCAATTCATTCCATCTGCGCAGTCACTCAGTCTGTCTAGATTTTTTTGAAGCTTATTTTGCATTCTCCTCACAACTCAATTTCTCACCAAGGTTTGTATCACCTGTAAACTTGGAAAGATTACAACTGGCCTGCACATCTAAATTATTGATTGTGAACAGCAGGGAACCAAGCACACTAGTTTACTTGTACACATCTCACCTTAGCCAAAAATCAAAAGTCCTTCTGCTCCCATACTTTTCTCAGTTTTGTGGTCAGTTGCTCAATTTTTCACTTTCAATACGCACACGGTACGGGAGCAATCCTGAGATTACTGAGGTCTTGCCTTGCATCCAAAAGTCTATTTTCAAGATCACAACCTCTCTCTCTACACATCATCGGTGCCAATATGGACCATGGTTACTGGGGCTTTACTCTCTCCTAAAAGAATATTTTGCAGCCATTCTGTGAGATCCTTGACCCTGACATCAGAGAGAGGCAGCATGCCATTATGGAGGCATGACCACAAAAACTCCTGTCTGTTCCCGAAACTATCAAAACACCTACCACTTTTGCCCTTTCACTCTTCTTCTTTCCACCCACCCTAGCTCTACAATTGAGCCACTTGCAATGCCAGATGGTTTGCTGTCAATACATTGTTCTGAAGTACGACCACCCACACCAGTCTCCAAAATGGACGAGTAAGAGAGACTCTGGGAACTCTGCACTGTCTCTCTCTCTCTAGCCTGCCTAGTTGTCACCCACTCCTTCTTTCCCTGCAGGCTTTTAATCTGTGGTGTGATTGCTTTGTTAAATGTGACATCCATGTAGTTCTCAACTTTGAAGATGCAGCATTGTGATGCTCAAATTCTAAAACTTGAAGCTTATGCTTTTGCAGCTAGAAAACATCATCTAGGCCATAGAAAGCATCCACAGAATTAGCATTTCATGCTGCACAGCTGTCCTGCTATGCTTTAAACCTACTTTCAGACTATTTAATTTAAATTGGAGTTGAGAAAGCAGAAAGTGTAATTCCTCACCAACTGGCTTTAATGAATTGTCTGCCTTAAATTCTTTTTTTATTATTTGGTACTCCAGATGATAATAACTGCCTGACCTGGGGCCCTCATTTAAATCATGTGTTCATGCAAAGTGGTCAGCTGGATATACCATGAGAATACACATGGGGAATAAATTCCTAGATCATCTGGAGATTGCATGGTGTGGAGCCTTGCATGTGGCAAAGACACTGTAGGGCAAAGAAGCCTCTTTGTGTTCTGACACGCTGAACTAAATTCAATGTAGTTGTCAAGGAAGTGTGGCAGCTGCATCCAGTTAATTAGAGATGAACAGCATCAGTTTCCTGGCAACAACCAACTCCCCCAGCCTGGCCTGCCCTGATTAAGTGGAGGACAGGGGGGCAAGGAGAGGCTGATCCAGGATTCCTGATTACCAGTTCCTGAATATTAATTAGGTTACTTAACTAACTAATTGATGCCCATTGCCTGTGAACACGCTGTAAATCTGTGGTAACTCAATAATTAAATAGGAGGAGAACAATTTTGTCATAGCATTGGAATGCCACCCTGGGGAGGGTGTTCTAGAATGGGAGGAACTGTTCAAATTGGTGGAAGAGTCCGAAAACAGCAGGCATTGATTTCAGGTTAGCGGCAAAAGATCCAATAGCAATAAGAGGACACTTTTTCTTTGTGTAATGAGTGGTTAGGATAAGATGATATTTTCTGAGAATGTGGTGGAAACAAATTCTATCTTTGCTTTCAAAGAGGATTTTGATAATTATCTGAACAGAAGAAAAAAATTGTAGGGCTATTGAGAAAAGTTGGTAGATTGGGAATGGCTTAGTGGCTCTTTCAGGAAACCAGCATAAACATGGTGGAGAAAATGGCTTCCTTCTGTGTAGTCACCATAATCTCTTAGCATTTCAGCATTATCTTAGCATTTCCTTAATTCCATCTTTTATCCTTTAGTGCGATGTGAGCATCACGAACACAGCCTGTATTTTTGTTCAACGCTGATTGCCTTGAAATGGTGGTGAACCCAATCTTTATTTTGCTGTCTGTAAAATGATATTATTGTGTGAAGAAAAGTCTGTGATTCTGTGCTTCCTGATTTACATTGATGACATCACTGTTGGTAGACATCTGGAACTTTGACTTGGCAGCAGATTTAAATTCACATCAGTAAAGGGAGTCCATGCCACAGCCATTGCTAGATCTTTTCAGATCTTCCTTTGAGATCATTGGAAAGTGTAGTTGCTTTACCACTGACCATACAATCCAAGCTTACATAGTTGTCTCAATGCTACTTAGTGTAATGTAATGAAATCTCTTTCTGTCAACAGGTTAAAGAATGGGCAACCTATTGCTGAAAGATCTACTCGCTATAAGATCACTGGCTATGTACTGACTATAAGAGACATTTCAGAAGAGGATACTGGGAGTTATAGTATTATACTAGAGCTCAAACAGTGGAACCTTTACAAGAATATCACATTCTCTCTTAATGTAAATGGTAAGTAAATGAAGACTATAAATTTCTGTATTCTCATTCTGATCAAAGAGCTCCAGAATCCACCTCAGTAAAAATTCTACACTTTTGGATCACATTGGTTTCAGAAATGCAAGAAGTTAAAGCATCAATTTAAACAAGACAATCGAACGTGTGTTGTATTGATTTGGCTTCACAGCAACTCAAAATATCTGCAGCTGTTGCAAAATTGTTTAATGTCAAAATTTATACAGTCACCTGTACCTGTATATTAATTGAAAAGATCGGGCCATTATTTCCTTTGGGTCAATTGAAAATTCACTGGCAGTACTGGAGGCTGGTACATTGTATCATTATACCTTATATAGAGCTGTCAATTGTTGTGTTTTGCTCCCTTTCACATTTAAGACCCTAGAACTAGATACTTGCTGCCCTTTCAGTAGATGGTGTCACTAATGTAAAAGCATAATACCAATAAAGAAATTGATACAAATATTCTGCATTCACAGGCTAACTTAGAGGTGAGAAGGAATGCCTTCTTGCAAAAGAGTCTGTTCAATTCTCCATCTAAAGATTGATATTGACATAAAATATATGGACTCTTTATGAAAGCAGCCATTTTCCTGATCCAATATTCCTCCAATTATTGTGGTTAAAGAATCTAATTTGCCCGCATGCAAGAGATCACCATTAATTTTATAGGAAAGAGTATTTCCAACAATCCAAACTCTTAGATTGGGTTCTGTCAAAGCCAACATTGGATGGAACACATAAAAACACTAAGCATTATAAATTCACAAGGAAAGTAAATGATGAGGTTAGTCTGATGGATGATCTGTACATGCAAGGAGGCTTGAGGTGAAATTTCACTGTTTTTGCCAAGTGAAAGTTTTGCAGGTGAATATAAACACTGCATTGCAGAAAAACTTTTTAGTCACCTCAATAATTATGAAATTATTGGAAATAGTTAGTTAAATTAACCCAGGTATCGCTTGGCCTTTGTGAAGTTGGTGGTTAGCTGCCACTGGGAGCGTGAACCTCTGGTGCCAGGCTAGGACTGCAGACTTTGAACATCTCCAGGCCCAGAAGTAGGGATATTCCTTTTAGTTTAAGCTAGGCAAGCTCAGGGACAGTGCAAAGGATTTCAAGGTTGGAATTGGATTGTGCAGAAGTCCTGCCTTTAGAGCACCAGTACTGAGTCCAAAATACGTGTCCAAACCAAGCTATTGAGAAAAGTTTATGCAAGTCATTTCAGTCTTCCTCATATGGAGTACTGGTCGGCTTTTGCTAGTTGTATATTTAGAACTATCGTATTAACTAGTGCTGAAACGGGTAGAGATGTTGAGGTTCAGTACTCAAGTACAATAGCTACTGAACTCTAGATATACACACACAATCTTTTGTGCTAGATGCGAGTACCAACTTCCAGATTATGTCTATCCAAGTGTCAATGCTAGATGAAGGGCATTTTCTTTTGGAAAAGCCCATATAGGGAACAAGCAATGTGCCAGCCACCTTAACGATCAATTTGCCCAATACTAGGCTAATCACCATCTGGTCAATTAGAGCAATTTTGCAAATTGCTTTGGAATTGATAATTTGATGGAGTCCATTTCCTGGGTCCTTCTTAAGTAGGCATTCACTTTTTTATAAGTCTGATTCCATGGTACCATGACTCCTTGAATATCGCACCAAAATGTGACCATTGGAATCTTTATTTAATTCATACTCTCTCATTTACTAGAGAGGGAATTTAAATTGTGTGGTGATGCTCCAGTTATTTCACTGTTAATTAGTAATGATGTGAATTATATTTATTTCATTATAGTTTAGTATAATAAATTTTGTAAGCATCTATTTCTGGCAATAATTCTCAATTAATGAGACAAAGGAGAAATAGGTGTGCTGACTCTCACTCTTTGTAGAGCTCCTGAATTTCCAGTGAATAAGTCTAATCACTGGAAATTTTGGGATCTTCTGAATTGGGGCATGATTCTCCAGTCTACACTTGCATTGGATGTGATTCTGAGTGTGGAATGGAATTTCACAACACCCGTCATATCATAAATAAACAGCAAGTACACAGGGGGTTTTGGAAAAAGGAAGTTAAATTTAAGAATGGTATTTTGTAAAAATTGGCAGAACATGTGGTTAGTTGCTTTAGATGACATACAGGATATTGAAATTTTTAAAAGAAACTTAGTTTTAGCATGTTGATACTAGCACATTTGAAACTTACTGCATGTAAAAGTGTAGACTAGCTGATAGCATTTCTTCATACAGTGAAATCAGCATTAGCAACCATCTTTGAGTAACAACTGCTTGTCAATAAAATGATTACAAAACTTTGGGAACAGTAAAATGCCCATTTACTAACATTGTTGAAAAATGTCTTTGTAGTGATGGCATGAGATGTAATTGTCGCCATGTATTTGGAGTTTTATCACTGGATTTTAAACCAGTGAACACCATGGAATCTAACTTGGCAGATAGTACTGACTGTACATCCTTTCAAAAAATGTGCACTCAAATTCCTGATGGCACAAGAAGTCTCTTGACGTTGAATGATATAATAAAAGTAACTGAACCACATGGAAAAAGAAGGAACAGAGAAGAAGTATGAACCTTCCTGTCATAATACCTGTTTATTGATAAAGGGCCAGGTAATGGTGGAGTATATTGTGCCAGACGAGCAGTTTCTTAACTGTATAAGAAGACAAGCTTTGAACATAGAGTTGTTTAGGGAAGCATGGATGGTTGCTGTTGACAGATTTCACTGTATAAGGTTAATGATACAGTCAGGCAAATATAGCAACAGAAACACAAATAAGCAGAATTCTTAGAGATCAGGATCACAAGTTCTTAAATCTTTTCAGATATTAGCAAAGTTCTTGGTAAATATCAGTTTACCATAGTTGTGTATTAAAAGCAATATTTTGAATTTAAATATAAGTATAATATAAGTATAATATTGCATGTTTAATTGTAATGTTATATACTGCCCTACAAAATGTATTTGGACAATCCCTTTATAGTTAGCCAGTGACATAATACCATGTTAGGGAATGTTCTAGAGCAACTGTGGACGCTAAAAAAAAACGCATTCTTGCATCCTAGGTGCCTCAGCTTTACCCAGAATGGAAAAACTGAAGCAACTCTCAGAGTTTCAAAAAGCTATCATTATTGACTATCACTTGTGTAAAAAGTCTGCCCACGAAATATCCAGAAGGACTGGGATACCAAAGTCGTCTGTGAACTTCATTATCAACAAGTACAGGAAGAGAAGCAATGTAGACAATAAATCCTGCCCAGAGAAAGCAAAGAAGATCCATGGCAAAGCCCATCATTCCTTGAGGAAAAAGGTCAAACAAAACAGAAAAATCAACCGTAAAAGTTTATTAAGGTTCAGCAGGGACATGTGAGTGCAGTTTACTGTACAGACACCTGCAACGTAGCAGCAGGACCTTGCTAATTGTAACTTTGCTAAAACTGTGAGATTCTGCTTTGAAACAGAAAAAAATGTTCAGCTGCTCAAGTGGGTACCACAGAAATGCAGAACTGAATCCAAGGACCACTGTGGCCAGAGACTGAACACAGTCTAAAAGTATGAATCCCATACTTTTGCTTTCCTATCCAGCAATTTAACAATCTTGACAAACTTGTGACAATGCTAAAATCGGAAGATGAACATTTTTAATACGTATGGAGAACCTTCAAAATCGTTAATAGAAGAGATCCAATCTTCACCAAGAGTGGACATTTGACAGCAAAAAGCTGAACTAATTGGGACATAGATCACGTATTTGTTATTCATTCAACCATTCATTTGTTTTAATGCTGTAATATCTCTTCTGAGGATTGTTCAAACACTTTTTGTAGGGCAGCATTTTTTTTCTTGAGATTGCATCTTCACAGATAACTGTGAAGAATTTGATTTTACTCTCATACATAAAAATGAATTGTGATGAGACAAACAGGAGAAGCATGAATATATCACACTGCAAGGATGGTACTGTCTTCACTTAGCTTTTGAATATGTGAATAAGGCCTTAGTATGTAATGAGATGAATTGTGTCTTTTTTTTAAATTCCTTTTTTTTTATTTGGCTTTTGGTTTTCTCATTAATTTGTTTTTGCAGTAAAACCACATATATGTGAAAAGGCAGTGTCCAATCAGAACTTTGATCTCTTCCAATTGGGCAGCAAACAGACTCTATCATGCACTGCCTATGGCATCCCTATTCCTAGATTTCTATGGGGATGGCAACCTTGTGCCCAAAGTAGTTCAAAAGCACAGTAAGTAGATTTGTTTGTTTGACCTTTCACTTATTTACATTGTTAAATACTATTAACAATATGGGTTAAGTGCAGGCTTTGGGTTTACTTACATTTATTTAATAAAAATGTCAACATGTTTAATATATATTTCATTATAGTAATTTCTCATGCCTTATAATTGTGGCTAGCTACAAATTGAAATGAATATTTTTATAAATGCATATATACCAAACACAAAATAAAAAGAAATAGAACAGTGTTAACTATAAATAAAATCCTCAGGGCAGTCAGCATTTTAAAAACTTAGATGTTTTGTTTACCTAAATAGGCTTTTTCATTGCAGTAAATTATCAGAAATGGAATGACATCGAGTATCATTTTATTCAGACACCTCCATTAAGCATTCTTTTAAAGATTCTATAGTACAAAGTGTATTTAAATCTGTTTAGAGGCTGGTTCTTCTTTTCTCAAAGCTGCTCCCCACCTTTGACTTTTGAATTCATTTTTGCCCACTAGTTGGAAAAGTCTATACAGCCGATTAATGGTAAGAATTGCACACAATAGTGTTTGACTGGGATTTTTAAATAGACAATGTTTCACATTTAGAAGCTGTTGGCAAACTGCCTATGATAAGCACTTTCTGTTTGCACTTACGGTATTTTCAGGAGGCATGTATTTAAATAGTCAAAGATTAATGTGAATCTCTTTATGTAGAATTAATCATGGTTAAACATTTATGAAGGTTTGTTTTTTGTGTATCTTATCATTTTCTATGACAGTGTTTTATTGTTGATGCAAGAAATATATAGTGCCTTGTTTAGAAATTTGTTAGTGTGGCCCAGACTAATGCGGAGATGGAAGAACTCCGAAGCGTTTTAAAAAGATGACTGGAACCCGATTCTAGGATTCCTGCCCCTCATTCTCATGAAGCCCCACACTGTAATCCTGACCTGGCTGACTCTTTGTAAGGGTTGATATTGCCTAGTCCTCTGCAAATTTTAATGGAATTTGTGCAGTTTACTTCTGCCTTGTGGTTCATGGTCCCTCAGAAGAGCCAGGAGCCGTAGTCTGGAAGGTAAATTCAAAAGGTCTTACTCATGCCCTTCAATGCCATTTCCATTTCAATTTAGTGCCCACACTTGCCCTCCAGACAATAGCATGGCTCCCAATAGCATCCTTTCTGGCTCAAAATAAACTTGTACCCCTTCCATGCTTATTTGAACGGTATCTGCAATATTTACGTAATCATGGAGTCATACAAGTGTGGAACTGCTAAGACAAAAAAAAATCTGTTTGCAAATCTCATAACTTTAAAAACAACCCTGTACACGTGACAATCAGACAGATCATTAAAGTGCCAATACTAGAGGCTTGAAGACATGTATTGGCATTGAGTTGGCATGGAGAGCGTAAGAGCTGAAGGTTGGGCAGAAGTTGGAATGGAAATAGAAGGGGTCATGGGGAGTGGATAGGATCATGAGGGATCGACAGCCTAAAATTTTGTAGTACAACTGGGAGTGCTCCCAGAGACCAAGGTGAACGTTCAAACCAGGCCAGCTCAGCACTCACCTACCACCTTGGCCGTCGATGCTCTGCAGTCGGCAGGCCCGACTCCACACCATGCCTGGCCCCACTGGGGCAAAATTTGTGTGTATCAGGGCCTGGCAGGTCTGGTGAGCCAGGAAATGTCCTGACTTCAACTACCCACCCTGGTAGTAAAAACCCTGCCCTATATACTTAACAGTTTAAGTGTGGACATATGCTTATCTATAAACGCTGAAAATTTAATCTACATTATTTCTGCTAATTCTCTGGGTTTTTTTATGCGCTTCATCTCCCCATTGTGTTTGTATAAAGATTTGGCAGAATTATTGTTCAATGATAAAGAGAGCTTTGATGTATATCTGCTGTTTTTTGCCACTTTATTAAGCTGTTTATTACTTAACTTAAATAAAGTCTTGTAATCCATTTGAATTCAATGTGTTATGCTAATTTCAGCGTTGGTGCTCCTGACAAATTGGAACATCTCCCAATGTGCACCTGACACTGAACAGTGCAGCTTTCGGTCGCTTTTGTGTTGAACAAGGCTTTGTGCTACATCTGACTTTGCATAAACTGAGGTTTACTAGTTCATGTGGTGTAAGGAGGCATGGCAACATTAATTATACTTTCATCTGTATGATTTGGAGTTGAATCACAGTGAAAGTGATCTCACAGCAATCGATGGCTCAGAGATCATCAGTATTTGGGGCCTCATGTAGGGAAGGAATAAGTTAATTTTTTTTCAAGAGCTGGGATCAAGGGCAGGGCCTTGCATGGGCACAGATCACTTCCCAGAAGATCATGCATGACACAAAGATCTTTCCAGATATTCACGCACTGCATGTGAGGGCTGACTGGTGGTGTGGTTTCTCAGAAAACTTCTGCCTGTTCCTCATACCAGGAAGACACAGCAGTCACTTTCAAGAGAAAATTGATCATTGTTTGGCATTGAGGTCCAGTTTAAGACACATTGAGCAGCGGGGGGCGAAGCACACTGAGGCTGACTTTGGGTATTTTCTTCACTTGCACATTGCTAAGTACAAACTCCACTCATACAGGTATTTAAAATCTTCTGCTAAATTAATTTCAATTAAAAGTTGAGGCAGTGATTTTTGTTTTTAGATTTTCAGTCAGATCTTCAGCATGAGTGCTGGCTTTGAGAGATTTTTCTGGCTGTTCTATTTTTTTACCCCATCCAAAACAGAAGTGAATGTCTCCAGCTTTCTTTGTTTGGGCCCGTCCATATTTAATTCTGATATGATTTCATGTATTTTTATTGCTACTGGAACAAGACAGAGTTTTTACTATCTCAGTTACAAATTTTTAAAGTTACTCTATGGAAAATAAATATGTGTGCAAATATATTTGCTGTTAGGTTAAAATACAGAAAAAAATAATTATTCAACAATTGGTTGCATGCATTTTTAGGAATAATCATTGCCTGGCCGCAATATATAGATTTTACCTTGTAATAATCACTCTTGAACTCTTTTGGTATAGAACAATATAAGTCCTACACATAAAACACATACAAGACTTTGCTCTTAAGGGCAAAATGGAGTTCCAAATCTTCTGAACAGAAATTGAACATGAAGGCATTTACTTCATATTTCCAACCAACTCAAAAAGTTGTTAGAGTTGCAATTACAGAGCTTCTTTCTTTCACATGATGCCAGCATTACTGCCTATTGGTAATTACTGTTAAGGCATCATTGAACTGCAGCCAGATGTGGGGTGGAGAGGATGGAAGGTGAACAGGCAGAGGCCATAGTCCACATGGGCAACAATGACATAGATAGAAAGGGGGATGAGATCCCTGGAAGCATGTTTTGGGGCATTAGGAAAAAAATTAAAATGCAGGACCTTTTTAGGGTAGTAATTTAGCATAGGAATAGGAGGATTGAGTGACTAAACATTAGGGTTGCTTGTGGCTCAGTGGTTAGCGCTACTGCCTCACAGTGCCAGGAACCTGAGTTTTCCACCAGGTTCTCTGGCTTCCTCCCACAATCCAAAGATGTGCAGGTTAGATGGATTGGTCATGCTCAAATGCCCCATAGTGTTTGAGTCTAGGTGGGATGCTTTTCTAGGTTGGTTGAGACTCGATAGGCCTCTTTCCACACTGTAGGGATGCTATGTGGCTGGACAATTAATCCAAGAGAAATGGTATCAGATTTCTGAGGCTTTCAGGCCAGTTCTGAGGCATTCTAATCCGGGGTCTCATACAAGCCAAATGAGATGGATCTTAACAGGACCAGGACTAACGCCCTCACAGCAAGATGTGCTATTGCTGTTCAGGAGGATTTAAACTAGGCTAGAGTTGGTAACCTGAGAGAGAGCTCAGTTAGGAAGAAAGCAAAAATAGTTGTACAAAAGTAGAAGTGAAATAGGAAGACATAAAATGAAGTTCATCATCAAATATGTGTACAATGTGGAATAAAGTTTAAACAGTCAAAGTTAAGAACACTTTATCAGAATACACACCAACATTCACAATGATATAAATGTTTTGAAAGTCCAAGTAGAAGTAAATGGGTATGATTAATTGCCATTTTGGATTATAATGTGACTACAAATGGGAATTGAATATTCGAGATGTTTATCATTTCGGAAGGATAGGCTGAAGGAATAAGTGGTAGGCTAAATAAAGAAAAAGATTGGTAAGTTAGTAGGAGAATTTTAGATTGGACATCTTGATCCATCAATCAGTTTCAGTGGTGTTAACAAACAGCAAGGAATAATAAAAATTTACATGAGTTATTTATAGGCCATGAACTTGTAATGGTAATCTTGAGTATACAAAAGTAAGGAATTAAAGCTGCATGCAACATAGGGAATACAGTAATAAGGAGCAACATCAATGTACAGTCAGTTCTACTATAACACAGTAGTTACATTCTTGTGCAATCCCGTGTGTTAAGAAAATTGTATAGTCGCAGCACCATTTAAACCAATGGGGCAAGAATCGCTTTATAATCAATACACGCATTAAAATTTTGCAGTGTACAAACATTGTTCCCAATTTAGCAATCACATTACAGCAAATTTATAACAAATAAGAAATTGGCAGAGAAATGAAACAATTTCTTTGTATCTATCATCACAGAATAGGCATAGAAACCACCCCCCATCAAAGATCTTATGAAATGAAGAGCTAAAATAAATCAGTATTAATAAAGCGGTAGAACTCAAAAATAATTGGATAGAAAGTTGATAATTCCCCTGGACCAGATGAATCACATAATACCATAAGATATAGGAGTAGAAATAGGCCATTCAGCCCATCAAGTCTGCTTTGCCATTCAATTAGGTCATGGCTGATCTGATAATCCTCAACTCCACTTTCCTGCCTTTTTCCCTATCATTCTCAATTCACCTTGCTGATTACAAATGTATCTATGTCAGCCTTGAATATACTGAATAACCCAACCTCTACAGCCCTGTGTGGTAAGGAATTTCACAAATTCACAACCCTCTAAGAGAAAACTTTCCGCTGCGTCTCAAAGTAAAATGTATAGCCCCTTTTTCTGAGATTACGCCCTCTGGTCCTATACACACTCACAAACAACCTTTCCACATCTAACCTGTCCAGTTCCCTCAGAATCTTGTAAGTTTTAATACGATCACCTCTCAGTCTTCTATTTTCTAAATTATACAGGCCCAATCTACTCAGTCTATCCTCATAAGACAGTCCCTCCATACCTGGTATCAGCCTCGTGAACCTTCTCTGAACTTCTCCATTGCCAGTATGCTTTCCCTGAAATAAAGGCACAAAACTGTTCGCAGTATTCTAGCTGTAGTCTGACTAGTGCCTTACAGTTTTTACAAAACCTCTCTATACTCCACTCCTTGCTGTGGTTCTGTTCGCCGAACTAGAAGTTTTTGTTGCAAACGTTTCGTCCCCTGTCTAGGTGACATCCTCAGTGCTTGGGAGCCTCTTGTGAAGCGCTTCTGTGGTGTTTCCTCCGGCATTTATAGTGGCCTGTCCTTGCCGCTTCCGGTTGTCAGTTTCAGCTGTCCGCTGTAGTGGCCGGTATATTGGGTCCAGGTC